>NC_143047.1:20462500-20812500 GCF_057628025.1 Oncorhynchus mykiss | reverse complement strand
ATGTTGTTGTCTCTGTCTGACTGACTGTCTATATTGTTGTCTCTGTCTGACTGTCTATGTTGTTGTCTCTGTGTGACTCATATTGTCCCTCTCAATTTGAGCTGAAATTTCCCCATTCAATAGATACAGGATAACACACACACACGCTCACACACACACACACACACACACACACACACACACACACACACACACACACACACACACACACACACACACACACACACACACACACACACACACACACACACACACACACAGAGATAATGACATCAGAGACAGAGAGGTATGAACACTCATGTTGACTATGCTGCAGCATAAGTTCCTGTGTATTGCTTACAGGGCCAGCTGATTCATGTTTTAGCCTTACCCTCTCTCTGTGTCTGTGTGTGTGTCACAGTTTACAGTGTGCTGCCAGCAGCGGTCTGCTGGCCTGGTTAGTGGGCCTGCCTGTGTTTCAATGGGGTACAGTAGGCTGGGCTGGGGGTAGAGGGCAGATTATAATAACGGGCTAACTACAGAACGGATCACTTTCCAACACAACATGCTCCCAGACATCTGAGGATAACACACAACCACCCATACTGGAGATTCACTTCAACAAGGTCTTTCATCAGTCTTCATCAGATCAGCTTGCTCTCAACATTCATCCACACAAGACTATGTGAGAGGTGTAGACTGTTGTGTACGGCTGTGTTGTTGTTATGGTATTTTAACTAGCTGTCATTAACTGAGTTCTAACACAGACAGAACAAAGCAACTGGAGCCTTCTGTATTTCTACATCCTTGAGCATTAGTAGACTACTATTTATTCAGTATTAGAGGCCAGAATGATAAATTAAGTAAAAAGGGAACTCCACTCATATCTGATTCGAGATAGCGGCCTGAAGGGGCTCCTGTGTTTATCCCAACTCTAATGATTTCTCCTGATGCTAAAACGTTTTCTAATGAAGCTGATCCACTTAACCAAGAAGAGCAAACAGTTCAGGTCTCCACTATAGACCTTGTTCAGATTCTATTTTCCCCCTACACGCTACAACACCAATAAATGTCCAAATCCTGCCATAATAAATAACTACAGTGTAAACACTGATCTGCTCTACGTTCCCCTCTCCTGAGGAGAAATTCACCAGAAGCAGACGTTTAAAGTGTGTTTGAATTCCTGTGCTTTCCGTGACCTTTTTGGACTGCGAAAAAAGGAGTTATACTAAGGTAGTGGAATCCAACCCCTCACTGACCACGTGTCCTGAGATGTCTGCAGCCACAGGTCGTTTATGACCATCGTACATCACACTGCATTGATGTGGGAACAGGATGCACAGCCAAGTCTTCATACTGTTTAAAAGGAGGGAAGGGTTTGTAGTTCTACTCCGTTCAGTAAGATACATATTAGGGACTATAGGCTGCAGATGTCTACTGGTGTGAGAGGGCAGAAGGTCAACACCTTAGACAGGTCCTAGTGGTAATAGAGTTCATGTAAACATGGGACCACCAGAATGTTTCATTAGTGTTGAATTTATTCCAGCCTATGTTTATCTTATAGCCCAAACACATTTGCGGAAAGACAGGGAATTTATCGTCAGATCCCTAAGTGTCTCTTTCCCCCAGTTAGACAAAAATACTAGAGAACGAGGGGGAAGCCAGGGACCACTGACGTGCAATTCCATTAAATTAGACACGTAAAAAAAGACACTTTGCACGCACACACAACCTGGGAAAAGCCCATGGTGGTATTTTAAACATATGCATGTATGTTATCATATTCACCTATTTTCTGTTATTTTGTTTTGCTTGCTCAGAGTTCACAAAATACAAACCTAAACTTAAATGAACAATAATTCATGTTCAAATGAGTAAATGATTCACTTTATTTAGTACACATACTGTACATAAAAAAGGCCAATACTTTTCTGAGGGAATGCATTAATGCTATCTACAATTCCGTATCACCAATGTCTTTTTATGAAACCAACTCCTAGTCTGCCTGCCCACCTGCACTCTTCCCCACCTGTGGTACTTCAATATATCACTCATTGTAGTGTTTTGGAATTAGCAACAATATTCTTTACCTCTTATCCCAGATGTTCCTCCTCAACACCCTCCTCTCTCATTGGCTTGTTAAAAGCCATGTGAAGCCGTGCTTAAGCAGTGTGTTGCACCTACACCGACGATCCTACATGAAACATCTGCCACTTGACTGATTCCTGAATCAAATTGGCCATAGCAACAGAACGAGCTGGGGCTTTTAAAAGAGCCATTTTGTCCTAATTCATGTCCCATTACCGGATGGCCATTCATCAAATGAACCCTGCCTCCAGAAGAGAAACCTGGCAGGGACCTCCTGAATAGTGCCACAATGCTCTCTCTGCTTTCTCACTGTCTCCAGTCAGGACACACTCGGCATGTCCGGTGGCACCACTGTGTTTACCTCTGGGGTATACAGACAGACGTAGGCCAGCCGGACAGGCAGAGCTTCAGGCCATAGCTGCCAACCTGGGTGAGAACAGGAGACCCAGGCTGCTGCCTCACAGAATATGGAGGGGTTTTCCTGTATAATATGTTGTAAACATTCCCTTGGGGAAAATAAAGTTGTAAGTTGTAAGATTACTAAAATAGATTAAAATGACAAGTGAAATAAAGAGCTACCATTATGGGGCAGTATTCCCTGTTGTTACTGTATGGATATAATATGTCATCGTGGTTGCATTTCTCTTCTCTCACAGAGACCCAAGTGTAGCCATAAACTCAGTGGTGGACAGACACACAGATTTTCTGGGTCACTAAGGTCCACTGTGGAAAAGAATACAAATATAAACACACTGTCACACACACACACACACACACACATTCAAAAAACACAAATCTATGTTTTTTTACAGGACTCAAAAAATAAACACTTTTCCCAAGTCTTTAATTATAATGAACTGTGGAGAGCCTGATTACTTAATAATATGGTGATAAACACAACTATCAATCAAACCGCCTGACAGCCCTTAGAATTCAGGAGAGACTGTCCAAAATAAAAGCTGCCGACTCTCTCATTGTGGCAGAGTGTGTGTGTGTGTGTGTGTGTGTGTGTGTGTGTGTGTGTGTGTGTGTGTGTGTGTGTGTGTGTGTGTGTGAGGTGGAGACACTGGTCAGTGATGATGTTCTCCTCTCCAATATAAGGATGAAAGAAAGTAACGGAGGATGAATTGTCAGCTCGAAGCACATATTTATTTACAGAGTAAAACTAACAAGGGCACTTGCTCAAAAACAACAATTGTGCAATCACACAAGCCCACGGTGTCGAAGGCTACAGCGTGATGGTAGGCCAGGACATTGTATTTTAATCACAGGCGTTGGCCACAGTTCCATACTCATTCCAGTTTCAAGTTCAAGATAAAAAACAATGTATTTGGGAGTGCAGCGATTTCTCCTCTAAAGTGTATAATATAATCTGTATCTGGGAGAGTCAGAAATGTATTGCAATAAATTATTATATACACAGAAAAATCACATCATTTATGATTGTTGCATGAGACAGAGAAAGGAAATGACTTAATCTCTCCTAATTTCATTGGGCATAGCAAAAAACTGGAACGACTGCAACACAGTCAGCAGAAAATTATAACAAAAATAATACATGTTCGGACTATTAGCAACATATTACACAGTGATAGCAAAAACAAGCTGTACCTACATACTACAGTACACGGATCATTTCACTCAATGAGTGAATCAGACTATGAATCAGACTTCAATTACAGAATTACACTATTAATCTCATACCTTATGTTTTCATACAGTGCGCTATATTGTAGACTTACTCCCTGTTTTGGCTGATCTGTAGCTAGTCTCCCTACAGTAGTGAATAGGTTAAATAAACCCAGTGTAACGGTACAAGAGGTCAGTCACAGTGAGATGAATCAGGGCTCTGCTCTAATACTGCTGCTATTCTCTCTCACTTTGACACTTTTAGAAGACCGTGCCTTATTTCCTTCCCTGCGTGACTCCAGGAGGTAAACACACTGCTAGAGTGACTCATTACAATTCCTCACGTCGATGACCTGATACAAACGCAGGCCGGGGTCAGGGGTCAACTAGGAGGATTATGAGACGTTACAAGGTACAGTATGTCTCTCCCCCCCACCCCCCCCCCAAGTCGTGTTCTGGGCCCTGACACCCTCTGTTCCCCCGAGGAATTCATGGCTTCCTGTGGACAAACCTGCATGCCTGCCCACTCCAGCCTACAGAGAGATAGAGAGGAAAACAGAACATTAGAAAAAAAGACATTTGAGGTGATGGATCACCCTCTTCGCCAGGCCACTTCGGTGAAACAGACAGAATGCTGTCCTGATGAGCCCAGAGCCCCGGGGCCTGACGAGAGAGAGGGAGCAGCCGGAGGCGAGGTGGGGCGTCTCTGGGCTCGGGTTCGACGGTCTGCGTGGCGTAAATGAGCTTCATCCTGTTTCATGTAGTGGTGAATTGATTTACGAGTAGTGAAAAGCCTGTTTACCACCGCCTGCCAAGTTGCCTTTTCAGGCGATTGGCACTTTTGTAAAAAGGGATCTGGGAGAAAGGCCTGATCAGCACTTTGCCCTCTGCTAAGCCCAGTGTTAGAGGGAGAGGAGGTGGAGATAGTAGTGGAGGGGTCGTAGTGGTGGTGGTGGTGGGGGGGGGGGGGGGGGGGGGGCAACTTCCCTTCAAAGGCCCCTATCTGAAAAAGGGCCAAACACAATCTAGCATCAATCTCTGTGCTGTCACCCTGCACTCTGCTGCCTTTCCAGCACCATTGTTATAGAGCAGACCAACGGAAAGAGGCCGGGAGCAGGTGGAAATAAAAAGCCCTTTGACGACTGGAGGGGAAAGATTCCTCCTGAGATCCTCACGACATTTACACAAGCCCCAGGGAGCAGGGACTGGCTGTCCACGCCAGTCTGGATACACACACACCGATTCATAGGTCTGGACAAACACACACACTCTGACAGATATACTTGTACTGTCCAATTTCAGCCGCAAAACCTGTCTGCTTCACACTTTTCAACACCGTCTGGTCTACTGCTCTCAACCAAAGTATTCATCACTTACTGTTGCAGGGTGTTGCTTAGTATCACGTGTTACTAAGTAAAGTTATATTTCAGACCTTCAGTTAACTGGATATACTCAGAATCATTCTGACATGCCTGTGCTGTGCCAAAATATTTACCACGTTGTCTTTTCTGTGGTGAGAGGGAACAGTCTTTTATAATGTATGTAGGATACCCCACACTGCTGCACAGATTATTGCAGGTCTTTCAGTAGCAGTGGTCTAAGAACTCCCAGTCTTCCACGTGGTCTCAGTGACCTCTCTGGAGACCTTGACAGTATATACTGTTTATTCCTCACAGATACAGTGGAAGGCACTTTGTTGTGGGCAGAAATTAGAGACTGGGAAGTCCTCTTCATGAAAGTAGTGGTATAACACTCATCCAAACCGAGCTAGCCAGCCAGTCCAGACTGCATTACTTCACTCAGGGTAAATTAAAGATGTAAATTTTAGCAGAATGTGTCTCTCCCCGACTCCCCTTTTCTGACTCAAACATCCCAATGCATCCATCTCACCTCACCTCTCTGCCTTTCTTGCGTATCCACCTCTCTTCTGTTCCAGCTTCATCCTCCTCTCCCCTACCGCATCCCTCTTCTCCAATCGGGATCATGGGCTCAGGCCTGATGTGATCCCTGTCATATGATGCCAGTGAAGTGTGATGCTTCTCTGGGACCCCCCTCTGTTCAGGAAATGCTCTTGGCCTGTTTCCCACCCTAGCCTTCCGCTGTGTTACCATTCCAAAGCATTCCTAACTGATTCCGACCACTGCTGGGCCATGGGTTCCCACAGACAAGGAGGATCTGCTCCCCAACTCAAACAGTGGAGTGGAGGCAGGGGTATCATGTTGTGGGCTGCCAAGCCTGTTTATGGCAGGCAGAATAGCGAGGCCTAAGCTTCTCAATAGACAATTACCATCCCCACTTAGCCCACACCCCACAAACCACCTCCACATAGTTTCAATTTGTGGTTTGTATGTAGGTTGGTTCTGCTCTCAGGGCGGATTAAATATAGCCGGGGACCGTTTCAGAGGAAAACCGTAAGGGACTGACTTGGATTCGGAACTTGCATTGCAGAACGACGTCTCCCATTGTTGTGCACTGTTTGGGAATTCTTAATTGCTTTTTCCGAAGCGGCTCGACACAGGAAAATCCCCCTTCAGAATGGGAGAGAGAGAAATGGTGGTCTGTGAGTAAACACGCATATAAACACGCATCATATAAACCTGCTTACGCTCCAATCAAAGTCCCATCAGCAACTATCAAAGCCTCTGTAACTAACCTGTATCAGAGCTGGCTGTGGTCTGACTTCCCTCCCTCTCTCTGTTATGTCCTACTCTGACCGTTTCTTCTGATTGAGTTCTCCCTGTTGATATATTCCCTGGCATCTGAAACAAACTGCCCTGGACTGGCCCTGTGTTGTGTGTGAGGCTGAGGGAAGGAAGACACCGAAGGAGGTTGCACACACAGTGACATTACCCATTCACTCTCTGCCCTGTGTGGGGCAGGCTGGGAGCCCTCCAGTAGCAATATAGTATAGAGCAGAGTAGAAGCATGCAGTGTAGAACAGTGCAGGACTAAGCAGGGCGGTGGTGAGAGGGGAAAATGGTCATCTCATAGCGGTTTCTCTGGTATTCCGCTGGAGGAGAGATTACAGCCATACTCAATCTTTTCGATCCGTACCTCTCAATTATCATTAGCACTGTCTGACAGACGCAATCCCCCGGTGGAGGTCTGGTCGTCATAGGAACTGTTGCCATCACTGGAAAACCCTCTCTCTCTCATCCATCACAAAGGGCTGAAATGGGAAAAAGAAGAGTTGTGTTGGTTATATGAGCAAACTTTCATTAAACTGTACATGATATAGATATGATAAGAAGCGGGGTTGTGAATTATTAAAAGAAACAATAACGTAAAAATAAAAAGGAACACCTGATCATTAAGTAGGTCTATTGAAATTCAAGCCATTTTTCAAATGTACTGAAATTCCATTTAATTTCAAGCTTTTATCAGGAGTTAGGTTGTATAATTTGCTTTCATTTAAATGAAGTAGTATAGGATAAGGGACGCTTGATAAATCCCAGTGTTGTTTCATACAGTCAAACTGTTCTGTGGTTCATCAAAGACATTAAAGAAAGGTGTCTATTACATTAGCTTGAGGGCTATTGAGGATTATTATAATTTAGTTCAATGACTATGTGCTTTTAGACTGATTCAGAAGAGATGCAGCTCTGGTAGAAAACATGGTCATCAATAGGGGGTTATAGCTGAGAGGTAATCAGACATTAGGCAGCACTCTGGTTTGGTTCAGCGCTATTTAGCTCTAGGAATGGCACACTAAGTTAATAATAGTGTGCAGAAAATGATTGTCAGATGTCTCACTGTTAAACGATCTTGATTAAAGCATGCAGCTACTGTCCTGACTTGGCAATATTGTAAGGAAGACATAAGTAGAAAATAAACATTTGAAAAAAATATGAAAAATGTTAAACATCAATAGGGACTATTGTACTTTAATTACTTGAGGACTATATTCAGGTATAGTTTTTCTTGATTGAGAAACTGGAGATAAGCAAGAGTTGACAAAAGCACTTGAAAATAAGTGCAATAATATACAAAACCCTGCCACAATGAAAACAAAATCCACAAACACAAAAATGAAACATTTCTGGTGTTTTTCTTTTTGTTTATCATAATGAGCCACAAAAAGTCTCAAATTAAAAAAGAATAAGGACTAAATTGTTGTTTTAGTGACCATCTTCTTCCTTATGATAAATACATATTTGTTGTTTGTCTTCTTTTGTCCTATAAACATGCTGTCAGTCTGTTGCTAACACGTCAA
Organism: Oncorhynchus mykiss; assembly: GCF_057628025.1. Lineage (NCBI taxonomy): Eukaryota > Metazoa > Chordata > Actinopteri > Salmoniformes > Salmonidae > Oncorhynchus > Oncorhynchus mykiss. The sequence goes on along the minus strand of NC_143047.1, from coordinate 20,804,591 downwards.
TCGCAGATATTTGACATGTTGGAACATTTTCCTTCTCGCAATGACCACATTTGGACAGTTTTGAGTTTGTAAAACTTCTGGAACTGCCAACTCTTCAACACTCGTGTCCTTCAGTCATGTCAAATATTGTTGTGGTAGTGAAACCGAGCTTGTGTGATCACAAAATAAGCCAGAAGGAATTTTACATATGCCTTTATTCATATTTTTCTATCCCTGAAAGCCGTATTTCCCTCTGAAGATACGGTTGTCAAAAATGATTCAAAGTTCAGAGAACACGAGCACTATGTTACGAATAAAATACGCAGTTGTAGCCTACTGAGAGGAATAAGTAGAGCGGCTTTCGGATTGACAATACCCCAGGGACGGTTGGGTGAGGGTTGTTGTTTGGTTGGAGCGCCAAGCTTTCCTGGGAAGCTCGGTGTTCTGACACAGCACCATCGCTGCGCGCACAAAATGACTCATCACTGTATTTGAGGTTTGCGGGTTCCCTATATTTAAGGATAACAATACGGAGTCTATTGTAGTTTAACAAGCATAAAAAGGAAATAAATTGCCAGTTTCAAATTAACCATTTAACCATTCCATTAAATTATGGATATAAACAAACTGTGCGACTGAGTTCCATGGGCTATTTAGAGAACGCATAGGGTGGTATATATTCATGTAGCCTATTTTTTTATATGTAAGAGTTCTTGTTTTGGTTTTGGTTTCTGTGTGATAATTAATCGAAATCCGTTTAATATTCTCTCTCATATTGATAATCATACGAATTGGCCTACCTAACACACTCACACAAAACATAGGTTATAAACAAATAAAGTTAACATGATTAGCTATCATTGTCGTGCAGAACAAACAATGTTAACCAGCTATAAAAAGATTATTAACTTTTCATTATCATGCAGGTTAACCTGCAATGAATGGGAATTATTGTATGTTTGATAAGATGTAATGTGACCTTGCATATTTAATTATCGCATTAGAAATAGTTAGCTTTCTAAGAGACACTTCAGGTGAATGCAGTTGAAACTGCGAAATATACCATGATAAGGGAAATGTCAGCACTGAACAGCGCATGAGTGTTCAAAACGAAATCCACAATCCAATGTTTCTCAATAAACAACAACAAATAATCATGCCTACAGAATATAAGGCCACAAATACCGAATGAATGTATTTTCCGTCTCTTGAATACTTGCAGTTTCAATTACATTTTGACTTCTAAAACGGGTCACACATTCTCCATTTTACGGGTCTGATCATAAAAACGATCAGTTAATTAAAGGCCCATTATTCCAAGTTAATTATAATTCATGTCAGTAGCCTCAGTCAATGGTTCAAATAAATTGACAAATAGAGATTTCATATAAATCTGTAAATGCAAGATTTTTCAATAGGAGAATTTGCCCACACACCGAACACACACAACGCAGTGCAACATGAGATTCCTGTTTTAGTTCGAGACATGAATGATCAATGGACATGTCACACGCTGTAGTAGGCCACCATGGAGAATCCTCGTCTTGGACTCTTTTTGCATGTGAAGCCTTCTAAACAAAGAGATGGAGAGCAAGGCGAGGTGATAGGAATATGACTGAAGTGTGTCAGACACGAGATGAATATGTGCCCAAGAGCGAAAATTGACCATTGAACTGAAAGGGTCTGTTGTGTGCCATGTGCTTATTGCCTCCCTAATTCGAATCAGAAAAAGTTACTGTTACTGAACCAGTAACAGCTTACTGTGGGATGCATTGCAAATAAAATAGGTCCTGCTCATAGGCTAAATGGCAAGCGTATCAGCAACGATATCTGAATACCTTTATCACCGACAACTTCACTAAGAAGATAATGCTATGGAATTAACAGAAAGTTGAAATGGCCTGAAACATCCCACCCTCCACACCACGTTAATTCAAAGTGGAATTGTTGGTAATTTATCGTTGAGATGTTGATCAATGAGATTTCAACCTTTATTCGCCACGTCAAAAAGACAGAAGTTGGTTGATTTCCCAATGTGTTATCACTATGCTTTAATCCATCTAAAAGCACAACCAAATGAATGAAAACAAAACAATGTATGATTTTTTAATTAGTTGTCATCTAAATGTCGAGAGTTTGGGGCTATAAGGTTATATGTTCAGTAATATGACACAAAGATAGATAATTGGCTTTAAAGTTCTGAAACCTCATTGGTTTGAATGGTGTCAGCAATTTTTTTAAATCTAGTATTCTTTTGAACTTAACAACATGAATTGGGGTATTTAGAGTACTATACAGGTAGAGAACATTGAACAAGAACAAGGCTGTGACAATAATTACATTTAGACAAAAATGCAGATATAACCTCATCGTCCCAAGCTCTCCATGTGTTATCACTGCACTTTCAACCACTTAAAAGCACAACAGTTCAAATGGGAATACAATGTTGGCTTTTTTGTACTTATTAAACAACTGCTTCAATCATTATCAATGTGCTTCATCTAATAGCACAACCGAATGAGCTGGATTGTATTTGTATTACATCAAAAGTACATAGTGCAAGTGATCAACGCTGTTTCAGACAGATATTTATATTGTGAAGATCTCCACATAGCTGGGATCTTGAACATGCACGCTTTCTATGATTACATAATGAGACTTTTATAGTTACAGTAACCTCAAAATGTGGCCATGGCTGTATTACTAATTTTAAGGTTGAATAAAAACTGTTATATTAGTTTGTAAGATGGCCTCCATTTTAGGCTATTTACTATATTACACAAGTCATATTGAATTGTGTTAGGTTGGCAAGCAACCAAATATCAACATTTATAGGAGACATATCTAATGCTGGGATAGTTTCAACTGAGACACTGGCTTAATCATATTCTTTCACTTTATTTTTGGTTTAGTTGCAGATGTGAATTCAACATATATTTGTTAATATGCTATTTACTGTATTGTAAAAGTGATATTGAATTGTGTTTGGTTGTCAACACAACCAAATGTCAACATTTTAAGGATATGTATATTTTGTGCCACTGACTTAGTCTGACTAATTCCAGTTTGTCTACAAATGAATAATTATATGTTGGATTCAGACTCCCTCTCTACCAAAAATGTAAGTTAAAGAATAGGACTAAATCAAATCAAACTTTAAATGCACTTTAATTAAAACAGTTTGATTTAGTCCTATTCTTTAACTTAGTTTTTTGGTTGAAATGGAGAAGTGAATCCAACATATTCATTATTAACTTCAAGATTAAATTTGATATCAACCAAAGCTTGAAATCCTAGGTCTATTTATTGTCTATTTTTAGTTTAACCCTGTGTTGAATTGAAACAATAGCTGTTGATGACTCACAAATGCTATATAGGCCTAGACAGTCTCATTGATGATGTATGACTTATAGAGTATGGTTACATTTAATGTGCTCTAATTACCCTTCAGAATGACTTCCATAGCAACAGTTTATATATTTAGTTAATATATATCTCAATAGTCATTATCACTATAGCACATTGGTAGTAGTCAGTGGAAAATATCAAAGCTAAGCTGGGCTTGGTTAAAACACTGGATGGGAGATCTAATAGATAGCTGTAGACAGATCATCTCTCCTGTAGGAGGTGCTGCTCTAATAGATAGCTGTAGACAGATCATCTCTCCTGTAGGAGGTGCTGCTCTAATAGATAGCTGTAGACAGATCAACTATCCTGTAGGAGGTGCTGCTCTAATAGATAGCTGTAGACAGATCAACTCTCCTGTAGGAGGTGCTGCTCTAATAGATAGCTGTAGACAGATCAACTCTCCTGTAGGAGGTGCTGCTCTAATAGATAGCTGTAGACAGATCAACTCTCCTGTAGGAGGTGCTGCTCTAATAGATAGATGTAGACAGATCAACTCTCCTGTAGGAGGTGCTGCTCTAATAGATAGCTGTAGACAGATCAACTCTCCTGTAGGAGGTGCTGCTCTAATAGATAGCTGTAGACAGATCAACTCTCCTGTAGGAGGTGCTGCTCTAATAGATAGCTGTAGACAGATCATCTCTCCTGTAGGAGGTGCTGCTCTAATAGATAGCTGTAGACAGATCATCTCTCCTGTAGGAGGTGCTGCTCTAATAGATAGCTGTAGACAGATCATCTCTCCTGTAGGAGGTGCTGCTCTAATAGATAGCTGTAGACAGATCATCTCTCCTGTAGGAGGTGCTGCTATAATAGATAGTTGTAGACAGATCAACTATCTTGTATGAGGTGCTGCTCTAATAGATAGCTGTAGACAGATCAACTCTCTTGTAGGAGGTGCTGCTCTAATAGATAGCTGTAGACAGATCATCTCTCCTGTAGGAGGTGCTGCTCTAATAGATAGCTGTAGACAGATCAACTCTCCTGTAGGAGGTGCTGCTCTAATAGATAGCTGTAGACAGATCAACTCTCCTGTAGGAGGTGCTGCTCTAATAGATAGCTGTAGACAGATCAACTCTCCTGTAGGAGGTGCTGCTCTAATAGATAGCTGTAGACAGATCAACTCTCCTGTAGGAGGTGCTGCTCTAATAGATAGCTGTAGACAGATCAACTCTCCTGTAGGAGGTGCTGCTCTAATAGATAGCTGTAGACAGATCATCTCTCCTGTAGGAGGTGCTGCTCAGCCTATTGTTTTTTCTGATAGTGGATATAATGGTGAAGATTTGATGTTATTTAAAAAGGTACAAATTCAACATATTTTATAGAAGGTTTGTCTATGTTGAAAATTGGTTACCATGATGACAATTATACAATTATACAATTATATGACAAGTATATAGCCTCCTCATTGTTATGATAGTGTTACTTTTGAATCTTTTTTACTTTAGTTTATTTGGTAAATATTTGTTTAACTTCTTGAACTGCACTGTTGGTTAATTAAGGGCTTGTAAGTAAGCATTTCAAGGTAAGGTCTACCCTTCTTGTATTCGGTGCATGTGACATACAGTTGATTTAAATTGTGTGGTTAAAATTTCACTCTCAAATCAACTGTTAATGTTCATGACTTTTTGCAAATCCAACGTATTTTCCAGGTAGATTCAACGTCACAATATGTTGACAAATGACTTTGAAACAAAGTTGACTCAACCAGTTTGTGCCCAGTGGGATATGGTGAATTCGTTTTCTTCATGATAGATGTGTGCGCGTCCTGTTGTAGCCTATATACTGGACTATATTTGACTGGAACGAATTGCAAAAATCGCTGAAGTTGGAGACTTTCATCTCCCTCACCAACTTCAAACATCTGCTATCTGAGCAGCTAACCGATCGCTGCAGCTGTACATAGTCTATCGGTAAATAGCCCACCCATTTTTACCTACCTCATCCCAATACTGTTTTTATTTATTTACTTTTCTGCTCTTTTGCACACCAATATCTCTACCTGTACATGACCATCTGATCATTTATCACTCCAGTGTTAATCTGCAAAATTGTAATTATTCGCCTACCTCATGCCTTTTGCACACAATGTATATAGACTCCCCTTTTTTCTACTGTGTTATTGACTTGTTAATTGTTTACTCCATGTGTAACTCTGTGTTGTCTGTTCACACTGCTATGCTTTATCTTGGCCAGGTCGCAGTTGCAAATGAGAACTTGTTCTCAACTAGCCTACCTGGTTAAATAAAGGTGAAATAAAAAAATACAAAAATAAAAATACCGTGGGTAGTGTCCTCGGTATCGTGGGACACTGGAGTTACAGCGCCAAAAGGACTCCCCTCTCCCTCGCCTTCACTCACACCCGCGCGCGCCTTGGAGGTCCAGCAGCGAGATCTTGCCAAGTAAATTAAAAAGTCGTAGAACGCGATTCTATAGTGCTGTTGATTGCATGAAAGGGTGGGGCCCCTCAACTATACCGTTCAGATCAATGTAGAGGCCCAATGAGCGCAATCAGCGGTCTGCTAGCAATCCAGTCCTTTCTCATTCACATAAACACCACTTGAACAAAAATATACACGGCCACCTACCGCGCCAGAGAAAGTGATGAGGGGGGTGCACACACCTCGACATTATACTGTTTTCAATTAAAACGACAACGCTAGATGGCCTAAGCGACGCACGAGACAGAGATATCTAGTTTCAGACCATTGGAAATGGAAATCTGCAGTAATGTATATACTGATGATGCATTGTTCCGAAAATAGCCAAGAGTGTAAAAGGGAATCAACATTGTTTGTGTTATTGGGACAATGACAGGTGAAATGTCCCCCAAAATTGCTTAAAATTCAACTTTACATTCATGTGTATATTTTATATTGTGTATTGTCCATTAAAGTAGATCAGAATATTACTGAAATGACAAATTGTTGTTGATATTACAACGATTTTCTTAAATTTGGCTAGTCATAAAACAAAGGGGGAAAAAAAAACAAATGAGCATACCTTTGCTGATTTCGCTGTTGGATTTCAAATGGTACATTAACAAACAGGCTAGACATGTGGGCACGGAAAGTGTGAATGAGTATTTTCATTGTAATGTATCAAGATATCTGCAATCGTTCTTAAAAAACGAAATACTCATAGGCCTTGGCCAAATGATGCATTGTATAATGATTGTTCCCAACACATGCCTATTAAAACAAAGACAACATGTTTAATTGTTGAACTGTTTTCCATACAGTGCATTACAGCAACATAATGTGCATGTTACATGTACCCTCCACGTATCCTACTGGAATTGTGCACGGGATGCTCCATTATGTGCATCTTTTGTCAAAATCTTGTCATAGAGAGGACTTTGTTACCATGTTTCCCTTGAACTACTTCTTAAGAAATATATCAAATGTAAAAATAGGACAAAAGTATATATACCCATAGGCCTACATATTTGGACAATATGGATAGCCAGGTTTAAAACATGTATTTGCCTTGGCATTCTCACACGACGCCCTGAGTTGCATAACACGCACAATATGTGTTTTATTATAAATATTATAAATATGTGTATTATTTCATGTAAGATATAATATGTTGGTTTCAGGATTTCAGAAAACACATTTTACCAAACTATTCTTTCCGTTGTTGTTCAAATTTTAGATACTGTATTCATTTTATTTAATTTACTCAGAACTATTTTGAGAATGATATATCTACATTTAGCAGCACCTTCAGAAAGTATTCACACCTTCCCTTGTTCCACAGTTTGTTGTGTTACAGTCTGAATTTAAATACTAATTAAAATCTTTTGTCACACACACACACACACACACACACACAACATCAAAGTGGAATTATGTTTTGGAAGTTTTTGGAAATTAACTAAACATGAAAAGCTGAATTGTCTTGAGTCAATAAGTATTCAACCCCTTTGTTTTGGCAAGCCTAAATAAGTTCATCAGAAAAAATGTGCTTAATTAGTTGCATGGCACCTTCTGGTATATGGGTAAAAAACATGGTGAAGTTAATAATTACACGTTGGATGGTGTATTAATACACCCAGTCACTACAAACACACAGGTGTCCTTCCTAACTCAGTTGCCGGAGAGGAAGGAAACCGCTCAGGGATTTTACCATGAGGCCAATGGTGACTTTAAAACAGTTATATAGTTTTATGGCTCTGACAGGAGAAAACTGAGGATGGATCAACAACATTGTAGTTATTTCACAATACCAACCTAAATTACAGAGTGAAAAGAAGGAAGCCAGTACAGAATAAAAATATTCCAAAAGATGCACCCTATTTGCCACAAGGCACTAAACTAATACTGCAAAAAATGTGGCTAAGCAATTCAACTTTATGTCCGGAATACAGTGCTATGTTTAGGGAAAATCTAATACAACACTGAGTACCACTCTCCATATTTGCAAGCATAGTGGTGGCAGGATCATGTTATGGGTATGGTTGTCATCATTAAGGGACTGGGCAGTTTTTCAGGATAACAAAAAACAGAATGGAGCTAAGCATTGGACAATAACCTAAAACACAAATCTACACTGGAGTTGCTTACCAAGACAGTGAATGTTCCTGAGTGGCAGTCTTGATATAGGGTTTTTCTTTATTTTGACTATTTTCTACATTGTTGAATAACAGTAAAACTTTAGACACACCTACTCATTCAAGGGGTTTTCTTTATTTGTACTATATTTCTACATTGTAGAATAATGGTGAAGACATCAAAACTATGAAATAACACATACGGAATCATGTAGTAACAAATAGATTGAAATAGAGACTCTTCAAAGTAGCCACCCTTTGCCTTGATGACAGCTTTGCACACTCTTGGCATTCTCAGGTAGTCACCTTGAATGCATTTCAATTAACAGGTGTGCCTTGTTAAAAGTTAATTTGTGGAATGTTGTTCCTTCTTAATGCGTTTGAGCCAATCAATCAGTTGTGTTGTGACAAGGTAGGGATGGTATACAGAAGATAGCCCTATTTGGTAAAAGACCAAGTCCATATTATGGCAAGAACAGCTCAAATAAGTAAAGAGAAATTACACACCATCATTACTTTAAGACATGAAGGGCAGTCAATACGGAACATTACAAGTGCAGACGCAAAAACCATCAAGCGCTATGATGAAACTGGCTCTCACGAGGACCGCCACAGGAATGGAAGAGGATACATTAATTAGAGTTAACAGCACCTCAGATTGCAGCCCAAATAAATTATTCACAGAGTTCAAGTAACAGACACATCTCAACATCAACTGTTCAGAGGAGACTGCGTGAATCAGGCCTTCATGGTTGAATTGCTGCAAGGAAACAACTACTAAAGGAGAGTGATGGAGTGCTGCATCAGATGACCTGGTCTCCAATCACCTGACCTCAACCCAATTGAGATGGTTTGGGATGAGTTGGACCGCAGGGTGAAGGAAAAGCAGCCAAAAAGTGCTCAGCTTATGTGGGAACTCCTTCAAGACTGTTGAAAAAGCATTCCAGGTAAAGCTGTTTGAGAGAATGCCAAGAGTGTGCAAAGCTGTCAAGGTGGCTACTTTGAAGAATCTAAAATATATTTGGATTTGTTTAACACTTATTGGGTTATTACATGATTCCATATGTATTATTTCAGAGTTTTGATGTCTTCACTATTACTCTACAATGTAGAAAATAGTTTTTTTTTTTAAACAGAAAAAAACTTGAATGAGTAGGTGTGTCCAAAACTGACTGGTACTATATAACTATATATTTTATACAAATGGTATAATTTTTCTTCCACTTTGACAGAGTATTGTGTGTAGATTGTTTACAAAAAAAATTAAATTACATCAATTTTAATCTAACTTTGTAAAAACAAAATGTGGAAAAAGTCAAGGGGTGGGAATACTTTCTGAAGGCACTGTAATTACATTTGCATAGTACTAGCATTATGGGCTTTACATTAGGTTATTCTGTGTGATCACGTTGGTTAATTGACCAAGATGCAAGAGCCCATAGCCCAGAAATGGGTCAAGTAAGTAAAAGAACAGAATTGCAAAGCGTATTTGATATTCTGCAGTAAATCATTGAATAATATTTAGGCATGGCACAACTATACACAATTTTTTAAAGCATTATCCTATATTTAGCATCAAAATAAATGCATCTCTTGACTTTTAGAAAATGCTTTACTAAGTAAACAAAGTATAATTCCAAATCAAGGTTCTCTTCTAAAATCCTGAGGCGTGCAAAGAAGCGACTTCAAGTGCATCCAGGCCCAATGAACTAGCGGCTCTAAGGTGCAGTTATACATTTGATCGATCAATCCGTCACAAAGCTCTCCAAACAACTCTGCTGCAGCCTTTTGGTGACCCTCTCCGTCTCCACTCCAACACTGAAGCGGGTAACACACTGATTTCTCAGTGTCGAGACCGTCATTTCAGTTTCTAAACAAACTCAGGACTAATTTTGTTTATCAATTATATATTATATAAATGGCCTATAAGACTAATTACAACAGTAGTTTGTTAAATGTCCAGTAGCCTTCACAGTTTTTTTTTTTAAATGGTCCCTTGATCAAAAACATTTAATTTATGTTCTGGAGGCTCGTTTTTCCATCACCAAGTTTTCTGAATGGTAATGGCAGCTGCAAAAAAACTACAAATAAAGATTAAATAAATAATCTTTATATCTAACAAAATATTGTTATCAGATTTGGCATTCAATGGTTGTGGTGGGTAAAACAGTATGTGACATGCTGAGGTTTCTCTCTTACAGCATTGTCGAGGAATCACCTCGCAGTCATATTAACTAAAGAAAGTAGCAGTTCTAATGTATAATTGGACAAGCTAGTATACTTTATATCATATAGCCTAAGGCTAATTCAAGGTTTAGGCTGAATTAAAATCTCCCTACCAGTGAATGCAAGATAAATAAGACACAGAGTGTATCACTGTACAGTGCACAGCTTCAGCAGTATGCCTATCACCGTTGATTGAAATGTCCAGGCACAGAGTGTTGTAGTTGTACAACAAAAGTTGCTAAAAATAAAGGCCATGTGTTTAAAATGTGTGTTTGGATAGCTGCATGCTTATAAGACGGGGATCTTGGGATGGTATATCCTCGTCTTCGCTGAGATCTGTTGCAAAAGGGATATCTAATGTTTATAATCCATATTCATGGTCATTTCAACATACAGACAAAAATTCAATCCCACCCTCAATAATATAATGCATCATTACATCCATGTAAAAGAAAACATAAAATAGGCCTTTGGGTCAAATTTCGTCGATTGGATAACAATGAGACCATTTGGAGAGGCTTTCTGTTGAGACACGCATACATGCTGGGCTGGCCGAATGATGTGGAATTCCTCCACCTAAGTGGTCGAACATTCCTGAGGATGCAACGCTGTCAAATATTTCATTCGAGGACGTCATGGAAAAAGTACATGAAATAAACTAGGAGGGGCAAGTGGGAAGTGGTGACCTCGGATTGCCGTAAAATGACGACAAACACAATCCTGCAACAGTGACATTACCAGAGTAAATCTATACCATTAGAGTTCACCCTTTCCTCAATATGTCCATGTAACATTTAGGCTGCCTAACATGGGTAAGGCGGTAAAGCATGTTAACTAAGAAACATATATTCCATAGAAGATAAATATGGCCAAAGGGACTTCAGCCAATGTTAGTTATGCAATGTACTATGGAAATAAATCAATAGAATTTAGAGGACACCATAACTCGTTTAAAACCACAGTAACAATCATTTGACTGACGGAAAATCGTCTATAATATCAACTGAGAGTCCAGAGGGACCCTTAATAATTATGCGTAGCTGTCAACAGCTTTTTGCGGAGGGGTTTAACAACGCGCCACTCATCGGCGCGTCCCCCTTCAAAGATCAATGGAGCAACTCGCGTCCCACTAGTTTGGGTAAACATTTAGGGATCGATTAGCCGTGGACATTAGTTTTTCAAAGTGTATGTCAAAGACGAGTGGCGGGGTTAAAGTGTGTGAGAGGGCTATTCGGCGTGGTGACGGGCACGACGTGTTGAAACAAGGCGTGATTCTCGGAATGAAGTCATCAACGGTAATTAAATGCAGGGGGAAAGAGAGAATGCAAGCTCGCCTGCCCCCTCTCTCTGCGCGCTGGGTGGTCCGCTCCCCTGATAAATGCGTGGGCCTCATTCCAAGCGAGCGCCCTGTGTAGGGACCGGTTAAAACAATACTACTACCTATATACATTTCTTTACTTAGGTTTCAAACTCAGCCGCAACAGCAAATCCCACCATTCTACCTCTCGCATGGCCCGTGTAGTTGACAACGGAGATTTGTATATTTTCTTATTTGCTTTACCCTTTGGCAAAAACGTCACAAAGGAGCCAAGCCAACAACGGCATTTACGGGTTTTTGTTGGAACACAGGCTGTCCTTCAAATACATGTAGGCCTGTACAGCTTCAGAACATCATCTTACGGTTTAATAAATAAATCATGTCATTTTCATGTGGCCTTAGTTTTCGAAGTTTGATCAAATTAGTAGGCCTAAATAACCTACAATATCCTCCTGTAGACGCATATTTGTAGGACCACTACATTTATTTGTAGAATATAATTCAAAAGACTTTTACTTTTATGACCCCCAAAATGTATTATAACATTTTGTATTTACAATTTGCCAAAGTATCTGTGACTGATTTGCGTTATTGCATATCCAATATGTGCATTAATTACAAGATTGTAAAAGTATATAATAAAATTGTCTAACAACCCGGCAAACCAAAACAGCAGAACCACCGCGAGCCATCCCGGAGAGTAAACCCACGTACCAGGAGCGCCTGAGTGAGGGTTGAGGGGCTGAGAGCTTGTGCGCTCTCCGGGGAACAATGAACAGTCTGCTGTCAACATATTTAGTCTATGGACCGGCGGCTCTCCACTACACACATACATATATCCTAGCGGTTCAAGGCTTAAATTAATAACCAGAAACTGGTTACATTTAGAATGGTGGATGAGGTACAATGAAGCGCTTGAAGACCTAGTGTAAAAAGTGCTGCTCAAAAACAATACATTTTCTGAATGTACTTATTTTCTTATTCTAATTTTCCAAACGATAAGCCTGAAAATGATGAGCCTGAAAATGATGAGCCTAAGACAGGTCTTAGTTAATAAGGAATGCCCTTCGAACTTTTCAAAAAGGAAAATAAAGTAGACCTATGTGCTACATCGCTTAACTTTGTAACTCAGATGATATTTGTTACTATTTTTCTATGACACTATAGTCTGGTTAGGCTGCCCACCACATTACAATCAATTTATATTTTATCTTTATTTAAATAGGCAAGTCAGTTAAGAAAAAAATCGTATTTTCAATGACGGCCTAGGAACAGTGGGTTAACTGCCTTGTTCAGGGGCAGAATGACAGATTTTTACATTGTCAGCTCGGGGATTCGATCTTGCATCCTTTCAACAAGTCCAAAGCTCTAACCACTAGGCTACCTGTCGAAATGACTAATGAGACCATCATATGGCGTCCTATCTAATTCGCACTTCTAACTGCACAACAGGTCTAGTAAATCTCGATTGGAACTAAATTGAGAAGGCCCGCAGCCATATCGCTGTCTTGTTTTAACTGACAAAAGTTTAAAGTGACTTACCTTGACTCGAGCACCATTCTGAGGAGAGAGTGTTTGGTGGGCGTCGATCTAAAGTCCTCAGCCGAGTTTCAGTGCTCAATGTTCGGCTGGGCTCAGAGCTCTTTCCCTCAGTTCTCCTGTGTGAACATAATAATTATACATGATTGAAATCTCTTTCTGCATTTACGTTGAAAAGTCCTATCCATACACAAGGAGCTGTCTAAAACGGACATAATGCATCAGATTGAGTATGAGCTGATCTAGCGGGGCTTTTTGCTTGATTTTTTATTTAAAGAAGGCCAGGGAAAATGTTTACATTTTGCTGTATAAACATCCTGCCCATGTTCCTGTCTATCTTTTAAAGAAATCAGCTGCGTGGTCTTGGAATAGGGGCATTTTCTTTCAAATAAGCGTATTTTAAGCAACATTTTAAACATACTTCACACTTTAATAAGTCAAAGTCAGTGAAATGTGCTATGGTGAGGTTGACCTGCTGTATCTGACAAGTGGAAAACCAGTTTTATATATCACGGTGGTTGTGCATACAAGCTTAGTAAAAACATACATTTTCAAAAACATTGTTTAAGTAATATTGTCGTTGCGGAAATAAAGACTATTCAACTTTGCAAAGTTCTAGCATAGGTTGTAGGCTGTTGTATTAGGCTACCATTTACATTCTGAAAGATGTTCTAGTAGGCTATGTCCTATATTTGAAAATAATTCTTGTTTCACGCCATGCAATTAAAAAATGATAATTTTCTGTTGAATAAAATGTAATTCTGAGTGTTAAGAAAGATCCACTTCACTGATTCTGAGTTGGGGAAAAAAACTGCTCCCATACAAACTAAAGCCAGGCAGATGTGTGTGAGTGGGAGGGGACTGGGCGGGCCCGGTGCGCCAATGACGTCCTGATGGTCAAGAGCTCGAGCTAGCAAGGCGCTGATGGCAACGGATAAGTAAAAGGCGAGCTCCTCCGGACTCACCGACAGAAGTTGAAGTAGCTCCCGTTTCTCCCCCATTTCAATTTGGACACTCGCTACGGGTTTCAGGGTTCACATTGGCTAAGGAATTTAGGCACCAAAAGGAAGAGCGCAATAACGCACGGTTTACAGAAATTCAGCTTTGCATTTGACCGTGCGTAGTTCAACAGCATTGAGATTATTGGTAACCATCTTAAACTTTTCTTTGATTATTTATACGAAGTTTCTAGTACTACTTCAAAACGAGGACGTGAATATTTTTGTCAAACATTTGTCATTGCGCTGATAGTCTAACTAATGACGGCAGAGGTCCAGCAGCCACCAGCGCAGACTCCTGCCCAGAGCAGCCCGATGTCTTCCCCGGAGAAGCCCCACGGACAGACCACTGTGATGGAGACCGCCTCCTCCACCACCAAAACCAAAAAGACCAACGCGGGGATCCGCCGTCCGGAGAAACCCCCATACTCTTACATTGCGCTGATAGTCATGGCTATCCAGAGCTCTCCCACCAAACGCCTGACGCTCAGTGAAATTTACCAGTTCCTCCAGAGCCGCTTCCCATTTTTTAGAGGCTCTTACCAAGGATGGAAGAATTCCGTGCGTCACAACTTGTCCCTGAATGAGTGCTTCATAAAGCTGCCCAAGGGGCTCGGACGGCCCGGGAAGGGCCACTACTGGACTATCGACCCAGCCAGTGAGTTCATGTTCGAGGAGGGATCCTTCCGCAGGAGGCCGCGGGGCTTCAGGCGTAAATGCCAGGCGTTGAAGCCCATGTACAGCATGATGAACGGCCTGGGATTCAACCACCTCCCCGAGTCCTATAACTTCCAGGGGAGCGGCGGGGGCCTGTCCTGTCCGCCCAACGGCTTGTCTCTGGACAGCGGGATTGGGATGATGAATGGACACTTGGCAGGCAACATGGAGGGGATGGGTCTGGCCGGGCACTCCATGTCCCACTTGTCGGCCAACAATGGACATTCCTACATGGGGAGCTGCACAGGATCCACGGGGGGCGAGTACCCCCACCACGACAATTCAGGCTCGCCCCTGCTCACCAGCGGGGGAGTGATGGAGCCGCATCCCGTCTACTCAAGCTCGGCCTGGGCTCAAGCGCCTTCATCCTCTCTGAATAACGGAGGTTCTTACATCAAGCAGCAGCCACTGTCTCCCTGCAACCCCGGGGCGAACCCGCTGCAGCCCAGTTTACCCACGCACTCTCTAGACCAGTATAATCTTCATCAGAACGGACACAGTAACACGGATCTGCAAGGTAAACTAACATCGCCAAATGATTACGCATGCCTTTTACAGTCAGTCATACCCAATAGCCTAAAATGTGTGCGAAATAAACACTAAGCCTAGGCTATAGCCCACTAATTGCTTTGAACCAAATCCAAAACTTCTAAAATAAATTATAAACGAGGTGAAGAAAAATGAAAATATATAGGCATATAGAGAGAGCATTGTTTCACAGAAAGCAGATACAAATTTAACGAAGATTACATTACTGATATTGGCCAGCTACATGCAAAGGTCTTTAGGCAGCCGTCACCTACTGCAATCAGTTCAGTAGGCAAAGATAGGGACTGGGCATGCTCAGTGCATTTGCTTTTACATAGGCCAAAAACAACTCCAATATGCCACAGTTTTTGGCGGACAATATTGGTAGCAATAATGGTTGTCTTGGAAATAAGGAAATGGACGCAAGAAACGATCGTCGAATTATCTAGCAAGGAGGTTAAGTAATTCAGTTTCCTGTCCTCATTTAACTGGCCAAGGAGTGGGACAACAGCGGGTTTAACCCTCACTCTGTTTTCCTATATAAATTCCTGGAGGTGGTTTAAGGAAGCACGCGGACGGCACGTCTTCTGGGACAATTGTTGGTGCCAATCTAGAGACAAAAACAACAAGCGCGAGCCGGAGTCAGCCAACTCAAGCCCTCGAGGCACCCGGTCCTCCGGGATTTGCGTGCGAGCAGGCCACTGCCAATTAGAACTATCCCACCCTCGAGATCTCCAGACGGTTCTCTGCCTCAACAGTTCCCTACGACAGCTCCAATCAGAGGGGTAGACAGACCGGGGTTTTCCCAAATTAAATGAAAGATTATCTACCCAAATTACAATTAATTGTTCTTGAAAAGGCAATTTAGGAAGAATTGATCCTATTTAACAATTTTCTGAAAAGATTTCGGCAATACTAGTCCTACTTCAATCGACTTTTATATCATAGTATAATTTTACAATATAGGCTAAATAATGCAATGCACAATATTACAATTCACCCTATAAATAACAAATTAGTCCAACATCAAAAAGCTCAGCAGTCACTTTTTATTTTTATTTTATTTTTTACATTTTCTTTCTACAGATAAAGGTAAATGTGTATGATGATGGATAATTTAGGACTATATGCAATCACCCAGTGGCAATACTAGTTTCTTAATTTTCCTTGTACCCACAAATATGTATTTCTAACTCATTTGCTACCACCTTTTCTTTATTCAAAAGGCACTCGCATATCTGAGCAATCATTTTTTGCAGGTGCATGGTAACAGTTGGACAAGATGAGGGGAAAAGGACACCGCACACTGCTCTTGATAGTATCACTGATCTTTAATAAGCTTATGTATCATCCTCACGGTCTTCTTCAGAGCTTTTGAGTTAAAAAATAAATAAAAATAGCACCCTTATGTAGACCTAGCCCCACCCACATCCGTTCCACGCATCGAAAGGGGTTGGAGGCGAAGGAAAAACAAACAAGTGCTACCAAATATAACAATGTGAATTTCATAAATATTCGAATCACGTGTGTAAATAAGACGTATTAAACACATTTAAAACCACAATGACATAGACCTATCGAGCAAGTTTTCATAAATCATTGGGTACCTGTGAGGCCGAGACTTAAGCTTATTAAAGATCAGTGATACTATCGAGAGCAGTGTGTGGTGTCCTTTTCCCCTCATCTACCACCTTTTCTTTAAAATGCTGGCCTATATCCTTCTCGACTTGTGGTTCTTACTAGCCCATTCAAAAAGACAACCATATTGTGTTTGCCAATTGACAGCAACAAATTCATATTGGGTTGACATGCTATATGGCATAATGCGAATTAAAATATTATTTACTCTTGTATCTGTATTCTTAGGTATTCCACGGTACCATTCCCAGTCTCCCAGTATGTGTGACCGGAAGGAGTTCGTCTTCTCCTTCAACGCGATGACGTCCTCAACGATGCATTCGCCCAGCAGCAGTTCCTACTATCACCACCAACAGGTTGCCTACCAGGACATCAAGCCCTGCGTCATGTGACAGGCCTTACAGTGAATAACGGACATCACTGACTTGAGCCACTAAAGCCAAAGCGGCTGCAGGGCTGAGACGAGGGAGCAACCCAACCCTTGGGAGGTAGGAGAGAAGGCAGGCCCTGGAGCGCGCTGTAAGAGAAGCAACAGTAACGCCAGAGAACCCATAAACGAAACAACTTTTCACACAAAAAAAAGGATTTGGTACAGAGACATAAATACTGCAAATACAGATTGTTAAACTTCAGTGTTTCTCTCTCAGAAACCAAAAATGGAGTGGAAATATCACAGAATAGCCTTGTGGTGTAGGCCTAAGCTGTGGGCTATCTTCGAGAAATGTCTGTGTGCCACACAAGAGGTAAAGCAGAGACCGGTCGACACTCACCTTATGCATCTCAACCCCAGCTGCCGCTTGGTACTATAACTCTGCGGGCGGATGACTACCACTTGAGAATATTTTACAATGTACAATAATGTGTATTATTTTTGTTATGCATTCAAAAGATATACTGCGGGGACAATTTCATTGCTCATTTATCCGGGTTAGGCTACTCGGCTCTATCGAAATGATAGTTAGATTTTTATTTGATTTTCTGAGAAGTTTAAACTAAGCTATAGGCTACACAATGCATTAACATTTTTAAATCAACAACAACACGATCTGAATTAAGGAAGGATGAAGGCACTTTTTTTTAAATAGCAAAGGGCAACTTCTTATTTATTCTGTGCATATTTTTAATTGTACACTTATAGCCACAATGTTGAAGTATGCTTTATTGGCAATATTTGCCATGACGCGTTCTTATTTGTTCTAAAAACGGAAATTGAAGATATAGATGTAAGCACTGTTAGTTAAATGTCTATTTAGGTGTATATATCCGTGTAGCCACCCGTTATTTTTCAGCACTGTATAAATTGTAAATGATGTTATGCTGAGTGTTGGCATACTCGAGTGTCTTTAGATTAGTCTGTATATTACTACACACGATCTGTATACAATTAAACGTATTGGCATGCAGTTTAACTGGCTGAAACACCTATACAATTATTTCTGTTTCCATTATTTTGACACTTCTCGAATGTTCTTTTTTCCCCCTGAGTTAATCTTTTTTTTTTTAAAGGGAAAATTACACATGCAGATACAGTTCCGTCTATTCCACTGTGTGGTGCAACAGGAAGGCCTTTAAATATTTTTGGCGATGTTCTATTTTAGTTGTCTTCAAATTCAAAAACTATTCGTAACTATTCATAAGTCCTTAATTCATTTAATCAACCAAGTATTTTAATGTGAAAATAGGCCACATATTTAGGAATTGATTCAGGTTTAGACAATAATAGGCCTATAGGTGAACACAACTCATTAGTATAGGCTACATCCATTAGCTATTTTCTTTAACATGGGCGTCCTTAGGCTAACACCACAATAGCCTATGGTTGGATATACAATAAGACATATCTGTTGGATGTCGAAAACTCCTGTCCAATGTATAACTGTGTAATCGGAGTGTATGTTGTAATTAACCCTTAACTAATCAAAGCCAGCAGTTACGGGGGATGGCGAATTCGCCTCGGATTCGGTTTCAAAGAGGGAGGAAAACGCGTGCCCACCGCCGAGAAACATTTATCCTTCTCTTATAAAGGCACAACGGGCTCACAGACTGCCTTTTCTCAAATACAGCATTCTGGATGTGAGGTTGTTTTTACTGGAATATATATAGGCTGTAGCAAGTATAGCCATTGCTAAATAACATTTAAACGGGAGTTTATTATTTTGTGTGGGTTATGTATTGTTTTCAACTTTAAGATTATGGGCTTATTCTCACTGATAAAACATTACATTATCTGGTTTGTTTGTTGCTGTAGATGCTTATATGCCTTTCCTACTTAGCGCTACATTGCATGACATCTGCCCCCCCCCCCAAAAAAAAAATACATAGCAAATCACACAAGGATTAAATCAGTATAAAGACATTAAAATAATATAGGCCTAAGCATTTCTCGTGCATTATAAGACACCGTGGTTTTATTTCCATTATATGAATCTAAAGGCTAGACTGCAGAAGACATTTACAATCTGAAATGCCATTTTCACATGATGCAATCTTTACATTTGTTACTTTGGAAGTGTCATATTGGACAGAATGCAGACTTGTTTCAGCACCGAATCCCACTTGAAATCTGTAGCTTCAATTTGACTTAATTCCCAAATAACTTCCTTAATTACTAAGTGTCCCAAGCTATAAAGAGCACTTCAACACTCTACTAGAACGAGTTAAGTAAAACATAATCAAATGAAACCATACAACAAATGTTGCATTCACTATCAAAACGTTGTGACTATAATATTGAAATACCTCCTGTTCAAATGTACTGTTTAAACCATTAGTATAAGAACATATTTAGGCCTACTCATTCTAGAAGTAGCCCTATTATATCAGTGTCTGAAAAAATGCTTAAAATTGCAAAGGAACAAATTAAATGACACATTATATTCTGCATTTCAATAGTCACTTCAACTTGATGTTAGTGTTCCTACTTTAATTAAAGTAACCACTTTAGCTGCACTATAACGTTTTTACCTACAAGGATAAATACAGTAATAACAAAACTTGATTGTTTTGGAAGTGAAGTATTGTTATAATAGCTTATTCTCAGTGACATTCTCACATTGGGCCCCATGCCTTGCTGTGTATATGTTGGCGTTTCTGTGTGTGACTATGTATGTATGGAGCTGTGTTATCTCACAAGGTGGTGACCACTCTCTGAACTCCAGTGAAATTCCCTTGTATGAGCAGAGCACACAGGGGCAGCAGGCCCAGTCGCTCCACACTGCAGCGGAGGGACCACACATTAGCATGCTGATGACGTGAGCCGGGGCGCAGCACCTCTACACGGCTGAGATTCCTGCTGGGGCTCCACAGCTGTTCCCCGGCCTGGGCTGGATGACAGCTCCATAAAAAGCCTGCCTGCCTAGGTTCTGGTCTGGAGAGGCAGACATGCTATGTGCTTGTCCCTCAGCCTGTCTAAACTACTCTGAACTGCAGGACACCTCTTTGGCCAAGCCGAGCACTAGCACAGCAGCTATAAGTCACTGTTAGGCCAACCAGATGCACACAGGTTGTCACAGGGTTAGGGCACTGCAGGTAGCTGCAGATAGAACCTCAAGCGTTGGCCAAAGTAGGTTCAAATAAGCCATCAGACATATCATGCCAGCCATAATGTTTACCTGCTGGTTAGACAACATATCACTTCCAGAGGTACTGTGTCTTTAACAATAGATAGCTCAGAGGTTAGCACATCCAGTATACTACAGCTAGTCCTCTTAACTCCTGCTCCCCACATACCACCCTCAGACTAATTGGACTTGTCAGGCCATCTGATAGGCTATACCATGTGTTATGCCATTAGCGAGAGGAGCGCTGGAAAACAGCCCAATACTGCCAAAAGACAAACAAGGTCCCATGAGAGGATAGGACACTTGATGAAGGGTTAACACACCAGCTCACCATTCATCTTGCTATACTATTTCCCTCATCTGTTTTAGCTTTAGGTTCATATTTTCCTCAGATTGTTCGTCAGTAGGATAACTTACAATAGGAACACACAGTACTGACAGACTAGCGGTGTGTACACAGGTCATCATTTGACAGTCATAGGTTGATTAGTCCTGGGTTTTGAGTTATAAAGAAGACAAAAATGGTTAAAACTATGAACTCAAAGTATGGTTTATTTAGTACACAAAATATCCTGTGAATTCCGATGGCATTACATGTAGGGCATTAAACATTGCCCCTGCACAAAGAGACTAACAGGGAAACCTCCAACCTCTCCTTCCTTTGTGACTGACAGACAGGCCTGCCAGTGTGGATGAAACTTCTGTATAAGAACATTTCAAACGTAAATGGGGTTACGTGTTATCAATACCAACACTAAAAACCATAACGACAAACCAAACTCTGCTTAAGGCATTAAACATATTTTCACACTTCACATTGGTACAGTGAAGGTATCATCCTTCCCTTTCAAGAAACACAGCCTTTTCTTTCTGCTGGCTTGGCTTCTGTTACGGATATGGACGTAGAAGCAGGCAGTTACTCGTTATTGTTGAGCTCCTGCTTGGGGGAATCTGCCTCTGCTTCACTCGTACTCCCTCTACTTTCTCTAGCTGTATTTTTGGGGCCTGTATTTGGTCTGGACCTCCGGTTGCTTGGACCTGGCCTCCTTCCTCCCCTCTGGCTCTTGGCCAGCTCAGCCTGCAGGTCGTGGCCGTTCAGGGAGAGCCCCTCCAGGGCGGCCAGGGCCTGGTCTGCAGCCTGGGGGTCTAAGTAGTCCAGGAAGGCCCGGTGCTGAGCACCCTGCCACGTGAGACGGATGGGGGCTGCCTCCCTCTCCCGGAGAGCAGTCTTCAGCTCGCTGACACGCAGCCCGGCAGGGATGCCCCCCAGGTACACTGTGGTCACGGTCAAGGGGGGCCTGCGCTCACGGGGCTCGCCACCTTCCTCCCTGCCCTCTTGCCTGACCCCATCCCTGTCCCCCTCTCTTCCCCTCCCCCTGGCCCCCTCCCGGCCTCCTCCTCTGCCTCTCCCCCTACTTCCATCTCTGCCCCCCTCACGGAAGCCCCCATTGCGGAATCCCCTGACCCTCCTACCGCCCTCTCTGCCTCCCTCCTGACCTCCCTCCCCATCACCATCCCTACCCCCCTCTCTGTCCCCCTCCCTCCTCACTCTTGGTGGGCGTCGTCTGGGTTTCTGCTCAGTCTCCTCCCTGGACTCCCCGTTGGGGTCCCTCTCAGAGTCCTCTTGGGTGTTCCGTCTAGGCCTGCGCCTGGGCTCACGCCGGGGTCTATCACCCTCTGACCTGGGCTCTCTGTCCCTCCGGGGATCCCTCCTGGCCCTCTCCCTGGGCTGCGGGGGAGGGTGGGTCCCCAGGGTCACGTCCTTCCCTTGCTCCTCCTCCAAGGCCCGGAGCTTCTTCAGCACGGGGATCTTCTCCAGCATCTCAGCGTTCAGCTGCAGGTATACAACAGGACAGGCTCAGGACCGCAAAGGTCATTTCACAGCAGGGCTGCTCAAGGTCAGCAAAGGCACTGGGTTTAGGGCAGCCCAGCTCTGGGTCATGCCAAGAAGAATGGAGTTTAGTAAAGTGATGGGGTATAAACACAATCAAGAAAGCTGATGTTTGGTGCCTGCTCATGCTGTTCTAGGTGACCATGCAAATGTTCAGAGCATGCTAGATAGATGAACTACACCAAAACCCATGCATGACTAGACTACTCGACAAACCTCAAAGGGCACAACAACCAACACAACAATACTCCATAACAACACATCCATGCTTACAGTACATGAATGCAGAGGACACAGACTGACAGTCTTCAGGAGTGCTGATAACCTCTCTGACTGCATCATCTTTATTGTGGGGGGATATTCCACTTCCCTAGTAAGCTATATAAAGACAGCTCTCTGATTTCCCAGGGCAGAGCGTGTCTGGTAAGGCTGTGATGGCAGCTGCGCCTGTACAGGATATAATGGTCTATTGTTTTTACCTTGGCCCCGGTGCCCTCTCTTTAACTGGGCCCTACACAGCCAGGCTGGCCCGGTGGAGAGGCCTTTGATGATCAGACATGGCCTTCCTGTCTACGAGGTCAGCGTGGGTCCTCAGGACGGGCATGGCTGTCTTAAGGGACCCCAGAGGTAGCACGTGTGTGTGTGCGCATGTGTGTATAATGGGTATACTTCTACGGGAAGGTGAGCAAACAAAGCTCAAGCAACACGGTTTGAGGTGCAGCCAAAAGTCACTGGAAAACTACAGAAGACGGGCGCAACTTTAGCCTCACTTTGAAAGCTGTTTTCTAGCTCAAATCACTGAGGTTTCAGCCACTCAGCAACATACAGCAACTAATAGCAGTCGTATGAGTAAAACCAGCAGCTGTAGCTAGCAACAGTAGTTCGAACAACTGCATAGGCAATGGAATGAATCATATTGAGCGACAGTAAACTGGGTGAGATTTAGTGTTGTACCTTAGTCCAGATGATGCCCTGGGGCTTGGGGCGTTGGCAGTCTGTCTTGATGACTCTGGTCGGGGTGAGGATGTAGTCCACAGTGATGTCATGGCTCTCAATCAGATCCTCTGGGATGTCAACAACCTGCAGAAATACACAGACATCAAGCACAGATACACATTGCAAAATAATAGGAATCTGGAGCATGAAGCAACACTTATTCAGGTTAAGAACAAACACAGTGTGTGACTTCATGTTGTGGGATAACAGGCTAACCTGGCAGTCATGGACGATGGTAACCACCACAGTGGATTCCGTCACAGCCCCCATGCAGAGCATCATGGCATACTCCATGTCAGCAAAGCCCTCTCCTTTACCTATCCGGTAACCTGAGGAGAAAGGAGAGATGAGATTAATCCTAACAGTATGGGTGTTGGTGCTGAGCCGGAACTTTCCTGGACCAGGGTAGGTGTCCACTGCCCATAGAGTTCTCTCTGCGGGCTCTCACCTTTCTCAGACACGGCCACAGAGCCAACCACCAGAAGATCCACCTGAACCTTGGAATCCAGACCCACAGGGACACTGAACTCCTTCACTCCCTGGTGAAGAAACAAAGAAAAGAAAGAAGAAAAAAGTGAGAACAGGTGCACCAGATCACAAGAAACATTGGATTCAAACATTTTACGTTTAAAACCCGACACTCCAACTAGTCTTGGAACAAAGCATTTGGTCTTCTATGGTGGATTCACCAAGTTGTACAGAGTGACAGCATGTTTATGGGGATAATGCATGGGAAGTGGTGAATAAAGGAGGTAAAGTGAGATATTGAATCCATGTGCACTGGGGCTGGATGGAGTGGGATAGGTAGTGTGGCGTCGGGGTGGGTGTTGGGTGAGAAGTAGTGTGAGCGATTAGTGCTTTTTGAGGTTGGTTCAGTTTATTACTACAAAATTACCACCATTTTGGATTTAGGTTTTGATAATTAAAAAACAAACATGAAATGCCCTATGCATTACGTGCGTTGAATGCTGTAACAGAATACAACTAATAAAAGTCCCATGGTGTTAGTGACTGCTTATCACTTATTAACCAGCAGTTCACATGACTTTAATTCAAATGTTTCAGTTGTGTATATTATATTCGATTATATTCGATGACTTTATTATTTCATTCCAAGTCATCCTCTCATCGCCATAGAGCTGCTGCCTATATCACTATCTCAGTAGGTCTTCAAAGTCAATAAAGCACCAAGCAACTGCTCTCTATGTATCCCCTCTTGATCGCACCGTTCGGGCTGGATCTGATTCATCTCTAGAGAAACTACAACATCGCACAGTTCGGGCTGGATCTGATTCATCTCTAGAGAAACTACAACATCGCACCGTTCGGGCTGGATCTGATTCATCTCTAGAGAAACTACAACATCGCACCGTTCGGGCTGGATCTGATTCATCTCTAGAGAAACTACAACATCGCACCGTTCGGGCTGGATCTGATTCATCTCTAGAGAAACTACAACATCGCACCGTTCGGGCTGGATCTGATTCATCTCTAGAGAAACTACAACATCGCACAGTTCGGGCTGGATCTGATTCATCTCTAGAGAAACTACAACATCGCACCGTTCGGGCTGGATCTGATTCATCTCTAGAGAAACTACAACATCGCACCGTTCGGGCTGGATCTGATTCATCTCTTGAGAAACTACAGCGCAATGAGCTCACAGAAAAAAACTAAAAACTAAATGGAATTCAAATAATTTAACTGAAGTCAATTAGTTGTTTAAAAAAACAAAAAAAGAACTGACATTTCATTTAATTACTCAGCACTAGTGAGAAGGGACTGACTCGCCTGCGAGGTGGAGCACACTCTCAGTTCTTCTTTGCTTGCTCCCTCAGGCGGGACAATCTTATTGAAGAGTCCTGTGCGAAGGCGAGGGGTCGGCACCAGCAGGGTTTTCCTCGCCTGGAAGCCAGAGGCCAGAGTTTAGTAAGATAAAATAATATAACCATAGACAGATGAGTAAAGGGCATCTAATACAAATAACCTAATTCCAGCACTCCATGGTTATGATCTGGTGATGAGACAACACTACTGAACCAATGGCCCAGGCTCATGGTGGCCTGTGACCCAGGGCTACCTGCAGCACGGCCAGCCTCGCCCCCTCCAGCGGCTTGTCAGGGTCCACCTTCACCTCGTCAGTCTCATTGAATACCTGCAGCTCCAACACCTTGGCGCAGGCAGTGTGGGCACCCTGGGGGCAGAGAGGGGGAGAGGGGGTAAGGAGAGAGGATGTGAGTGCACACTTACATCCAGGGTGATGTAGCGTGCCTGCTGCTGGGGTCGGTCTGGGTTCACTTTGACCGTCTGGCTGGACTTGAACTCCTGCAGGGCTGAGAGACGGTCACAGGCTGGGACCGCACCCTGACCGTATAGACAACCACATACAGCAAGACAAGCACCCACACCCACACAAAGGACAAAGGGTTCAAAAGCATGTGTGTGCCACTGTTAACCTATTTTGACCAGTAGACTTGACTAAAATAGAGATTTTTAAACAGGTCAAAGACAAAGGAACTAGGATAGCTACTAGCTTACAATATGACATATCTAATAAGGTAGTTAGGCTAGCTATAGCCTGAAGAACCCAAGTTTAATTGCATAGAATTCTACTTTGGCAGAAATGAGCATTTGGATCAGGAAAGCTTCCTCTCACAACTCTAAATACCAGTTGTCTGTCTGGTTGGTCCTTTTCAGGTAGGAATGTGTGACAAAACATCTACAGAGTAACAGTATCAACCTGACCTTCCGTGTGCTAGTCGTCTGTATGTTGTTTGTATTTTCAATACTGATGCAATTTGCACGTGACAAAACACGTGTACAAAATGGCAGAGCGTAACCAACGAAAAACACTTACAGATAGTTGTGAGAAAACGTGCTTGAGTTGACTGAAGGTATGGCAAATAGGTCTGGCAGCACAACCGATCAGCAAACATACTGAACATTTATAAATTATGTGACTAAACAGCATTAAAAGGAGGAACTATACTATGAAACAAAAGAATGATAGTAAAAAGCTTTGAAGCACCTTAAACGAAAATTGGGGCAGAAAGGTACGGCTCCATCCTTCATTGAATCAGATGGCTCATTCATCACAAAACCCACTGATATTGCCAACTTTTTTTTTTCAGTGGCAAGATTAGCAAATGCTTCACATCCAAGTACAACTGACCAAATTATGAAAGACAAGCATTGGCGCCAGAAGAAATGGCAGCAGTTTTACTGGCGCCCAACCAATTGTGCTATGATGTGTTTTTTTGCGTTATTTGTAACTTATTTTGTACATAATGTTTCTGCAACCGTATCTTACGGCAGAAAAGAGCTTCTGGATATCAGGACAGCGATCACTCACCTCGGATTAGACAAAGAGCTTCTGGATATCAGGAGAGCGATCACTCACCTCGGATTAGACAAAGAGTTTCTGGATATCAGGACAGCGATCACTCACCTCGGATTAGACAAAGATCTTCTGGATATCAGGACAGCGATCACTCACCTCGGATTAGACTAAGAGCTTCTGGATATCAGGACAGCGATCACTCACCTCGGATTAGACTAAGAGCTTCTGGATATCAGGACAGCGATCACTCACCTCGGATTAGACTAAGAGCTTCTGGATATCAGGACAGCGATCACTCACCTCGGATTAGACTAAGAGCTTCTGGATATCAGGACAGCGATCACTCACCTCGGATTAGACTAAGAGCTTCTGGATATCAGGACAGCGATCACTCACCTCGGAATAGACTAAGAGCTTCTGGATATCAGGACAGCGATCACTCACCTCGGATTAGACAAAGAGCTTCTGGATATCAGGACAGCGATCACTCACCTCGGATTAGACAAAGAGCTTCTGGATATCAGGACAGCGATCACTCACCTCGGATTAGACAAAGAGCTAGTAGTAGTTAACTAGTGATTATGATTGATTGTTTTTTATAAGATAAGTTTAATGCTAGCTAGCAACTTACCTTGGATTACTGCATTCGCGTAACAGGCAGTCTCCTTGTGGAGTGCAACGAGAGAGAGGCAGGTCGTTATTGCGTTGGACTAGTTAACTGTAAGGTTGCAAGATTGGATCCCCCGAGCTGACATGGTGAAAATCTGTTGTCCTGCCCCTGAACGAGGCAGTTAACCCACCGTTCCTAGGCCGCCATTGAAAATAAGAATGTGTTAACGGACTTGCCTAGTTAAATAAAGGTATATATAAAAAATACAAAAATAAAAATAAAATAGGCGTCCAAAAATACCGATTTCCGATTGTTATGAAAACTTGAAATCGGCCCTAATTAATCGGCCATTCCGATTAATCGGTCGACCTCTAATCTCTATTGCACTCCACACTGCCCTTTCCCACCTGGACAAAAGGAACACTTACGTGAGAATGCTATTCATTGACGACAGCTCAGCGTTCAACACCATAGTACCCTCAAAGCTCATCACTAAGCTAAGGATCCTGGGACAAAACACCCCCCTCTGCAACTGGATCCTGGACTTCCTGACGGGTCGCCCCCATGTGGTGAGGGTAGGTAGCAACACATCTGTCACGCTGATCCTCAACACTGGCCCTCCCCAGGGGTGCGTGCTCAGTCCCCTCCTCTACTCCCTGTTCACCCACGACTGCATGGCCAGGCACGACTCCAACACTATCATTAAGTTTGCAGACGACACAACAGTGGTAGGCCTGATCACCGACAATGACAAGAAAGCCAAAAGGGAGGAAGTCAGAGACCTGGCCAGGTGGTGCCAGAATAACAACCTATCCCTCAACGTAACCAAGATTTAGGAGATTATTGTGGACTACGGGAAAAGGAGGACCGAGCACGCCCCCATTCTCATCAACGGGGCAGTAGTGGAGCAGGTTGAGAGCTTTAAGTTCCTTGGTGTCCACATCAACAACAAACTAGACTGATCCAAACACACCAAGACAGTCGTGAAGAGGGCACGACAAAGCCTATTCCCCCTAGGGAAACAAAAAAGATTTGGCATGGGTCCTGAGATCCTCAAAAAGTTCTACATCTGCAACACAGAGGGCAGATGGTTGCATCACTGCCTGGTACGGCAACTGCTCGGCCTCTGACCGCAAGGCACTACAGAGGGTAGTGTGTACGGCCCAGTACATCACTGGGGCTAAGCTGCCTGCCATCCAGGACCACTACACCAGGCGGTGTCAGAGGAAGGCCCTAAAAATGTTCAAAGACCCCAGCCACCCCAGTCATAGACTGTTCTCTCTACGACCGCATGGCAAGCAGTACCGGAGTGCCAAGTCTATGACAAAAAGTCTTCTCAACAGTTTTTACCCCCAAGCCATAAGACTCCTGAACAGGTATGGTTACCCGGACTATTTGCATTGTGTGCCTCGCCTCCCCCAACCCCTCTTTTTACGCTGCTGCTACAAAAAGTATTTAGTCAGCCACCAATTGTGCAAGTTCTCCCACTTAAAAAGATGAGGCCTGTAATTTTCATCATAGCATAGGTGCACTTCAACTATGACAGACAAAATGAGAAGAAAAAAAATCCAGAAAATCACATTGTAGGATTTTTAATGAATTTATTTGCAAATTATGGTAGAAAATAAGTATTTGGTCAATAACAAAAGTTTCTCAATACTTTGTTACATACCCTTTGTTGGCAATGACAGAGGTCAAACGTTTTCCGTAAGTCTTCACAAGGTTCTCACACACTGTTGCTGCTATTTTGGCCTATTCCTCCATGCAGATCTCCTCTAGAGCAGTGATGTTTTGGGGCTGTTGCTGGGCAACACAGACTTTCAACTCCCTCCAAAGATTTTCTATGGGGTTGAGATCTGGAGACTGACTAGGCCACTCCAGGACCTTGAAATGCTTTGTACAAAGCTACTCCTTCGTTGCCCGGGCGGTGTGTTTGGGATCATTGTCATGTTGAAAGACCCAGCCACGTTTCATCTTCAATGCCCTTGCTGATGGCTGATTGCTGATGGCTGATTGCTGATGTATTTAAGAGCAATTGGAGGCCACGGAAGGAGAGTTGTATGGCATTGAAGCTTGCCTGGAGGGTTGTTAACACAGTGTCCAAAGAAGGGCCGGAAGTATACAGAATGGTGTCGTCTGCGTAGAGGTGGATCAGAGACTCACCAGCAGCAAGAGCGACCTCATTGATGTATACAGAGAAGAGAGTCGGTCCAAGAATTGAACCCTGTGGCACCCCCATAGAGACTGCCAGAGGTCCGGACAACAGACCCTCCGATTTGACACACTGAACTCTATCAGAGAAGTAGTTGGTGAACCAGGCGAGGCAATCATTTGAGAAACCAAGGCTTTGAGGTTGTGGACAGGTGTCTTTTACACTGATAACAAGTTCAAAACAGGTGCCATTAATACAGGTAATGAGTGGAGGACAGAGGAGCCTCTTAAAGAAGTAGTTACAGGTCTGTGAGAGCCAGAAATCTTGCTTGTTTGTAGGTGACCAAATACTTATTTTCCACTATAATTTGCAAATAAATTCATTAAAAACCCTACAATGTGATTTTCTGGATTCCCCCCCCCCCCCCCCATTTTGCCTTTCATAGTTGAAGTGTACCTATGATGAAAATTACAGGCCTCTCATCTTTTTAAGTGGGAGAACTTGCACAATTGGTGGCTGACTAAATACTTTTTTGCCCCACTGTATGCATAGTCACTTTAACTATACATTCATGTACATACTTCCTCAATTGGGCCGACCAACCAGTGCTCCCGCACATTGGCTAACCGGGCTATCTGCATTGTGTCCCACCACCGCCTCTTTTAGGCTACTGCTACTCTCTGTTCATCATATATGCATAGTCACTTTAACCATATCTACATGTACCTCGTACCTCAAATCAGCCCGACATTCAACAAGCACAGCACTTACACAAATGACGGATGACTGGCTGAGAAAAATTGATGCTAAAAATATTATGGGGGCTGTTTTGTTAGACTTCAGTGCAGCTTTTGATATTATCGATCACTCTGCTGCTAGAAAAACATATGTGTATATACACCTCAGCTACTACAGCGACTGAAATGACTGCAACACTTAAAGAGCTGTGGAAAGTTTCAGAATGGGTAGCAAGGAATAAGTTAGTCCTAAATATTTCAAAAACTAAAAGCATTGTATTTGGGACAAATCATTCAGTAAACCCTAAACCTCATCTATATCTTGTAATGAATAATATGGAAATTGAGCAGGTTGAGTTGACTAAACTGCTTGAAGTAACCCTTGATTGTAAGCGGTCATGGTCAAAACATGTTGCTACAACAGTTGCTAAAATTCTTAACAACGCTATCAAAAAGGCATGTCCTACAGGCCCTAATTTTGTCGCCCCTGGACTACTGCGCAGTCATGTGGTCAGGTGACAATAACATGCATGTCAATCTCTCCTGGCTCAAAGTGGAGGAGAGATTGGCTTCATCACTACTTATAAGTATTGACAAGCTGAATGCATACATGTTTAAACTACTAGCACAGAGCTCGGACACCCATGCATACCCCACAAGACATGCCACCAGAAGTCTCGTCACAGTCCCCAAGTCCAGAACAGACTATGGGAGGCGCACAGTACTACATAGAGCCATGACTACATGAAACTCCATTCCACATTAGGTAACTGATGCAAGCAGCAGAATCAGATTTTAAAAAACATAAAAATACCCCTTATGAAACAGCAGGTACTGTGAAGAGACTCACAAGTACAGACAAGCATACACACACAAATGCTAGCACACGCACTCGACACACACATACATTGTAATATGGTTGTATGGTGGTATTATACATTTTGTATTGTAGATATGTAGTGGTGTAATAATTTTATATAAAACCCTCTTAGGCCTCACCCCTTCATCTGAGATATCTACTGTAGCCCTCATCCTCCACCTGTTCTGCCAGTCACATTCTGTTAAATGCCCCCGAAACACACACATCCCTGGGTTGCTCGTATTTTCAGTTCGCTGCAACTAGCGAATGGAACGAGCTGCAAACACTCAAACTGGACAGTTATCTCGATCTCTTCATTCAAAGACTTAATCATGGACACTCTTACTGGCAGTTATGGCTGCTTTGTGTGATGTATTGTTGTCTCTACCTTCTTGCCTTTTGTGCTGTTGTCTGTGCCCAATAATGTGTGTATCATGTTTTGTGCTGCTACCTACCATGTGTTGCTACCATGCTGTGTTGTCATGTGTTGCTGGCTTGCTATGTGGACAAGCCAGCAACACATCTCTTTAGGTCTCTCTTTATGTAGTGTTGTGTTGTCTCTCTTGTCTTGATGTGTGTTTTGTCCTATAATTTATTTTGAATTGCAGCCCCCATCCCCACAGGATACCTTTTGCCTTTTGGTAGGCCATCATTATAAATAAGAACTTGTTCTTAACTGACTTGCCTAGTTTTAAAAATAATGTATTGTTTTATCTTTTGTTTTGTGTGAGATGTAAGTGTCTTAATGTGTTTGGACCCCAGGAAGAGTAACTGCTGCCTTGGCAGAGGCTAATGGGGATCCCTAATAAATACCAATGCATTCGGTTGCATTCGGCTATTGTTAACATATTGTGCAAAAAGTCGGGTAAACAACACTTTCCTGTTGATACCTGATCTCAACCTCCTACAGCCAAAAGGAACAACAGCATGTACAACCGGTAAAGTGTAAATATTATTTTCTTCAACATTGTCTTGTAGAGACTACGGAGTCTTTTTTACAGCTACTTTCAGACTGGTGTCATGGAGTAACCATGGTAGCAGTCTGATGTTTAGGTAAGGCTAGCTAGAGACATTTATTAGTGCAGACCAATGGCTGTGGAGAGCGCACAATGAACATTTTACAATACTTTTCAAAATGGCTATATGGGACCTTACCAGCAGCACATGCAAAATACAAATTGAAACTACCGACAAGAGGGTTCAAACCTATTTTGACAAATACTAAGCGGGATAGCTTTAGGAATAATTCAATCAAATTGCAGTACACGGAACCTCCAGAAATGCCCTACCTTAAAATTGGGGATTCTGTTGTGCACAGGCCTTGGAAAGTTTGCAAGATTCTTAGCTTCAATGTAATCCCAAACTTTCTCTCGGATGTCCCATTTCGTGGCCCCTAAACAGAAAACAATTCACATGCTTGATGAAATGACCGTTTTGAAGAAAGGGTAATGTAAATCGCAACTTCATAACGGCAACGGCTAGGCTACCATCCATTGGCATGCGTTAGCATTAGTGACTTTACACTAAACACGCAGCAATCATTTACCGGGATTAATCGTAATAACGGCCTCCATTGTCCTCTAGTCGAAGATGCAGAAAATTGTCACAATTTCACTGACGATTAGTCAAACTATCACAAAGTGACCACAGATTGATTTGCGCACGTGGGAGTTCTGTAACATTGTAGCAACAGCTGCTTGTCAGGGATGTTTTTTTTCTGTATGGTAGCTCGGAAAGGCCAAACCTTACACCGTCAAAAGCAAACATGGGATGCATTCATTAGCCGATTGTTACAAAACATTTAACGCAAGCAACCGTAACTAACGGGGAATGACATTCCTAAATTTGTCCAATAGAAACTCGTTTTGCAACTGTTTGGACTAATGATTGCGCATGTCGACTCTCAATTGACAAATCGCACACTGCACACAGTGCTCTAGACATTTATTTAGCATATCAGATAAGTGTCTAAATGTTTTATTACTTAGCAGAAGGACAATCATCAAATCAGTCACACTTTATGGATTGTATGGCTTTAATTGGGCATATGCACAGCAAGATAAAAAAAAAATAGGCTACACAATATCAAAAACAATTAATATATAAAGAGAAAAATATACAAAAAATATATATAGAAGAGCAAACCACTACAGAAAATCTGGAATATTAAAATGGCCAAAATATGATACAAAATAAGGAAAAGGCAAAGAAAGCCTCATATACTGTAACCTAATAGCAGACTGACATCACTGGAGTGGAGGGAAACAACATGGACACTCCTAGAACAGCATTTGACACAGTGAAAATTCAGCTCTACAGGTCATTGTGTGCATCTTTGTGTCCAGCAGTCTGCAGTCCTTTGGGGAAGTCTTCTGTCCAGAACTGGGCTCTCTTCTTCTCTGAGACACTGCCCAGCCCGAGGTTGGCCTGGATCAGTAGACACTCTTCTTCTGTGGTGAATGTTGGCCAATCAAACATATTCTCTCCGTTAGGGTTACTACAGGAACAGAGGGAGAGATAGGGACACACCCATTGGCATCATATGAGCGGCTGCACTTATGACTACTTCATTTTACATACAATGCATTCAGAAAGTATTCAGACCGCTTGACTTTTTCCACAATTGTTAAATTACAGCCTCATTCTAAATAGATTTAAGAAAACCTCAATCTACACACGATATCCCATAATGGCAAAGCGAAAACAGAAGTAGAAATGTTTGCAAATGTATTAAAAATAAATGGAAATACCTTATTTACATAAGTATTCACCTGTGGTAAATTCAATTGATTGGACATGATTTGGAAAGGCACACACCTGTCTATATAAAAGGTCCCACAATTGACAGTGCATGTCAGAGCAAAAACCAAGCCATGAGGTCGAAGGAATTGTCCGCAGAGCTCCGAGACAGGATTGTGTCGAGGCACAGATCTAAGGAAAGGTACCAAAACGTCTGCAGCATTGAAGGTCCCCAAGAACACAGTGGCCTCCAGCATTCTTAAATGGAAGTTTGCAACCACCAAGACTCTTCCTAGAGCTGGCCGCCCGGCCAAACTGAGCAATCTGGGGAGAAGGGCCTTGGTCGGGGAGGTGACCAAGAACCCGATGGTCACTCTGACAGAACACCAGAGTTCCTCTGTGGATATGGGAGAACCTTCCAGAAGGCCAACCATCTCTGCAGCACTACCAGTCAGTCTTTTATGGTAGTGGTCAGACAGAAGCCATTCCTCAGTAAAAGGCACATGACAGCCCGCTTGGAGTTTGCCCAAAAGGCACATAAAAGGATTCAGACCATGAGAAAAAAAGATTATTTGGTCTGATGAAACCAAATTTGAACTATTTGGCCTGAATGTCAAGCATCACGTCTGGAGGAAACCTGGCACCATCCTTACGGTGAAGCATGTTGGTGGCAGCATCATGCTGTGGGGATGTTCTTCAGCGGCAGGAACTGGGAGACTAGTCAGGATCGAGGGAAAGACAAATGGAGCAAAATGCTGAGAGATCCTTGATGAAAACCTGCTCCAGAGCACTCAGGACCTCAGACTGGGGTGAAGGGTCACCTTGCAACAGGACAACAACCCGAAGCACACAGCCAAGACAACGCAGGAGTCGCTTTGGGACAAGTCTCTGAATGATCTTGAGTGGCCGAGCCAGAGGCCGGACTTGACCCGATCGGTCATCTCTGGAGAGAAATTAAAATAGCTGTGCAGCGATGCTCCCCCTCAAACCTACAGAGCTTAAGAGGATCTGCAGAGAAGGATGGTAGAAACTACAGGTGGGCCAAGCTTGTAGCGTCATACCCAAGAAGACTCAAGACTGTAATAGCTGCCAAACATGCTTCAACAAAGTACTGAGTAAAGGGTCTGAATACTTATGTAAATGTAATAATCTCTTTTTTATATACATTTGCAAAAATATCTAAAAAACAGTTTTTGCTTTGTCATTATGGGGTATTGTGTGTAGATTGATGAGGGGGAAAAAAATATGTAATACATTTTAGAATAAGGCTGTAACGTAACAAAATGTGGAAAAAGTCAAGGGGTCTGAAAACTTTCCGAATGCACTGTATGTATAGTACTACTATGACCCAATGCAATTGGTGGTTGATCTACTATAATGTACTATATTGAGTAACCACTAAGTAGATATGAAAAGCATACTTGGCATATAGTAGCAAATATTTTTTTTGCATACAGTAGGGAGTCAAACTGTTCTTTGTCTAGTATGAACTATCTCCTGTATCTTATTTCGAAATCAATTTACTCAGAAAAAAACTCAGAACTTCTGGCGGTATGAACTTGACTACATCATGACAGAAATCTGGTTCTTGTTACATGTCATATCTGTGCTGAAGCTTCTCCAACGGAATGCACAGAGAGAGAGAGAGAGAGAGAGAGAGAGAACAAGAAAGGGATCTCTCACCCTGTTCTGGCAAAGTTAGTCCAGTATTTCATCATGGTCCTGCTAAGCTGTCGTTCCTCATCTGTCGTGTTATCTATGAGTGGAAA
Organism: Oncorhynchus mykiss; assembly: GCF_057628025.1. NCBI lineage: Eukaryota > Metazoa > Chordata > Actinopteri > Salmoniformes > Salmonidae > Oncorhynchus > Oncorhynchus mykiss. The sequence goes on along the minus strand of NC_143047.1, from coordinate 20,769,038 downwards.
ACTTTTTTAGTTTCTGTCGTTTCCAAGAAAAGCTGCAGAGATACAGTACAGGCTCAACAGAATGAGTTTGTCCAAAATATAATCTCCCTAAGTCTTTTGTCACGTAACAGTATTAACATCTGATTATGTTAACTTGTTACTCATGTTATTGTTATGGACAGTTCCTCCAGAATTTGATATAAAAACAAGGTTTTCAAGTATATTTAGCCTGCAATTTCTCCAGAATAAAAATAAATAAAATTGTACCTAACATCACTATGTCATCTGTCCAAAAGGGGGCGCCAAACACAAAGCCAACCTCATCAAAGTGGTCTGCTTTCACAAAGCCTGGCCTGCTGGACGTGAACATGGAGGGGCGCTGCTGGAACTCGTAGTAGTAGATCAAGCAACCAGCATCTTGTATAGACAGACAGATACATTACACACAACTGTGAATACCAACACAACATGTCTATCACCTACAAAATGTCTCAATCATTTAGATATTAAACTGTCTTAAAATAATTTATTCATAATAATGATTAAATAATGTCTTCCAGGAGGTTTCTAAAGAAAAATCAGGCATCAGATTGGTATAGTTCCCAGTGTATTCTTCACCTCTACACCTTCTGGCTTCCTCGATCCCAGGGACCACAATCAGTAGATCTCCCATAAGCTCCAAGAAGGCATCTCTGATCCCCACGGGGTCCTTCATGTCACCAAAGTACTCCCCTACGATGATCCCCAGGGCAGAGTCTGGCATACGCTACCAGGGAGATACAGGGTTTAAAATACAGCTCATGGACCAGACTGCTAGATGAATTATTATAAAGCTGCCACCAGGGTTGGGGAGAAACTGATTACAAAAAAAAAACGGTATTAAGTGTCAGAAGTGGATTTTTAATATAATATAATTATAGTGTATATACAGTACCAGTCAAACGTTTGGACCCATCTACTCATTCAAGGGTGTTTATTTCTACTATTTTCTACATTGTAGGATAATAGTGGACATCAAAACTATGGAATAACACATGTGGAATCATGTAGTAACCAACAAAGTGTTAAACAAATCAAAATATATTTTATATTATTTTAAGTAGCCACCCCTTTGACTTGATGACAGCTTTGCACACTTTTGGCATTTTCTCAACCAGCTTCATGAGGAATGCTTTTCCAACAGTCTTGAAGGAGTTCCCACATATGCTGAGCACTTGTTGGCTGTTTTTCCTTCACTCCGCGGTCCAACTCATCCCAAACTCAATTGGGTTGAGGTCGGGTGATTGTGGAGGCCAGGTCATCTGATGCAGCACTCCATCACTCTCTTTCCTGGTCAAATAACCCTTACACAGCCTGGAGGTGTGTTTTGGGTCATATTCCTATTGAAAAACAAAATGATAGTCCCACTAAGCACAAACCAGATGGGATGGTGTATCGCTGCAGAATGCTGTGGTAGCCATGCTGGTTATGTGTACCTTGAATTCTAAATAAATCACAGACAATGTCACCAGCAAAGCACCCCCACACCATCACACATCCTCCTCCATGCTTCACGGTGGGAACCACACATGTGGAGATCATCCGTTCACCTACTCTGCGCCTCACAAAGACACGGCAGTTGGAATAAAAAAATGCACATTTGGACTCATCAGACCAAAGAACAGATTTCCACCAGTCTAATGTCCATTGCTTGTGTTTCTTGGCCAAAGCAAGTCTTCTTATTACTGGTGCCCTTTAGTAGTGGTTTCTTTGCAGAAATTCTACCATGAAGGCCTGATTCACGCAGTCTCCTCTGAACAGGGGTGGCAGGTAGCCTAGTGGTTAGAGCGTTGGACTAGTAACCAAAAGGCTGCAAGATCAAATCCCTGAGCTGAAAAGGTACAAATCTGTCATTCTGCCTAGGCCATCATTGAAAATAAGAATTTGTTTGCCTAGTAAAATAAAAAACAGTTGATGTTGATATGTGTCTGTTACTTGAACTCTACAGCAGGGGTAACTCTGGGTCTTCCTTTCCTGTGGCGGTCCTCATGAGATCCAGTTTCATAATAATTCTTAAATGTTTTTTGCGACTGCACTCGAAGAAATGTTCAAAGTTCTTGAAATGTTCCGGATTCATGTTTTAAAGTAATAATGGACTGCTGTTCTTGCCATGACATGCATTCCTGGTGACTACCTCATGAAGCTGGTTGAGAGAATGCCACGAGTGTGCAAAGCTGTCATCAAGGCAAAGGGTGGCTACTTTGAAGAATCTCAAATATAACATATATTTTGACTACTACAACACTTTTTTGACTACTACATAATATGTGTGTTATTTCATAGTTTTGATCTCTTCCCTATTATTATTCAATGTTGAAAATAGTACAAATAAAGAAAAACCCTTGAATGGGTATGTGTGTCCAAACTTTTGTCTGATACGGTATATTTCTCAGAGCGTACAGACTTGTTTTGTCGATCATTTAGAATACTCTATTTTCCATTTTCAAGCAGCTGCAAAACTTGTTTTCGTCTTAAATCGACAAATCCCAGTCTTTAGCCTGCATATTATCAGATAAACGTTGTTCATATTTTGCATAAAGCCTACCCACCGTTCTATATGAACCAATCAAGTAGAAGTCTTGTGTGACAATCAAAGGAGGAACTCTAGGATCTCCTCTTAAATCTACAAGTTGATAATACTCTGTTATTATCATCCCAGTGTGTATTTTCCTGCGTACATCATGAAGTTAAAGTGAAATTCTGATTGTTCTTTCACCAGCAAAAATCTACTTTTTAAAAGCTAGATGATTACTTTGTTGAATACTTTTAAATTCAGAAAGGATGTTTGCGAAAAAAATACATTATGACATCCTTCTGATTTCTCAATGAAATTCAATTCGGCATTGCAAAAAGGAGCAAGTTTAAGTTTGTTCCACCCGAGCAAGTCTGACCACAAGTCAGAGACCACTATGACACACCAAATGCATTTGATGGATCCTTCTCGTCTTCTTCTAATGCCTCTTAAGGAGAAAGTAATCAAAAAGCAACTGAAAGTAATCCGATTACATTACTGAGTTTGTGCAATCCAAAAGTTACGTTACTGATTAGTTTTGGACAGGAACTTAGTAACTAAAAAAATTACATTTAGAAAGTAACCTACCCAACCCTGGCTGCCCCCATACTTCACTAACCAGTTCCTGAAGCATAAACGCCAGGATCATCATCATGTTTTCACGGGTCATTCCAAGATCCCATCCAGGAAAAAGGAAAAACTGGTGGAACACACAAGATCTTACAACAACAAAAAATGATAAAAGTGCATTTACCTGTAAAATATATGACCGACAGTTTTCATATCTTCATGCAAGGACATACATACATGTGGGAGCATCCATCCATACTCATGGTTGTTGACCCCTATGATCCTGGGGAAACCCAGGAAGCTCTTGGTCTGCAGGACTTCCTCCAGGTTGGTAGGGATGACTGTCCCATCCCTGTGCACAGACAGAACCATATCCCCCTGTGGAGAGAGAGGATGGGCCCCAGCCAGAATGGAAGTCAAACAACAGCAATGTTGTTGCATTCAACAGTGGTATATAGTATATGTTAGCTAAAGCAGAAACAGCCTGGCATTCAGATACATACACCCCACATACTGTAGGGGGAGTGTGAGGCTCAGAACAAACCTACCATTGCAGGTGTAGCCGCCTCTATGTCTTGTGGGCTGAGGGTGCTGAGGCAGGTCATGAGCTCTGCAGAGTCATCACTGGGACATCCTGCTCTCTGTGCCACCAGCTGGAGGAAGGAGAGATTGAAACCAGAGCATTTGAATGACGGTAATTACAACACGTTACATTGTACCAGAATAATAACGACAGTTTAAAGACCACTGACGGTTTTATTGCATATGAACCAATGTATGGGGGATCCTTAAGACTTGCGGTTACGATCAGCACAGTGAAACAGCAGATCACCTGTGCAGTAGGTTTGGGGTCATCCTGGATGAACAGAGAAATGAGGGGTACTCCACTCTGACTGATGGCCTTGTGGAACAGTCCTGATGACAGAGGGGACATCATCTGGACAGACAGAACCATAGATCAGTGCCCAAAGTAAGCCTACATACAGACAGCCAGTGCATCTTTCTGTATCAGCAAGTATCTGTTTTCCTAGTTCTACAATACACACATGTAAAAAGATGGCAACACCCCCAGCAGACTCTCCAAAAATGGTGACAGATCCTGGGTCTCCCCCAAAACTGCTGATGGTCTCCTGCACCCAGTGCAGGGCACACACCTGGTCCAGAATACCCACGTTCCCGGGGTACTGGCCATCCCCTGTGCTGGACAGTCACACAGACATTAGATCCGATATGCCAGGGTTGTGTTCAGTAGACAACAAACAGTAGAAGATGTTACTGACCTGAATTTGTGCATAGATCATATTGACCAAAATCAGTACCAATAAAAGTGTACCTGAGGAACCCTGGGATACCCAGACGGTATTGAATGATGACCACCACAACATCCCCGAAGGCAGCCAATGAGGAGCCATCATAGAGTGAAGCCCCTCCCATGAGAAAGCCTCCACCATGGATCCAAATCATCACCTACAAACACTTTTTTTTTAGACTAGACCACCAAACAAAAGACATCTAACTAGACAAGCATATGAGTACATTCTCATCTCTCTCCTCACTGGTAGTTTCCTTGGGTCCCCAGGTTTGACTGGTGTGTAGATGTTCAGGTAAAGGCAGTCCTCTGAGGTGGTTAGGACAGGGAACCGACCTCCGTACAGGTCCACCATTTGTCTAGTGTGGTTCATGTTCTGCAGACACCTGTGTGTTAATAGGACAAGAAAGGTGATATTTTCTTATACTAAGAATAAAAATATGGCAGAATATTAATGTTCATCAGAATAAACATGATTCAGAGTTCCTCATAAAACAGTATAGGCTGTTTGTCTCCCTGCCTGTCTCTCTGAGACATTACTGCTTAAACTCATACAGAGGGGGGTAAGCCTTGGCATCTCTTAGTCCCTGCCACACCCGGGGAGGCCGGGGGGCCTGGAACCTCAGGGGCCCGACAGGGGGCTCAGCGAAGGGGATCCCCAGGTAGGCAGCCACCTTCCTCTGGCTCTCTCTCACTCTGACCAGTCTGCCCTCCAGCTGACCATAACTAGTATGAAGCTGGAAGAGGCTCTCTCTGTCGCCTGGAAAATATTTAAAAGTTCTAGAAAAGGCATTGTAGTAGTCTGTCAAAGGACGCATTCATTTGGAAAGGAGCGATTTACAACCAACCAAACTATAAAAAGTATATATAGATTATTGTTTACAGCTAATCACTGTATTTCATAGTTGCTAAATAGTGAATTAAACAGGACAAACTCAGCAAAAAAATAAACTTCCTCCCACTGTCAACTGCGTTTATTTTCAGCAAACTTAACATGTGTAAATATTTGTATTAACATAACAAGATTCAACAACTGAAACATAAACTGAACAAGTTCCACAGACATGTGACTAACAGAAATTGAAAAATGTGTCCCTGAACAAAGGAAGGGTCAAAATCAAAAGTAACAGTCACTATCTGGTGTGGCCACCAGCTGCATTAAGTACTGCAGTGCATCTCCTCCTCATGGACTGCACCAGATTTGCCAGTTCTTGCTGTGAGATATTACCCCACTCTTCCACCAAGGCACCTGCAAGTTCCCAGACATTTCTGGGGGGGTGGGGTGGACATGGCAGAGATCCGGGCTCTTCGCTGGCCATGGCAGAACACTGGCATTCCTGTCTTGCAGGAAATAACACACAGAACGAGCAGTATGGCTTGTGGCATTGTCATGCTGGAGGGTCATGTCAGGATGAGCCTGCAGGAAAGGAACCACATGAGGGAGGAGGATGTCTTCCCTGTAACACACAGCATTGAGATTGCCTACAATGACAAGCTCAGTCCATGATGCTGTGACACACCACCCCAGACCATGACGGACCCTCCACCTCCAAATCGATCCCGCTCCAGAGTACAGGCCTCGGTGTAACGCTCATTCCTTCGACGATAAAAGTCAATCCAACCATCACCCCTGGTGAGACAAAATTGCGACTCGTCAGTGAAGAGCACTTTTTGCCAGTCCTGTCTGCTCCAGCGACGATGGGTTTGTGCCCATAGGCGACGTTGTTGCTGGTGATGTCTGGGGAGGACCTGCCTTACAACAGGCCTACAAGCCCTCAGTCCAGCCTCTCTCAGCCTATTGCGGACAGTCTGAGCACTGATGGAGGGATTGTGTGTTCCTGGTGTAACTGGGGCAGTTGTTGTTGCCATCCTGTATCTGTCCCGCAGGTGTGATGTTCGGATGTACTGATTCTATGCAGGTGTTACACGTGGTCTGCCACTGCGAGGGCGATCAGCTGTCCGTCCTGTCTCCGTGTAGCGCTGTCTTAAGCGTCTCACAGTACGTACATTGCAATTTATTGCCTTGGCCACATCTGCAGTCCTCTTGCCTCCTTGCAGCATGCCTAAGGCACGTTCACGCAGATGAGCAGGGACCCTGGACATCTTTCTTTTGGTGTTTTTCAGAGTCAGTAATAAGGCCTCTTTAGTGTCCTAAGTTTCCATAACTGTGATCTTAATTGCCTACCGTCTAAGCTGTTAGTGTCGTAACGACCGTTCCACAGGTGCATGTTCATAAATGTTTTATGGTTCATTGAACAAGCATGGGAAACAGTGTTTAAACCCTTTACAATGAAGATCTGTGAAATTATTTGGATTTTTATGAATGATCTTTGAAAGACAGGGTCCTGAAAAAGGGACGTTTATTTTTTTGCTGAGTTTACAAACTTACCTTCGACTGTATGGAAACTTACAAACAGGCTCAGACTTATCCATGCGAGCAGGACTCTTCTGCCCTGACACATCATAGTGGTGCCAGATAGATTATCCATTCACGTCTGTAGAATATCAAACCACATGAAGATCTATTTCAGCAGTTGCCGATTTACATAATCTTTATACATTAATGCACATTACATCCATATCCAGTGAGTAACCAAATATCAATACATTAGAGAGAAAAGTATGCCCTCCAGCTAAAGGAATATGAACCGCATGGAGCCCCAATTCAGTTAAATGCCTTCAGTAAATATGTGGAAGACTGAGGATTGAGCTGCTCTTCATATTACAGGCTGCATTGGAAACTCCAATGCAACCTGTTATGGATTTTCTAAAAAGCCAGCCAAGTTGATTCAGTCCTGATTGAATGTCAAACAGCAGTTTGAAAAGGGGGAGTCCTCTGAAAGAACATCCTGGTTTGTTTTAATCTTCTATAGCTGCATGGACATGCACTATGAAATTAGATGTCATGCTACTAACTCCACTTGTTTATCTTGGGTCTACATATCTGCCAAGTTCAGAGTGTGCAGAACACCAACAATGAATGACATGATATCAGGTAATTAACTATGAGTAAATTACCTACAGCTTGGCTCAGGACAGGAGTAGACTAGACCTTGAGCTAACCTGGATAGAGATTACATTGGACTAACAGCATTGGCCATACACTAAACTAAAATGCTGAAGTTACAGCAGGCTGTGACATCAAAAGTCCCTGGTGTCACGTATGCTCCCTCTCCGACGCTCTAGGTCACCAGGCTGCTCATTATTACACGCACCTATCACCATCATACACCGAACCCAAACTGTCTGTGCCCCCCCCACACACACCAAACGCGATACGCAGGTTAACATATCAAAACAAACTGAACCAATTACATTAATTTGGGGACAGGTCGAAAAGCATTAAACTTTTATGGCAATTTAGCTAGCTAGTTTGCCCTTGCTAGCTAATTTCTCCCATTTAGCTAGCTTGTTGTTGCTAGCTAATTTGTCCTATTTAGCTAGCTTGCTGTTGCTAGCTAATTTGTCCTGGGATATAAACATTGAGTTGTTATTTTATCTGAAATGCACAAGGTCCTCTACTCCGACAATTAATCCACACATAAAACAGCCAACTGAATCATTTCTAGTAATCTCTCCTCCTTCCAGGCTTTTTCTTCTTTGAACTTATTTCACATCTAAACTTTCATAGTATTACCACGATAACCGACAGCTCAGTTTCAGTTTGTCTTTCAATCACCCATGTGGGTATAACCAATGAGGAGATGGCACGTGGGTACCTGCTTCTATAAACCAATGAGGAGATGGGAGAGGCAGGACTTGCAGCGCAATCTGCGTCACAAATAAAACTGACTTCTATTTTACAGGCTGACTACACCGTTCGCATTGCGTGCGCAAGCGATGCAAAATAAATGTAGAAATCTATATTATTAAATTATTGCACCCACACTGCCCACACGCGCCAACAAGCGTCTGCGTTGCCAAGGGCTAACACGGAACCCAAACCGGCTGCGAGCGTGCTCCATCGTGCATAAATGCTATTTTAGCTAGCTTGCGGTTGCTAGCTAGTTTGTCCTTGGATATAAACATTGAGTTGTTATTTTACCTGAAATGCACATGGTCCTCTACTCCAACAATTAATCCATAAAACTGTCAACCGAATCATTTCTAATCATCTCTCTTCTTTCCAGGCTTTTTCTTCTCTTGACTTTATATTGCGATTGGCAACTTTCAGAAATTAGGTGCATTACCACCACTGACCTCATTGGTCTTTCCGTCACCCATGTGGCTCTCCAACCATTGAGGAGATGGGAGAGGCAGGACTTGCAGAGCGATCTGTGTCACAAATATAACTTCTATTTTAGCCCTTGGCAAGCAGACGCTCGTTGGCGTGAGGCCAGCAAATAATTCAATAATAATAATAATAGATTTATTTTGCAATGCTCGTGCACACGACAGCGAGCTGTGTAGTCAGCCTGTAATACACCTAATTTATGAAAGTTGCCAAAAATGCTTTTCGACCTGTCCTCAAATTAATGTATTTGGTTCAAAGTTTGTTTTTATATTTTAACCTGCGTGTCGTGCTCGCGTTTGGTGTGGGGGGACAAAATACATTTATACACGATGGCGCACGCGCGCAGCCGGTTTGGGTTCCGTGTAAAGACTCATCTGGACTTTATTACCTCCCTTATATCTGTCACTCCCTTTCGTTACTTTCCCATGCGTTAATGTTTCACGTTTGCACTCTACTCGTGTTTCTTGTTTTGTTCTACGTTCATTTATTTATTAAATACACTCCCTGAACTTGCTTCCCGTCTCTCAGCGTTCACATTACACCTGGTTTTAATGTGATGTGGAATAAGCAACGCATCAAATACATTATGGAATTATAGTAAACTAGTTTAATGCAATCCACCCACATAAAATACAGTGTATAGGATAGGCTATAAGTGTTATGTTTGTTCCTTATATAATGACAAACCGTAGGTTTAACTACTTTTAATGAACATATACTTCAGCTAGAAAACTCCATGTTTAGCCATGCAAAGCATTATTTAACCATCCGCCTAGCCTGCTGGGTAACGTAGTCTAAATGTTATTAACACATAACAACACAATAAGTATTTTAAGTCAATTTACATGTTCAACTATCATGCATTACAGTAAAAGCAGGACTAGAGGCAGCTACTTAAAATAATTTGCAAAATAAGTATTTTGGCTCACCAGTGAAAGCTGCTCTCCAGTTGATAACTCGGTGCAATATCAGGGATTGACATTCAAGTCCGCTGTTTAGAAATGCCATAACCTGACAATCTTTCAATACGAAGGAACCAGAAATCAGTTTTAGTGTACTGGAATTTTGTGCAGTTTGGTTTTTTTCCGTTTTTTTAAACGCCCAATGAGGCAACGGGGCAGGATCAATTTTATCAAAAATCCCCGACTGGCACCTAGCGATAGTCAAGTGTGTCCACTAGAGTTCATGCACCCAGATGCCGTTACCATGGAGGTAGGAAAGCTTGAGGAAGTTGTGCTGAGTGCCGACAAAGCCATGAAAGACAGAGGCAGCCTCAGTCTCGGGCTAGCAGGCTCGTGTAAAATGGATGTCTCTATTCCATTTAAGGAAATCAAGCTACACAACGAAAAACACCACGAAACTTCTACCCCCAAGCCATGACACTGCTAAATGGTTAACCAGATAGCTACCCGGACTATCTGCATTGACCCTTTTCCCACTAACTCATCACATATGCTGCTGCAACTGCTTGTATTCTGTGCTGTTAATTATATGTACATATCTACCTCACTTACCTCTTAACCCTGCACATATGTTATGTCTTTTTTTATTCAACCTTTATTTTATCAGGGAGTCATACTGCGACCAAGGTCTATTTTACAGAAGAGCCCTGAATTACATAAAATACACTAAATATAAATACAAAGAGCAAGCAGAAAGAAAAACAGTCATAATAACACAGCAATCAGTAAAAAGGTCCTCAATCAGCGTTGATTGAGGACCTTTGGCCTAGAGGCAGCAAAACATCACATTTAAGAACATTTTGAATATTCTTTGCACCTTATCTGTGGAACAAACTCAAAGCTGATTTATCTAACTCATTAGAGACCAAAGGAATTTCCAGAGTTAGCCATCCTTGAGCTCAGGTGTGGTAACTCATGTGTCTAAAGTTTAGTAATGTCACGTACAATGGGACTTTTTGTAAAAGGGCTTTATAAATTAAAAACATATCAATGTATCAACATATTTGACATCAAAGAGGGCCAACCAACTTTCTGGTAGAGAATGCAGAGATGAATACTAAAATTGTCACCAGTAATAAAGCGCTTTGCGCTAGGATAAACTACATCTAGTGGCTTTATGAAGTGGCAGCTACATTCATATAGATGTGGCCATAGTCTAGGACCGATAGGAACGTCGACTGAATCATCTGCTTTCTACTATTTAGAGAGAGGCAGGACCTATTGCTATAGAATAACAACATTTTTATTCTCAGCTTCTTATCGAACTCATATTATATATACTCAGATATTTGCAAGCACGGACACGATCAATATGGGGACCGTCCAAAGTACATACTGTATGCTTAAATCAGTTATTTTTATGCGCTTGAGAACATCTTATTTAGTTTTACCTGCATTCAATACTATTTTCAGGTCAATAACATTTTTCTGTAATACAATAAAGGCAGACTAGTTCAGATAGAGCCTGGTTAACCGTGGGGGAAAAAGTATACACAAGAGTATCATCGGCATACAAGTGAAGGTAATTATTTTTACTGACATCTCAATATTGTTAATGTAAAGAGTAAAAAGTACAGGTCCAAAAATGGACCCCTGCGGGACACCTTTCGTAATATCCAGGAAACCTGATTTAACACCATCAGTCAACACACACGGAGTTGTATCTGTCAAGTCATTTTTAAAACAAGGTACACGTAGCCTGGTCTAGGCCAATTGAGGAAAGGCCGCCTTCCAAACCTTGGGTATAGAACCAGATATAATCATCAGTGAAAGCTCTACATATACTACATATTCAAAAGTATATGAACACCCCTTCAAATGAGTGTATTTGGCTATTTCAGCCACACCCATTGCTGACAAGTGTGTATTTATATATAAAAAACATTTTATATATTTTTAAAAAGCACATCGCCATGCAATCTCCATAGACAAACATTTGCAGTAGAATGGCCTTATTGAAGAGCTCAGTGACTTGCAACGTGGCACCATCATAGGATGCCACCTTTCCAACAAGTTAGTTTGTCAAATGTATGCCCTACTAGAGCTGCGCCGGTCAACTGTAAGTGCTGTTGTGAAGTGGAAACGTCTAAGAGCAACAACGGCTCAGCCGCAAAGCGGTAGGCCACACAAGCTCACAGAATGGGACCACAGAGTGGTGAAGCGCGTAGCGCGTAAAATTTGTCCGTCCTCGGTTGCAACACTCACTACCGTGTTCCAAATTGCCTCTGGAAGCAACGTCAGCACAAGAACTGTTCGTCGGGAGCTTCATGAAATGAGTTTCCAGGGCCGAGGAGCCGATGCCAAGCGAAGCCTGGAGGGGTATAAAGCTTGCAGCCATTGGACTCTGGAGCAGTGGAAATGCGTTTTCTGGAGTGATGAATCACGCTTCACCATCTAGCTGTCCGAAGGTCTAATCTGAGTTTGGAAGATGCCAGGAGAACGCTACCTGACCCAATGCATAGTGCCAACTGTAAAGTTTGGTGGAGGAGGAATAATGGTCTGGGGCTGTTTTCCCATGGTTCGGGCTAGGCCCCTTAGTTCCAGTGAAAGGAAAGTTTAACTCTACAGCATACAATGACATTCTAGACAATTCTGTGCTTTCAACTTAGTGGAAGGCCCTTTCCTGTTTCAGCGTGACAATAACCCTGTGCACAAAGCGAGGTCCATACAGAAATGGTTTGTCGAGATTGGTTTGGAAGAACTTGAATTCCCTGCACAGAGTTCTGACTTCAAACCCAACGAAGACCTTTGGGATAATTTGTAACGCCGACTGCGAGCCAGGCCTAATCGCCCAACATCAGTGCCGGACCTCCTTAAAGATTTTGTTGCTGAATGGAAGCAAGTCCCCGCAGCAATGTTCCAACATCTAGTGGACAGCCTTCCTAGAAGAGTGGAGGCTGTTATAGTAGCAAGGGGGGGGGGGGCAACTTCATATGTTCGACGAGCAGGTTCCCACGTACTTTTGGTCATGTAGTGTATTTTACTGGTTTGTGACTCACTGACACTGCCCCCAGTTTGAGGGGAATAAACCAGCCCAAGAGTTAACACACACACACAGGAGAAGATTAACATGGGTATGGTTCTGTAAAGGTACAGAAACAGAGAATGAATGTACAGATGGAATGCAATGAATAGAGCAGGATGAATGTATGCATATCAAATCTGGCAGCAACCTTTTTTTTAAAGGTTGCTGCCCCTATCGTCACCAAGCCTCTCTCTCCTTTCTGGGGAGGTTCATATTGCTTGGAAGGCAATCGCGGTTCATACTTTATTTAAAGGGGAGATCAAGGCGATCCTAACTGTTATAGGCCTATTTGTATTTTGCCCTGTTTATCAAAAGTGTTGGAAAAACGTGTCAATAGTCAACCGACTGGCTTTCTTGATGTCTATAGTAATCTCTCTGGTACACAATCTGGTTTTCGCTCAGGTTATGGATGTGTCACTGCAACCTCAAAAGGTCCTCAATGATGTCCCCATTGCCCTTGATTCTAAGCAATGTTGTGCTGATATTTTTGACTTGGCCAAAGCTTTTGATACGGTAGACCATTCCATTCTTGTGGGCCGGCTAAGGAGTATTGGTGTCTGAGGGGTCTTTGGCCTAGTTTGCTAACTACCTCTCTCAAAGAGTGCAGTGTATAAAGTCAGAAATTCTGTCTCAGCCACTGCCTGCCACCAAGGGAGTACCCAAAGACTCAATCCTAGGCCCCACGCTCTTCTCAATTTATATCAACAACATAGCTCAGGCAGTAGGAAGCTCTCTCATCCATTTATATGCAGATGATAGTCTTATACTCAGCTGGCTCCTCCCTGGAGTTTGTGTTAAATGCTCTACAACAAAGCTTTCTTAAGTGTTCAAAAAGCTTTCTCTACCCTTAAGGACAACAAAGTCAAGGTATTGGAGTGGCCATCACAAGGCCCTGACCTCAATCCTATAGAAAATGTAGGCCTCCTTGCTCACGCACACAAACCTGACTCAGTTACACCAACTCTGTCAGGAGGAATTGTGTAATGCTCCGGGTGTCGTGGGTGTGGAGTCAGACGCAGGAAACAGAGAGTGCAATACTGTGCTCTTTTAATGCACCCACGCAACACTGGGTGCTGTTGATGATTTACTTACAGGAGAGTGAGACCAAATCATGGACGCTGGACAGAGTGGATTTCAGTTGTAACAAAAAGGCAGTTTATTGAGTCAAAAGATATCTTGTCCTAGAAGTTTAACGTGCACGGACCTGATTCATATAGCTCAAAATGGAGTTAGCTGAAAAAGGGCCTAAACAAAGGTTACAACAGTTTTTATACATAGAATAATGTAGGTGGAGTCTTGTCGTGGTGGTCTTCTGACTGGTCCCGAAGGGTTGGAGGCAGACCTGCTCCAGCCAGAGCAGGAGCCCCAAGGGTACACAGCAGAGCCTTCTGCTCTGGGCACCCGACTAGTAGAGGGGGGATGAAGTGTGTGTGTTTATGCAATGGAATGTCTGTGTGTCCTGGGGTCGTGAGATAAGAGGAACTGAAACTGGCAGTTTATGGCTGGGGGTAGGGTGCTTCCTGTTCGAACAGGGGTGCGTGCAATGACTTGAGTCAAGCGGATAAGTTTGGCGCTGTATAATATATGAACTATGTGTATGAATATATGTATATATGACAGTGCTCAAAATCAAATGCCCCAAACACGGGGGACGAAAACAGTACAGCAGAAAATACACGACCAGGAACAAACACGTTCCTCTACTACCTACACGAAGGCCACAATGATTAATCCCGCACAAAGAAACAGGCGGACCGGCTGTCTAATAAAGCCCAACTAATGACTCACTAACAGGTGCTAACAATAAACATACAATGAGGGGGAGGAAAGACAATCAGTGGCAGCTAATAGGCCGGCGACGACGACCGCCGAGCGCCACCCGGCAGGGAAGGGGAGCCACTCTCGGTCGGACTCGTAACAAATGGGCCAAAATTCACCCAACTTATTGTGGGAAGCTTGTGGAAGGCTAACCGAAAAGTTTGACCCAAGTTAAACAATTTAAAGGAAATGCTACCAAATACTAATTGAGCGTATGTAAACTTCTGACCCACTGGGAATGTGATGAAAGAAATAAAAGCTTAAATAAATCACTCTCCACTTTATTTTAAGAATGTGAAATGTAAATAATAGTAGTGATCCTAACTAACCTAAGGCAGGGAATATTTACTAGGATTAAATGTCAGGAATTGTGAAAAACTGAGTTTAAATGTATTTGTACATGGGTAATGTTCTGTCAAGCTACAGAAACAGAGAGACAATGAATATACACATAGAATGCAATGAACAGAGTAGGATGAATGTATGCATATCAAATGGGCTACAAGATGAAATAAAAATGGAACAGAACTGCAATAGCACAATAGGCAAGGACTATCTAATAACCATGTATTACATAGTACAATAACAGCAGAGTTAATATTAACATATTTCGTAATACCATACAAATGGGCCATGCAGTCAGGTAAAACATATGGATTACTGATTCAGAAACAGGGAGGGCAGAGAGCTCCAGCAAAAATGCATCAAGTTTAATCAGCCCCAGTGGATTTTTTAAACTTTAATCTTAAGCAAGGCATCAAGCACATCACAGATCGTAAATTGTTGAAATGAAAACAAATAATCACTAGAAGTTGACGGGTTAACCATCGAGGCAGCTAGAAGCTGGCAGAGGGAAGAGCAGTTGATTGACCAGGGTCAATTTATGTAACCAGGTAGGCCAGTTGAGAACAAGTTCTCATTTACAACTGCGACCTTGCCAAGATAAAGCAAAGCAGTACGACACAGAGTTACACATAAACAAACGTACAGTCAATAACACAAGAGAAAGTCTATATACAGTGTGTGTAAATGGCATGAGGTGGTAAGGCAATAAATAGGCCATAGTAGCAAAGTAATTACAATTTAGCAAATGAAAACTGGAGTGATAGATGTGCAGATGACGTGCAAGTAGAAATACTACTGTGCAAAAGAGAAAAAAAAGTAAATAAAAACAATATGGGGATGAGGTAGGTAGATTGGATGAGCTATTTACAGATGGGCTGTGTACAGCTGCTCAGATAGCTGATGCTTAAAGTTAGTGAGGGAGATGTAAGTCTCCAACTTCAGCAATTTTGGCAATTCGTTCCAGTCATTGGCAGCAGAGAACTGGAAGGAAAGGTGGCCAAAGGAGGTGTTGGCTTTGGGGGTGACCAGTGAGATATACCTGCTGGAGCGCGTACTACGTACGGGTGGGTGTTATGGTGACCAGTGAGCTGAGATAAGGTGGAGCTTTACCTAAATAATTTAAAGCACTGTTTCTCAAATAAAAAGCCTACTGAGATAAAATTATTAAAAGCGTCACTTATCCTATTCTTCTCGGTTATGATGCCAGTCAGACAGCACTTGCTTAGGCAAGGAAGAAAAGGAATTTGTAAGCTTTAGTCCATTTACTGTTTTCCAAAAATGTAGAAAGTTCACAGGAGCCAGGAGCTTAAAAAGTAGTTTTATTTAGCTTTCTTACTTACATGTGTTACGTACGCCTCCTGGAGGAACATCCTGCTACACCTCAACTCCTCGTGGAGTGAAGAAGTATGTGATCGTAGGTGCAGGGAAGGGTGACAGGACGAGAAAAATACAATTTACAAGGAATGTATTATTCCTTAACACAGTAAGGTGGGGAAAAGGATCTGGATGGAATCAAAGCAAAAAAAGTACTAGTTAGAGACCCCTCCCCTATCTTACCACTAGTTCCCTAACCTTTAGCACCATCTGGCACGCTAACCAAAATACAGGGGGTGGTCCACCCAGGTCTTACCTAGTGTGCAGACAGATTAAATACTATGGGTTATGTATTCCTTCAGTCCTCTTGCCTAAACACTCCCAAGGTGCGTTCCCCTTCCCCTCCAGGAACAAGTGAAACAGAATAATTACTTATAGTGTTTTTGGTTATTGAAATGGTTCACTAAGTCCTATTGGCATACACATACCTCAGAAGGAGCGGCTACAAAATAATATCCACAAACGTTTCACTGACCGCCACAAATATCAACACAGGACATAAAAATAAGCTCTCTTCTGACAAAGGAAACCAAGCTGGAGAAGGAGTTGGTAATTGGAGCTGTTTCCCCTAATGAGAGGGAGGGGTCAGAGGTCTAGCCGGCGATGGGGCCGACCAATCAGTTGCTTTAGGATTCCAGGAAGCCATTTCCTGAAATACACACACATACAAACCCACAACAACACAGAAACTGGGGAAAGTAACACATGAGATAATTGTTCTACGAGATATCAGCCAGTTAACGTGATCTTTATGAATTATGAAGCCTTTGGGTGTCTTTTATTTCATTACATAAACGCTTCATAATTCACAAAAGTGATGTTAGCTGATGAAGATTATCGTGTAGAACAAAACATATAAGATCTCCTTAACCTGTGTTAACCAGACCTTATTTTTAGCATTCATCCAAAAACCCTACAAAAACTGTTACGGTGAGTGAATGAGGACCCAAAAGCGAACTAACTTAAACAGAGCTTCTTTAATAACCAAACATAGGTAGGCTCAGATAGACCGGCAGATTCCGACAGGACAGGACAAGGTTACAGCAAACATGACGATAGTCTGGCTCAGGCATGAAACACAACAAACAAGAATCCGACAAGGACAGGAACAAAAACAGAGAGAGATATAGGGGACTAATCAGAGGGAAAAAGGGAACAGGTGGGAAACGGGGTGACGAGGTAGTCAGGAGGAGACAAGGAACAGCTGGGGGAAAGCGGGGGAGAAAAGGTAACCTAATACGACCAGCAGAGGGAGACAGGGTGAAAGGAAAGGACAGAGACACAACATGACAATACATGACAGTACCCCCCCACTCACCGAGCGCCTCCTGGCGCACTCGAGGAGGAAACCTGGCGGCAACGGAGGAAATCCTCGATCAGCGCACGGTCCAGCACGTCCCGAGAGGGAACCCAACTCCTCTCCTCAGGACCGTACCCCTCCCAATCAACGAGGTACTGGTGACCACGGCCCCGAGGACGCATGTCCAAAATCCTGCGGACCCTGTAGATGGGTGCGCCCTCGACAAGGATGGGGGGGGGGGGGGGGAGACGAGCGGGGGCGCGAAGAACGGGCTTAATACAGGAGACATGGAAGACCGGGTGGACGCGACGAAGGTATCGCGGAAGAAGAAGTCGAACTGCGACAGGATTAATGACCCGAGAAATACGGAACGGACCAATGAACCGCGGGGTCAACTTGCGAGAAGCCGTCTTAAGGGGAAGGTTCTGAGTGGAGAGCCAAACTCTCTGACCGCGACAATATCTAGGACTCTTAGTTCTACGCTTATTAGCAGCCCTCACAGTCTGCGTCCTATAACGGCAAAGTGCAGACCTGACCCTCTTCCAGGTGCGCTCGCAACGTTGGACAAAAGCCTGAGCGGAGGGGACGCTGGACTCGGCGAACTGAGATGAGAACAGCGGAGGCTGGTACCCGAGGCTACTCTGAAAAGAAGATAGCCCGGTCGCAGACGAAGGAAGCGAGTTGTGGGCGTATTCTGCCCAGGGGAGCTGTTCTGACCAAGACGCAGGGTTGCGAAAAGAAAGACTGCGTAAGATGCGACCAATAGTCTGATTGGCCCGTTCTGCTTGACCGTTAGACTGGGGGTGAAAGCCGGAAGAGAGACTGACGGAAGCCCCAATCAAACGGCAAAACTCCCTCCAAAATTGAGACGTGAATTGCGGACCTCTGTCCGAAACGACGTCTGACGGAAGGCCATGAATTCTGAAAACATTCTCGATGATGATTTGTGCCGTCTCTTTAGCAGAAGGAAGCTTAGCAAGGGGAATGAAATGAGCCGCCTTAGAGAACCTATCGACAACCGTAAGAATAACAGTCTTCCCCGCTGACGAAGGCAGTCCGGTGACAAAATCTAAGGCGATGTGAGACCACGGTCGAGAGGGAATGGGCAGCGGCCTGAGACGGCCGGCGGGAGGGGAGTTACCGGACTTAGTCTGCGCGCAGACCGAACAAGCAGCCACGAAACGACGCGTGTCATGCTCCCGGGTGGGCCACCAAAAACGCTGGCGAATGGAAGCAAGCGTACCCCGAACGCCAGGGTGGCCGGCTAACTTGGCAGAGTGAGCCCACTGAAGAACGGCCAGACGAGTAGGAACGGGAACGAAAAGAAGGTTCCTAGGACAAGCGCGCGGCGACGGAGTGTGAGTGAGCGCTTGCTTTACCTGCCTCTCAATTCCCCAGACAGTCAACCCGACAACACGCCCCTCAGGGAGAATCCCCTCGGGGTCAGTGGAGGCTACTGAAGAACTGAAGAGACGAGATAAAGCATCAGGCTTGGTGTTCTTAGAGCCCGGACGATAAGAAATCACGAACTCGAAACGAGCGAAAAACAGCGCCCAACGCGCCTGACGCGCATTAAGTCGTTTGGCAGAACGGATGTACTCAATGTTCCTATGGTCAGTCCAAACGACAAAAGGAACGGTCGCCCCCTCCAACCACTGTCGCCATTCGCCTAGGGCTAACCGGATGGCGAGCAGTTCGCGGTTTCCCACATCATAGTTACGTTCCGACGGGGACAGGCGATGAGAAAAATACGCGCATGGGTGGACCTTGTCGTCAGAGAGGGAGCGCTGAGAAAGAATGGCTCCCACGCCCACCTCTGACGCGTCAACCTCGACAACGAACTGTCTAGAGACGTCAGGTGTAACAAGGATAGGAGCGGATGTAAAACGATTCTTGAGGAGATCAAAAGCTCCCTGGGCGGAAACGGACCACTTAAAGCACGTCTTGACAGAAGTAAGGGCTGTGAGAGGAGCTGCCACCTGACCGAAATTACGGATGAAACGACGATAGAAGTTCGCGAAGCCGAGAAAGCGCTGCAGCTCGACGCGTGACTTAGGGGCGGGCCAATCAATGACAGCTTGGACCTTAGCGGGATCCATCTTAATGCCTTCAGCGGAAATAACAGAACCGAGAAATGTGACGGAGGAGGCATGAAAAGTGCACTTCTCAGCCTTCACAAAAAGACAATTCTCTAAAAGGCGCTGGAGGACACGTCGAACGTGCTGAAGATGAATCTGGAGTGACGGTGAAAAAATCAGGATATCGTCAAGGTAAACGAAAACAAAGATGTTCAGCATGTCTCTCAGGACATCATTGACTAATGCCTGAAAGACAGCTGGAGCGTTAGCGAGGCCGAAAGGAAGAACCCGGTATTCAAAGTGCCCTAACGGAGTGTTAAACGCCGTCTTCCACTCGTCCCCCTCCCTGATGCGCACGAGATGGTAAGCGTTACGAAGGTCCAACTTAGTGAAAAACCTGGCTCCCTGCAGGATCTCGAAGGCTGAAGACATAAGAGGAAGCGGATAACGATTCTTAACTGTTATGTCATTCAGCCCTCGATAATCTATGCAGGGGCGCAGAGACCCGTCCTTCTTCTTGACAAAAAAAAACCCCGCTCCGGCGGGAGAGGAGGAGGGGACTATGGTACCGGCGTCAAGAGCTACAGACAAATAATCCTCGAGAGCCTTACGTTCGGGAGCCGACAGAGAGTATAGTCTACCCCGGGGGGGAGTGGTTCCCGGAAGGAGATCAATACTACAATCATACGACCGGTGTGGAGGAAGAGAGGTGGCCCTGGACCGACTGAACACCGTGCGCAGATCGTGATATTCCTCCGGCACCCCTGTCAAATCACCAGGCTCCTCCTGTGAAGAAGAGACAGAGGAAACAGGAGGGATAGCAGACATTAAACATTTCACATGACAAGAGACGTTCCAGGAGAGGATAGAATTACTAGACCAATTAATGGAAGGATTATGACAAACTAGCCAGGGATGGCCCAAAACAACAGGTGTAAAAGGTGAACGAAAAATCAAAAAAGAAATGGTTTCGCTATGATTACCAGAAACAGTGAGGGTTAAAGGTAGCGTCTCACGCTGAATCCTGGGGAGAGGACTACCATCCAGGGCGAACAAGGCCGTGGACTCCCTTAACTGTCTGAGAGGAATGTCATGTTCCCGAGCCCAGGTCTCGTCCATAAAACAGCCCTCCGCCCCAGAGTCTATTAAGGCACTGCAGGAAGCTGACGAACCGGTCCAGCGTAGATGGACCGACAAGGTAGTGCAGGATCTTGAAGGAGAGACAGGAGTAGTAGCGCTCACCAGTAGCCCTCCGCTTACTGATGAGCTCTGGCTTTTACTGGACATGAAGTGACAAAATGACCAGCAGAACCGCAATAGAGACAGAGGCGGTTGGTGATTCTCCGTTCCCTCTCCTTAGTCGAGATGCGGATACCTCCCAGCTGCATAGGCTCAGCTCCCGAGCCGGCAGAGGAAGATGGTAGTGATGCGGAGAGGGGGGCAACGGAGAACGCGAGCTCCTTTCCACGAGCTCGGTGACGAAGATCAACCCGTCGCTCAATGCGAATAGCGAGTTCAATCAAGGAATCCACGCTGGAAGGGACCTCCCGGGAGAGAATCTCATCCTTTACCTCTGCGCGGAGACCCTCCAGAAGACGAGCGAGCAAAGCCGGCTCGTTCCAGCCACTGGAGGCAGCAAGAGTGCGAAACTCAATAGAGTAGTCTGTTATGGATCGATTGCCTTGACATAGGGAAGACAGGGCCCTGGAAGCCTCCTCCCCAAAAACAGATCGATCAAAAACCCGTATCATCTCCTCCTTAAAGTCCTGATACTGGTTAGTACACTCAGCCCTTGCCTCCCAGATTGCCGTGCCCCACTCACGAGCCCGTCCAGTAAGGAGAGATATGACGTAGGCGACACGAGCAGTGCTCCTGGCGTAAGTGTTGGGCTGGAGAGAAAACACAATATCACACTGGGTGAGGAACGAGCGGCATTCAGTGGGCTCCCCAGAGTAACACGGCGGGTTATTGATTCTGGGCTCCGGAGATTCGAAAGCCCTGGAAGTGGCCGGTGGATCGAGGCGGAGATGGTGAACCTGTTCTGTGAGGTTGGAGACTTGGGTGGCCAGGGTCTCAACGGCATGTCGAGCAGCAGACAATTCCTGCTTGTGTCTGCCTAGCATCGCTCCCTGGATCTCGACGGCTGAGTGGAGAGGATCCGAAGTCGCTGGGTCCATTCTTGGTCGGATTCTTCTGTTACGGTGAGTGAATGAGGACCCAAAAGCGAACTAACTTAAACAGAGCTTCTTTAATAACCAAACATAGGTAGGCTCAGATAGACCGGCAGATTCCGACAGGACAGGACAAGGTTACAGCAAACATGACGATAGTCTGGCTCAGGCATGAAACACAACAAACAAGAATCCGACAAGGACAGGAACAAAAACAGAGAGAGATATAGGGGACTAATCAGAGGGAAAAAGGGAACAGGTGGGAAACGGGGTGACGAGGTAGTCAGGAGGAGACAAGGAACAGCTGGGGGAAAGCGGGGGAGAAAAGGTAACCTAATACGACCAGCAGAGGGAGACAGGGTGAAAGGAAAGGACAGAGACACAACATGACAATACATGACAAAAACTCAATTTTCCCATAGGCTTTGTTCAATGCACCATGCTGGATTTGGTGCCTACAAAAAGACGCCCTTACTATTGCTGTCTATAGCAGGCTCCTCAGAAAAATTACTTTGTTGGCAGTAAGACTCAGGAAATCCTGTTTGAGTTGGGGTTTGATAGTCCTGATGATATGCTGATCTACCCTGGTGTCTATGTTACAGGTTTTTGCCTGCCCTTTAGTGAGATGCCTGAACAAACATGGATCTCATCTCGGCATAAAAACATACATATTGTTGTTCATTCACCATGTGTGAGTATATACACACATAGAGCAGCTGAGTTACTTTTTGAAATATTATATTTGGAAATGTTTACAGTGTAGTGGAAAAAGACAAGTTCATCTTAGCAAATAGGAAGTTGCTGTTGATCTTCAGTAGTATTTCTATCAAACAGTACAATAAAAAGACTGAGGTAGAAAGAAGAGTCATATTAGCACTGCAGTAAGTGATCTTCTGTGTGGGTCAGGGGAGTGTTTGTGTCTCTGAGCCCAGTATGGGGGCCTCTCATGTGGGGGCAGACACCAGGCCTGCAGGGCCCTGGCCCAGGGAGTGTCCAGCCACACTGCTCTCCAGGGGCTTGAAGCCCAGCTCCTCCATAGGGATCCCAAAGGCATGCAGCTTGGCCTCATAGGTTCTCAGTAGGTCATCATGGGCCTGCCCATCAGACAAAGATGTTAACATTTTTATTCAGATGCTATTATCACTTTTGCCTATAAAGATGAGAATGTATTGATTTTGGACTGGTTAGTTATTCAATTACATAGTTATAATCCTGTTGTTTTCCCCTTAATGTACAAAACTAAATAGGGTTCAGAACCAAAAGGCATTGTATTCAGCCAACATGCTCACCTTACAAACCCGCGCCAACTCATACTGCAAGTCCTTGATCGCAATGTTCTTGGAGTCCACAACTTCCTGCAAGGAAAAAACAAATAGAGTTGTTTGGCTGCAGAATAGTCTACTGTAAGCTTCCACCAGTATAACTACGTTCACAGGCAAGGTTTACAATTTGATGTGGTTGAAGCCACTGGATAATCAGCTTCTAGGACAGTAGAGAAACCTGATAGCAAGGACTTAGCAACAGAAAACATAGTCGCACGATGGAATGAAGATCATATTTTTCTGTTAAGAACACCTCTCTGTTTTAATCTTGAATGACAAATTGGCTTGTAGCCAGTATCCACCACAAAGCATGTCTGATGAGATGTGGTGCTAGTTGTTTTCACAACTCTACTGTTAGCTCAACACAAGAGAGTAGGGTACTAGCGTAGCTTCTTTGGTATGATGGAGCTGTGTAGTCTTGTGTAGTCAGGGTGGTTAAGGTTGTGGTCAGGGTTTAACCAGGATGTGGTCATGAAGATAGGGTTAGGGTTCAGAGTTAGGGCTGAACCAGGATGTGGTCATGAAGCTAGGGTTAGGGTTCAGAGTTAGGGCTGAACAAGGATGTGGTCATGAAGCTAGGGTTAGGGTTCAGAGTTAGGGCTGAACAAGGATGTGGTCATGAAGCTAGGGTTAGGGTTGTGGTTGAGAGTTAGGGCTGAACCAGGATGTGGACATGAAGCTAGGGTTGTGGTTGAGAGTTAGGGCTGAACCAGGATGTGGTCATGAAGCTAGGGTTAGGGTTGTGGTTGAGAGTTAGGGCTGAAACAGGATGTGGTCATGAAGCTAGGGTTAGGGTTGAGAGTTAGGGCTAAACCAGAATGTGGACATGAAGCTAGGGTTAGGGTTGTGGTTGAGAGTTAGGGCTGAACCAGGATGTGGACATGAAGCTAGGGTTGTGGTTGAGAGTTAGGGCTGAACCAGGATGTGGTCATGAAGTTAGGGTTAGGGTTGAGAGTAAGGGTTGAACCAGGATGTGGACATGAAGCTAGGGTTAGGGTTGAGAGTTAGGGCTGAACCAGAATGTGGTCATGAAGCTAGGGTCAGGGTTGTGGTTGAGAGTTAGGGTTGAACCAGAATGTGGTCATGAAACTAGGGTTAGGGTTGTGGTCAGGGTTTAACCAGGATGTGGTCATGAAGATAGGGTTAGGGTTCAGAGTTAGGGTTGAACCAGGATGTGGTCATGAAGCTAGGGTTAGGGTTGTGGTTGAGAGTTAGGGCTGAACCAGGATGTGGTCATGAAGCTAGGGTTGTGGTTGAGAGTTAGGGCTGAACCAGGATGTGGTCATGAAGCTAGGGTTAGGGTTGGGGTTGAGAGTTAGGGCTGAACCAGGATGTGGACATGAAGCTAGGGTTGTGGTTGAGAGTTAGGGCTGAACCAGGATGTGGTCATGAAGCTAGGGTTAGGGTTCAGAGTTAGGGCTGAACCAGGATGTGGTCATGAAGCTAGGGTTAGGGTTGTGGTTGAGAGTTAGGGCTGAACCAGGATGTGGACATGAAGCTAGGGTTGTGGTTGAGAGTTAGGGCTGAACCAGGATGTGGACATGAAGCTAGGGTTAGGGTTGAGAGTTAGGGCTGAACCAGGATGTGGTCATGAAGCTAGGGTTAGGGTTCAGAGTTAGGGCTGAACCAGGATGTGGTCATGAAGCTAGGGTTAGGGTTCAGAGTTAGGGCTGAACCAGGATGTGGTCATGAAGCTAGGGTTAGGGTTGTGGTTGAGAGTTAGGGCTGAACCAGGATGTGGACATGAAGCTATGGTTAGGGTTGTGGTTGAGAGTTAGGGCTGAACCAGGATGTGGACATGAAGCTAGGGTTGTGGTTGAGAGTTAGGGCTGAACCAGGATGTGGACATGAAGCTAGGGTTGTGGTTGAGAGTTAGGGCTGAACCAGGATGTGGACATGAAGCTAGGGTTAGGGTTGAGAGTTAGGGCTGAACCAGGATGTGGTCATGAAGCTAGGGTTAGGGTTCAGAGTTAGGGCTGAACCAGGATGTGGTCATGAAGCTAGGGTTAGGGTTCAGAGTTAGGGCTGAACCAGGATGTGGTCATGAAGCTAGGGTTAGGGTTGTGGTTGAGAGTTAGGGCTGAACCAGGATGTGGACATGAAGCTATGGTTAGGGTTGTGGTTGAGAGTTAGGGCTGAACCAGGATGTAGACATGAAGCTAGGGTTAGGGTTAGGGTTCAGAGTTAGGGCTGAACCAGGATGTGGTCATGAAGCTAGGGTTGTGGTTGAGAGTTAGGGCTGAACCAGGATGTGGACATGAAGCTAGGGTTAGGGTTAGGTATCCCAAGGAGGGTAGCATACCTCCAGTTTGCGTGTGACCACGACGAGGGCGTTGAGCTGAGCCTCCTTCTTCTCCAGGGTGTTGGTCAGAGCCCCCAGTTTCCTCTCCAACAGGAGGTTCATAAAGCCACTCTTCTGCTGCACCTCCTGGATGGCCTGGGTGAACTTCTTATAGAGGTCATCAAGCTCCACCTGGACCTGCACCACACAGACAAAAGGATTGGCTCAGCTCAGTTAGAAACACAGATCAGTTAAGCATGGATCAATTTGACAGAATTACATTTGATTCAATTCTGTTCCCTTTTTGGGGTGTGTGAGTGCATAACAGAGGGACAGTCCTTCAATAGTAGCCATTGTATGGATGAAAAGTGTCCAGTTACTAGGACGTTTTTAGTCGACCTAATAAACGGTCTGTGTAGTTAGTTTGTGCTGTGGTCTCCTGTACACAGGGTAAAAGGGCAGAATGACTCATCCTTGAACTCCTCTGTAATCACGTCAAAGGAAACAATGGTGGGAAACTCCTTTTTTTATTCGAATGGAACACAGATATCAGTGTAGACGCCTTTTTAGTTCTAACCCTTAATCTCATGAACACAGTGCCAATTTTTTTCTCAGATTCTTCCCTGTCCCAAATTTGAAAAGGCTAAACGTTCTGTTTGGCATGGGTTCACAAATCCTCAAAAAGATCTACAGCTGCACCACTGCCTGCACAGCTGCACCACTGCCTGGTATGGCAACTGCTCGGCCTCCAAACACAAGGCACTACAGAGGGTAGTGCGTACGGCCCAGTATGTCACTGGGGCCAAGCTTCCTGCCATCCAGGACCTCTATATCAGGCAGTGTCAGAGGAAGATGCTAAACATTGTCAAAGACTCCAGCCACCCTAGTCATAGACTGTTCTCTCTGCTACTGCACGGCAAGCAATACTGGAGCGCCAAGTCTAGGTCCAAGAGGCTTCTAAACAGCTTCTACCCCCAAGCCATAAGACTCCTGAACACCTAATCAAAGGTCTACCCAGACCCCTCGTTTACTCTGCTGCTACTCTCTGTTTATAATCTATGCATAGTCACTTTAACTCTACCTACATGTTCATATTACCTAGACTAACCGGTGCTCCCACACATTGACTCTGTGCCTGTACACACTGTATATAGACTTGCTTGTTATTTTACCGCTGCTGTTTAATTATTTGTTACTTTTATTTTCCATTTTCCAATCTTCTCTATAATTACCATATAATTAAATATCATGTATTCTATTCTGTGGTTGTGTGTGTAACCCACCGCCAGTGAGGTCTTGTCCTTCTCGTAGTTGGTCAGTTGTTTCTGCAGCTCGGTCACCTCCTCCTTGGCCTTCTGCAGGGACTCCGTCAGGCGCTTGTTTTGCAGCAGCACCTCTGCCATGTCCTTCTCCAAACGCTCCTCCTTCCTCTTCATCTCCTACATTTGTTCCTGACAGACACACACTAGCCATGTAAACAACTGGTTACTAGCTTGTATTGGATTGATGTGTTTGCCCTCCAGGGCTCCAAACCCTGGCCACTGTCAGTCATGCACAACACACAGTGAACCCTTCTGCTAAAGATCAGGACCTATCAATAATCATACACCTCTCTGTTATTGTCTTGTAATACACAAGTGAGTTGTGAGTTGATGAAGCCTAGGTTAGGTTTTATGATACTGTACGTTGAGGAATTTCTAATACTCAGTTCGTGGATTGATCCTAGGTTATTGTTATTGAGTAGAACAAAAACCTTGATTATTAGCTGATATTGTTGTGGTATTGCTAGCCTTGAGTGAGTTGATGAGGGACAGGTTGTTAAGGGTGATGTCGTTGTAGTAGTTCTTGATGTTGCTGAAAGCCTTCTCGTGGTTCTTCATCAGCGTGTTAATCTGGCTGTTCTTCCTCTCATCGATCTCGTGGATCTCGGTCTTCCTCCTCAGGTCCTGCTCCTGACGCAGCATCTGCATCTTCGTCTCATACTTGGCCTCAATTTCTACTCAGCAGGTCAGTCAAATGGCAATAGAGACGGATGGCTATGTTTCATATTTTGGGTATATGTACGAATGTGAGTACAGTTCAACGGCAACACAGGCACAGGCATAATCACCTCGCACTTCTCTCTCAAAGTCATTTCTCGTTTTGGTAATTTCCAGGTAGTTTTTCTGTTGAAACAGAAATTGAAAGAATTTACAATCAATGCAATGTCACCATAGACGTGTGTGGAAAGCAAATATGATAAAATGGCAGAACATTGATCTGGGTGGTGAGAAGCGCATACACCAGTTTGAGGCCCTTGATGAGGTTCTCGTTGGAGAGCTCCTGCTCCTTAAAACTTCTTATGGCTGGGAGGCAGTATTGAGTAGCTTGAATGAATAAGGTGCCCAGGGTAAACTGCCTGCTACTCAGGCCCAGAAGCTAAGATATGCATATAATTAGTAGATTTGGATAGAAAACACTCTGAAGTTTCTAAAACTGTTTGAATTATGTCTGTGAGTATAACAGAACTCATATGGCAGGCAAAAACCGGATTCCGATTGCACTTCCTAAGGCTTCCACTAGATGTCAAAAGTCTTTACAACCTTGTTTGAGGCTTCTACTGTGAAGGGGAGAGAATGAGAGCTGTTTCAACCAGAGGTCTGGCAGAAGGCCATGAGCTCAGTCAGGCTTTGAGGGTGCGCATGCCCTTGCCCGTGAGAGGTAGCTGCGTTCCATTGCATTTCTAAAGACAAAGGAATTATCCGGTTGAAACATTATTGAAGATGTATGATAAAAACATCCTAAAGATTGATTCTATATATCGTTTGACATGTTTCTACAAACTGCGCGTCGTGAATTTGGATTTGTGAACTAAACACGTGAACAAAAAGGAGGTATTTGGACATAAATCATGGACTTTATCGAACAAAACAAACATTTATTGTGGAACTGGGATTCCTGGGAGTGCATTCTGATGAAGATCATCAAAGGTAAGTTAATATTTATAATGCTATTTCTGACTTCTGTTGACTCCACAACATGGCGGGTATCTGTATGACTTGTTTTTGTGTCTGAGCGCCGTACTCAGATTATTGCATGGTGTGCTTTATCCGTAAAGATTTTTTGAAATCTGACAGAGGTTGCATTAAGGAGAAGTATATCTCTAATTCCATGTATAACACCTGTATCTTTTATCAATGTTTATTATGAGTACTTCTGTAAATTGATGTGGCTCTCTGCAAAATCACTGGATGTTTTGGAAGCAAAACATTTCTGAACATGACGCGCCAATGTAAACTGAGATTTTTGGACATAAATCATGGACTTTATCGAACAAAACAAACATTTATTGTGGAACTGGGATTCCTGGGAGTGCATTCTGATGAAGATCATCAAAGGTAAGTTAATATTTATAATGCTATTTCTGACTTCTGTTGACTCCACAACATGGCGGGTATCTGTATGACTTGTTTTTGTGTCTGAGCGCCGTACTCAGATTATTGCATGGTGTGCTTTATCCGTAAAGATTTTTTGAAATCTGACAGAGGTTGCATTAAGGAGAAGTATATCTCTAATTCCATGTATAACACCTGTATCTTTTATCAATGTTTATTATGAGTACTTCTGTAAATTGATGTGGCTCTCTGCAAAATCACTGGATGTTTTGGAAGCAAAACATTTCTGAACATGACGCGCCAATGTAAACTGAGATTTTTGGATATAAATATGAACTTTATCGAACAAAACATATATGTATTGTGTAACATGAAGTCCTATGAGTGTCATCTGATGAAGATCATCAAAGGTTAGTGATTCATTTTATCTCTATTTCTGCTTTTTGTGACTCCTCTCTTTGGCTGGAAAAATGGCAGTGTTTTTCTGTGACTTGGTCCTGACCTAACATAATCGTTTGGTGTGCTTTCGTCATAAAGTCTTTTTGAAATCGGACACTTTGGTGGGATTAACAACAAGTTTATCTTTAAAATGGTGTAAAATACTTGTATGTTTGAGAAATTTTAATTATGAGATTTCTGTTGTTTGAATTTGGTGCCCTGCACTTTCACTGGCTGTTGTCATATCGATCCCGTTAGCGGGATTTCAGCCGTAAGAAGTTTTAATGTCCACTTTGAGGGTGCGCATGCCCTTGCAGAACTCGTTCTCCAGCTCGGCATGCTCTTTCTGCATCAGCTTGTTAGAGACCACGCCCTCTCCCTTCAGCTCTGAGATGCTGTTCTGGTGCTCATACAGCAGATGCTTCACTTTCTGCTTGTACACCTGAGGAACAGAACAGTAACAGGAAGGACCCTAATAACTATTCTAATGTGGTTAAACACTGTTTGTGTGTCTGTTACTGTATGTGTATGTAGGTGTGTGTGTACTATACCTTGATCTCAACTTGGTGGCGCTCCTCAGCCTCTTTCATCTCCCGGTCTCTGTTCCTCAGGTCTGCCTTCCTCTCATCCAGGTGTCTCTTGGTGATCTTCCAGAAGGTCCCTCTTGTCCCTCTCCATTTGGAAGTAGTTCCTCTCCTCCCTCTCCCTGTCCAGCTCCTCCCGCAGCCGCACAATGTACTCCTCCAGCTGACACAGAGATCATCATCATGTAGATTCAGATAAATATATGCTATGCAGCATAACCCATGGATTATCAAGCAAATGGTTGATTTGATACACCCTATCGGCATGACAGAACAGCCTCTGGCAAGACACTGGGCGGGGGCCTATGCATATATGTAAACAATAGCTGGTGCACGATATCTAAGTAGGTCTCAAGGTTTTGCTCACCTGAGGTAGAGTATCTCATGATAAGCTGTAGACCACACTACCTACCTAGAGATTTCATCTGTATTTTTAGTAGCTCTCTCCATACCACCACAGACTGACGCTGGCACTAAAACCGCCCTCAATGAGCTGCATTCCGCAATAAGCAAACAGGAAAAACACTCATCCAGACTTTAATGCAGGGAAAATTAAATTAGTTTGACCTAATTTCTATCTGCATGTTAACTATGCAACCAGAGGGAAATAAATTCTAGACCACCTTTACTCCACACACAGAGAGTACAAAGCTCTCCATCGCCCTCCATTTGCAAATCTGACCATAACCCTATCCTCCTGATTCCTGCTTACAAGCAAAAATTAAAGCAGGAAGCACCAATGGCTCAGGCTATAAAAAAGTGGTCAGATGAAGCAGATGCTAAACTACAGGACTGTTTTGCTATCACAGACTGGAATATGTTCCGGGATTCTTCCGATGGCCTTGAGGAGTACACCACATCAGTCACTGGCTTTATCAATAAGTACATTGAGGACGTCGTCCCCACAGTGACTGTACGTACATACCCCAATCAGAAGCCATGGATTACAGGCAACATTCGCACTGAGCTAAAGGGTAGAGCTGCTGCTTTCAAGGAGTGGGACTCTAACCCAGAAACTTACAAGAAATCCTGCTATGCCCTTCGACGAACCATCAAACAGGCAAAGCGTCAATACAGGACTAAGATCGAATCTTTCTACACCGGCTCCAACGCTCGTCGGATGTGGCTGGGCTTGCAAACTATTACAGACTACAAAGGGAAGCACAGCCGAGAGCTGCCAAGTGACACGAGCCTACCAGACGAGCTAAATAACTTTTATACTCACTTTGAGGCAAGTAACACTGAAACATGCGTGAGAGCAAACATGTTGGTATTACAGACTCAGACAGGGAGAGGTTGAAAATGTCAGTGAAGACACTTGATAATTGGTCAGCGCATGCTCGTAGTACACATCCTAGTAATCCGTCTGGCTCTGCAGCCGATGTGAGTAAGACCTTTAAACACGTCAACATTCACAAGGCCGCAGGGCCAGATGAATTACCAGGACGTGTACTGCGAGCATGCGCTGGCCAACTGGCAAGTGTCTTCACTGACATTTTCAATCTCTCCCTGTCTGAGTTTGTAATACCAACATGTTTCAAGCAGACCACCATAGTCTCTGTGCCCAAGAACACTATGATAATCTGCCTAAATGACTACTGACCCGTAGCACTCACGTCTGTAGCCATGAAATGCTTTGAATGGGTGGTCATGGCTCACATCAACACCATTATCCCAGAAACGCTAGACCCACTCCAATTTGCATACCGCACCAACAGATGCACAGATGACACAATCTCTATTGCACGCCACACTGCCCTTTCCCACCTGGACAAAAGGAACACCTATGTGAGAATGCTATTCATTGATTACAACTCAGCGTTCAACTCAGCTTATGTAGAGGTGCATGAAATAACACCTGCCTGCTCCTTCGACATCTCCTCCATGGAAAGGCCATCTACTACTGTGGGCGTCTTCCCTTTGGCAGACTTGGCTGCGACCTTCTTTTTGGGTGGCTGTAATGCAACGAAATCTAAAAATGTTACTTCTAACTACCGAGCTGGCTAGAATGTAGTGGATTAAAGTCCTAGCTAGCTAACATTACATCGATACGCTCAAGGTCAATAACGTTAACAGTAATGTTAGTTCAAAAATGAAACACCCACATTGTACACCTAAGTAAAGACAGTTTCAAGTTGGATATTCACACTTTCAAACCTCAATAGCTTTTAAACCACTTGAGCCACAGACTCCAAATTAGTGTCATGATGTTGGAATAATTGCGCACAACATTGCACAGGTCTTATTTTCACGATTTGGACAGTAATTCGCTTTCCAGAACTAATGAACATGTGGAAATGTGAGCAGCATTTTGTATTCCAAGTTGAATTAGTTAGGGAGCGTAAACAAAGTACAAACTTTTTTTACATTCAAATGTCAATAGCTCCTTGGTCATGTGACCCAATGACTTCAAACAAGGTTCAGTATGTACACTGACTACCCGTGTATATTGCACACCCTTTAGTTTGTCCATTTTCATCTCACATGGTTTTACATACATTTTTCAAAATTTAGAATTTCAATGGCTCCTTGGTCATGTGACCTGGTGACTTCAAACAAGGTTCAGAATGTCCACTGACTACCCTTCTATATAGCACAACCTGTAGTTTGTTCATTTTCATCTCACAAGATTTTAAAATAATTTTTCAAAATGTAGAATTTCAATAGCTCCTTGGTCATGTGACCTGGTGACTTCAAACAAGGTTCAGAATGTTCACTGACTACCCTTCTATATAGTACACCCTGTAGTTTGTCAATTTTCATCTCACAAGAATTTAAAATAATTTTTCAAAATGTAGAATTTCAATAGCTCCTTGGTCATGTGACCTGGTGACTTCAAACAAGGTTCAGAATGTCCACTCAGTGGGCATACACATTGCACACCCTTTAGTTTGTCAATTTTTATCTCACATGGTTTTACATAAATTTTCCAAATGTAACATTTCAATAGCTCCTTGGTCATGTGACCTAATGACTTCAAACAAGGTTCAGTATGTCCACTGACTACCCGTGTATATTGCACACCCTTTAGTTTGTCAATTTTTATCTCACATGGTTTTACATACATTTTCCAAATGTAACATTTCAATAGCTCCTTGGTCATGTGACCTACTGCCCTCAAACAAGGTTCAGAATGTCCACTGACTATACCTTCATATCACACACTCTGATGTTTGTCTACTTTCATATCATGCTATTAGACTTAAATCTGTAAGCTGTGCAGACCTTCATTTTGCATGGTTGTTAAAAAATTAAAATTAAGTCAACAAATGTTTCATCCTCGCAATAACTATCTTTCACATGGACACCGAAAAGATCCGCAAATGGCTGTATGTGGAATGGATCAAGGATAGAAGAGGTGTTCAGAGGTGCGTAAAGGAAGGCGCACAGGTAGGCCTCATGAAAAACAATGTTTCATATGCTCTTTTCAATCACAGTAATAGGCAGTGATATGTCAGTCACATTGAGCTTGATAACGTGAAATAATCATTTTCATAGCATCACTTTCATATACTGTACATTAAGACAAATCCTTCTATGTTGAGTATTAGAATGCAGTTTACATAACCTGATAATGACTTGATATTTGAGTGCATTCGCAACAAGCCACCTCCAGACAACTTACAAAATGCAGTATTGTATTTGAGGGTTCGTTTTTATGATGAAAATAGTTATTTGATGCATGGCCTACTATTTTTAACTGGGAAAATAAATTCCTACGTCTTTTGTGAGTAAAATCCTTTTTCCAAAATTGATTTAGGTACATTTTTGTGAAGAGGTATGAGGGTTGTAATATGGGTCATTTAATAGTAAAATAATTTAAGGGATCAATACATTTCTATATTGCTTCCCCAGTATCTGCATGAACCAACAGGCCAAGTGTTTTTGGTTGACCCTGCTGGACAGAAAGAGAAGGAGGAATCGGAACACGCTGCATTCAAATTCAGGTCTTAGTTATTCCATTGTACTGGATCTAATACATATTAGCATTTTACATACATTCATAAGTGTAAGACTTTTTTATTCCATACTGTGAAAAACTCTCTTGGCTGCTGGCTGTCACTTTCAGACATGCGCAGAGCAGACTTGAACCACAGGGGTTCTCTGTAAAGAGAGAGTAATCCAAAAGGCACAGACACACCCCTTGACTTTCAATTGGCACCATTGACCTGTATGTATTCTCTCCTGATTGGCTCTGTGGTGCACAGTCTGGCAGTCTGACTAAAGTGCCAGAGGTATGAGGAGAGACATCCTCCTTTGTATTTATGGGAACAAATATTTCCTAACACTTTGGATCATATTCTTGGACAGTTAGAAGACGCAATGCGTCAATGCAACAAAATACAAATACTAATTACTGTCCATGAGTAACCTCAAGCTTGTGGGTGTTTGGGCCAATAAAGTGCCCACTCAATTCTACCACTGACTAGTCTCTCATGCCCCTATGAACGGGGACACAGGGCAATAGTTTTTAATCTAAACCAGCCCTTTTTTACTAGAATACACAAACCCCTAATTAGGGCTCTTTTCTTGACACATAGTAGCAGTTTACCAGATAAGAAAATCAAGAAGTAGATTGTTGTACGGGTGTATTACATCCTGTGCTGGCCCCATTGTCATATCCATTCTGGATTCTGAGTGGTAAAATCACAGCTGAAAAATGCCTTATGTATGTGTATACATTTTCCGCCAAGACAGAACTGCCAAAGAGGGTGGAGTTGCAATCTACTGCAGAGATAGCCTGCAGAGTTCTGTCATGCTATCCAGGTCTGTGCCCAAACAGTTAGAGCTTCTACTTTTAAAAATCCACCTTTCCAGAAATAAGTCTCTCACTGTTGCCGCTTGTTACAGACCCCCCTCAGCCCCCAGCTGCGACCTGGACACCATATGTGAATTAATTGCCCCCCATTTATCTTCAGAGTTTGTAATGTTAGGTGACCTAAACTGGGACATACTTAACACCCCGGCCGTCCTCCAATCTAAACTGGATGCCCTCAATCTCACCCAAATGATCATGAAAGCTACCAGGTACAACCCTAAATCCGTAAACTCGGACACCCTCATAGATATCATCCTGACCAACCTGTCCTCTAAATACACCTCTGCTGTCTTCAACCAGGATCTCAGCGACCACTGCCTCATTGCCTGTGTCAGTAATGGGTCCGCAGTCAAACGACCACCCCTCATCACAGTCAAACGCTCCCTAAAACACTTCAGCGAACAGGCCATTCTAATCGACCTGGCCCGGGTATCCTGGAAAGATATTGACCTCATTCCGTCAGTAGAGGATGCCTGGTTATTCTTTAAAAGTGCTTTCCTCACCATCTTAAATAAGCATGCCCCATTCAAAAAATTTAGAACTAGGAAAATATATAGCCCTTGGTTAACTCCAGACCTGACTGCCCTTGACCAGCATAAAAACATCCTGTGGCGTACTGCATTAGCATTGAATAGCCCCCGTGATATGCAACTTTTCAGGGAAGTTAGGTACCAATATACACAGGCAGTTAGGAAAGCAAAGGCTAGCTTTATCAAACAGAAATGTACATCATGTAGCACAAACTCCAAAAAGTTCTGGGACATTGTAAAGTCCATGGAGAACAAGAGCATTTCCCCCAGCTGCCCACTGCACTGAGGCTAGGAAACACTGTCACCACCGATAAATCTACGATTATCGAGAATTTCAATAAGCATTTTTCTAAGGCTGGGCTTGCTTTCCACCTGGCTACCCCTACCCCGGGTCAACAGCTCTGCACCCCAAGCCTCCCTCATTTCTCCTTCACCGAAATCCAGATAGCTGATGTTCTGAAAGAGCTGCAAAATCTGGACCCCTACAAATCAGCTGGGCTAGACAATCTGGACCCTCTCTTTCTAAAATTATCCACCGTAATTGTTGCAACCCCTATTACTAGCCTGTTCAACCTCTCTTTCGTATCGTCTGAGATCCCCAAAGATTGGAAAGCTGCCGCGGTCATCCCCCTCTTCAAAGGGAGAGACACTCTAGACCCAAACTGTTACAGACCTATATCTATCCTACCCTGCCTTTCTAAAGTCTTCGAAAGCCAAGTTAACAAACAGATCACTGACCATTTTGAATCCCACCGTACCTTCTCCGCTATGCAATCTGGTTTCTGAGCTGGTCATGGGTGCACCTCAGCCACGCTCAAAGTCCTAAACAATATCATAATCGCCATCGACAAAAGACAATACTGTGCAGCCGTATCCATCGACCCGCCCAATGCTTTCGACTCTGTCAATCACCGCATTCTTGTTGGCAGACTCAACAGCCTTGGATTCTCAAATGACTGTCTCGCCTGGTTCGCCAACTTCTTCTCAGATAGAGTTCAGTGTGTCAAATGGGATGGCCTGTTGTCCGGACCTCTGCCAGTCTCTATGGGGGTGCCACAGGGTTCAATTCTCGGGCCGACTCTTTTCTCTGTATACATCAATGATGTCGCTCTTGCGGCTGGTGATTCTCTGATCCACCTCTACGCAAACGACACCATTCTGTATATTTCTGGCCCTTCTTTGGACCAACTGCTCTTAAATGCAAGAAAACGAAATGCATGCTCTTCAACCGATCGCTTCCCACATCTGCCCACCTGCCTAGCATCACTACTCTGGACGGTTCTGACTTAGAAAAATGTATGTAAAAAATGTATCACTAGCCACTTTAAACAATGCCACTTAATATAATGTTTACATCCCCCACATTACTCATCTCATATGTATATACTGTACTCGATACCATCTACTGCATCTTGCCTATGCCGTTCTGTACCATCACTCATTCATATATTTTTATGTACATATTCTTCATCCCTTTACACTTGTGTGTATAAGGTAGTTGTTGTGAAATTGTTAGGTTAGATTACTCGTTGGTTATTACTGCATTGTCGGAACTTGAAGCACAAGCATTTCGCTACGCTCGCATTAACATCTGCTAACCATGTGTATGTGACAAATAAAATTTGATTTAATAGCATGACTCTCGTACTATGCCCTTTTCCTTTATGGTTGATATTAACGAAGAAAGGAGATATTATCTGTCTCTCTCCTATTGTGTACCACTGTTAAATACTGTGGAAAAATATTTAAAAAACTGGGAAAATAAGTACTTAGAACTACCAAAGATAAAAAGATAAATATTAAAGAAAATGCTAAACACAACACTGGACTGAACTCCCTAATTGTCAAACTAATAATAATGTACAACAATATAGAAGTTACATGACTAGAGGTTATGCAATATGGGTCTATATCCACTGCATGCTTCTTCGGTGTGTAAATGACATGACCAAGGAGCTATTGCAAATTTGAAACTATGAAAAACGTACGTTACACCGCGTGATTTTACAGTACACAAACAAGAGTGTGCAATATAGAAGGGTAGTCACATGACCAAGGAGCTATTGAAGTTCTAAATGTAGAAAAATTCATGTAAAACCATGTGAGAAAAAAAATGGACAAACTTAAGGGTGTGCCATGTGTAGGCCCACTGAATGGACATTCTGAACCTTGTTTGAAGTCACTAGGTCACATGGCCAAGGAGCTGTTGAAATTCTACATTTTGACAAATTCATGTAAAACCATGGGAGATTTTTTTTTTTAATAAAAAATGGACAAACTAAAGGGTGTGCAATGTGCATCTATGCCACGGGTTAGCTACAACCAGTTTCGAAAGTGTTAGGAGTAATGGTTAAAGAGCTATTGACATTTGAAAAATGTGATTTGTCACTATGTTGACGGTCCCTAACTGCTGTTGGTGGACGTAAGGAGAACTACAGGCTAATATCCAATCTGAAACTGTCTTTACCTCGGTACATTGTACCTATGTTTTTCCTCTGAAGTTTCGTGCCACTCTTTGTTTGCTGAAATACATTCTTTTTCAAAAAACGTTAAACAAATACAACCGCCGACTGGTCTCGGCTCCACTCAGTGGTGAAGTTAATCCTAAACTTCCTTTACCATTGAGTGGAGTTTAGTCCGTTTACGTTAGCTAGCTACAATGCACATTGCATGTATTCATGGAGCTAGATTAACATTACAGTACTAGTAACGTTAGCTGGCTAACGTTACCACAATGCACTGTAGTGAGTCTAACTGTAACGCTTTATTATATTGTTGAAAATTGAATACACGTAATTACTATTCGGAAATATTGCTACCACGCACAGATATAACTGATTTCTGAAAAGGGACTATCTTGGAAAAAATAAACATCTAGCACGCTGCCTAGCTAAACACATCCATCTGCAATCGCTCGAACGACTACAAAGTATCGTCAAAGTAACGTTGATTGCTATCTCGCGAGACTGGTCTTTTGTAATATCTCTCAAGATTGCTTTTCCACTATGTTTTAGATGATCGTTTAATGTAAACGTTGGCAGAATAAATTAAACCATTAAATTGTGTACCAATGTGCATTAGAGCTAAAAATATGTTTCCGCCCGGTTTCGAACCGGGGACCTTTCGCGTGTGAGGCGAACGTGATAACCACTACACTACGGAAACAGTTACTTTAAAAATAGCTTAATTCTCTTTTCATGGTTCCTCCTGTCTTCTCTCACGTCTAATGTGTTTTGAGAAAGAGGCATGTGGAGGGAATGTGAGGAATCAAGGGACATCATTTGAGATCCACCCATGGACTGACAGGTTCATCAGAAATCTGTACATAATGACGAGGTGCTCATGTCTCCGCCCTGACAATGCGAGTCGTTGTCTCGGCAGGCGTTAAGTGTAGATCTGCTTAAATCCATACCCCATTGAAACGCATTGGGTTTATTTTAGACAGATTTTGTCGAGAGATAGCTAACCCTCTCGCTTCGCCTCTTTCTCTCAAGGTATTATATGGGCGATGGTAAATTCAGTTTTCAATGTAAATTCTAACTAAAATAATTCATCGGCATGATGATGGGAGCTAAGATATTAAACTTTTTAATCAACATGACAAATAAATACTTGAACTTTATCTATATCGTCAACATCGACTTCTGAACACAATATAATCTACGGGTTTATCAAAGTTCCAGAGTGGGATGTAAACAGAGAAAATGTGATAATGGATAAACACAATATAGCACAGTTGGTTAGGAGCCCGTAAAACAGCAGCAACTCCTCCGGCACCATTCTATTATCCCTGGCAACTTCAATCTACGCGAGAATGCTGTTCATTCCATTCAACATCATAGTGCCCTCCAAGTGCCCTCCAAGTTCATCACTAAGCTCAGGGGCCTGGGACTGAACACCTCCCTCTGCAACTGGATCCTGGACATTCTGACATCTACCACACTGACCTTCAACACGGGGCCCCTCAGGTGTGGGTGCTTAGTCCCCTCCTGTACTCTCTGTTCACCCACAACTGCATGGCCACACACAACTGCTACACCATTATTAAGTTTGCTGACGACACAGTGGTGGTAGGCCTGATCACAGACGACGCCAAGACAGCCTATAGAGAGGAGGTCAGTGACCTGGCGGTGTGGTGCCAGGACAACAACCTCTCCCTCAACATCAGCAAGACAAAGAAGCTGATCGTGGACTACAGGAAATGGAGGGCCGGGTACACTCTAATCCACATCGACGGGGCTATAGTGGAGCGGTTTGAGAGCTTTAAGTTCCTCGGTGTCCACATCCCTGAGGAATTAACATGGTCCACACACACTAACACAGTCGTGAAGAAGGCACCCTCAAGAGGCTGAAAATATTTGGCATGGACCCTCAGATCCTCAAAAGGTTCTACAACTTCACAATTGAGAACATCTTTGTCTGGTAGCATCACCGCTTGGTATGGCAATTGCTTGGCATCCAACCACAGGGCACTACAAAGGGTGCGTACAGCCCAGTACATCACTGAGGCTGAAGTCTCTGCCATCCACGACCTCTATACCAGGCGATGTCAGAGGAAGGCCCTAAAAATTGTCGAAGACTCCAGCCACCCAAGTCATAGACTGTTCTCTCTGCTACAGCATGGCAATCGGGTACCGATGCAAAATCTGTAACCAACAGGATCCTGAAAAGCTTCTACCCTAAACCATAAGACTCATAAATAGTTACGAAAATGGCTATATAGACTATCTGCATTGACACCCTTTTGCGCTAACA
The DNA here is from genome assembly GCF_057628025.1 of Oncorhynchus mykiss. Lineage (NCBI taxonomy): Eukaryota > Metazoa > Chordata > Actinopteri > Salmoniformes > Salmonidae > Oncorhynchus > Oncorhynchus mykiss. Next base: position 20,729,219 of record NC_143047.1, on the reverse strand, counting down.
GTTTTGACTCACATGCTCTTTTCCTTCCGCTTATTATATATCCTGTTACCTAGTAACTTTACCCTAACCTATATGTAGATATCTACCTCAATTACCTAGTACCCCTGGACATCGGCTTGGTACTGATGAGCTGTGTATATAGCCAAGTTATCATTGTGTATTTATTCCCGGTGTTATCTTTCTATAATTTTTCAATTTTACTGTTGGGAAGTAAGCATTTCACTGTTAGTCTACACCTGTTGTTTACGAATACGATTTGATTTGATACACTCACACACAGACCAAACTCGTGTGTCCATCCATCCATGTTTTGTCTCCTGCACCTACAGTACCAGTCAAAGGTTTGGACACACCTACTCATTTAAGGGTTGTTCTTTATTTGGACTATTTTCTGCATTGTAGAATAATAGTGAAGACATCAAAACTATAAAAATAACATATATGGAATCATGCAGTAACCCAAAAAGTGTTAAACAAAGATTCTTCAAAGTTGCCACCCTTTGCCTTGATGACAGCTTTGATGACAGCTTCACCTGGATTGCTCTTCCAACAGTCTTGAAGGAGTTTCCGCATATACTGAACATGCGTTGGCTGCTTTTCCTTCACTCTGCGGTCCAACTCATCCCAAACCATCTCAGTTGGGTTGAGGTCGGGTGATTGTGGAGACCAGGTCATCTGATGCAGCACTCCATCACTCACCGGTATCTCTACTTGCACATGATCATCTGATCATTTATCACTCCAGTGTTAATCTGCTAAATTGTAATTATTTGCTCCTATGGCCTATTTATTGCCTAACTCTCCATGCCTTTTGCACACAATGTATTTAGACTCTTTTTTTCTACTGTGTTATTGACTTGTTTATTGTTTACTCCATGTGTAACTCTGTGTTGTTGTCTGTTCACACTGCTATGCTTTATCTTGGCCAGGTCGCATTTGTAAATGAGAACTTGTTCTCAACTAGCCTACCTGGTTAAAAAAAGGTGAAATAAAAATAAATAAAGAAATAAAATAGCCCTTACACAGCCTGGAGCTGTGTTGGGTCATTGTCCTGTTGAAAAACAAATGATAGTCCCACTAAGCGCAAACCAGATGGATTGAGTAATGAGTAGGTGTGTCCAAACTTTTGAAAGGTGCTGTATGTTAGAGTGATGTACAGATGTAGGATCTTAATTTGAGCCAGTTAGCTACAGCAGGAAAATAATCTTGCAGCAAAAGGAAATGTGAATTATTATGTGGATTATAATAAATTGACCTTTTTGTAGGGATTGATACAGTTTTTGTAAGGGAAAATCAAGTCTGAAATTTCAAAGTGGAAATTACAAACTTCAGAAGCCTTTTCAAACCTCAAATGCACAAAATGTTTTAAAATTCCTACATCGCAGCGAACTTCTCCTGCAACAGGGTGATTAAATGAAGATCTTACATCTGTATCCACATTTCCAAAGGTGAATGGGTAAAGTGTCATCTCTCTCTCTGCCCCGTCCCTCTACTAGAGTAAATCGTTTTCAGGAAACTAATCGGCAGTACTGTTGTCCTGTGCTTATCATAATATTTTTATGCTGCTGTGGGACAAGGCTTGTAACTGGAGTGTTAAGATGTTTACCTAATAAGGTGTATGCACATTCACATACACCAGTGGAGAACGACTGCCCCTGCTCGTTGAAGCCGCGGATGTTCAAGGCCAACTGCGGTACTGCATGCATTGTTAGCAGAAAAATGGAAATCTTCATGGTCAATTTTCATGTAATTTTTTTTTTTTTAAATGGATGACAATCATGGTACCAATAGTTGCCTTTAACACACAAGATGTACAGTATGTCCTTGAACCGATTATTTTAAAATCACACAGAGAAGAAGGTATAAGGATAATTTAGTTGCTAATGGCAGCCTTTCTCTTTCTCATTTTTTTTTAACCAGGCAAGTCAGTTCAGAACAAATTCTTATTTACAATGACGGCCTACACCGGCCAAACCCGGACAACGCTGGGCCAATTGTGCCACACCCTATGGGACTCCCAATCACGGCTAGTTGTGATACAACCTGGATTCAAACCAGGGTGTCTGTAGTGATGCCTTTAGCACTGAGATGTAGTGCCTTAGACCACTGCACCACTCGGGAGCCCATTTAAAAGGGACAGCACTGAGCTAGCTGGAGTAGCTCAAACTGCGCGTGATACGCTATCTTAACCGACTTCATTTGGCTATTGAGTCTTCACATAGGAATGCAAGGTGTTATGTGATCAGTGACTTTGTCCATTCATATATACAGTCATTGGCACACACAGACACACACGCTCACACACATATTGACTCTGTGATACTTCTCACCCATGTGGTGTATCCAACTCTCCCCTTCCCTTTATCCAAAGCCCCACCAACACCCCTCCTGCAGCCACCCTCTCTCTTTCTCAATCTGGGCAGTCTGCCAGTGTGCCCACCCTGCTCTCTCTCACTGTCTCTCTATCCCCTTCTTTTTCTCCCTCTCTCTCTAGATCTCTTTGTATTCTGCATTCGCTGAGCTTTTTCACAATGTTATTATAGAACAAAGTGGTTCTGGGTTTTGCTGTGCTCTCTCTCTCTCTCTCTCTCTCTCTCTCTCTCTCTCTCTCTCTCTCTCTCTCTCTCTCTCTCTCTCTCTCTCTCTCTCTCTCTCTCTCTCTCTCTCTCTCTCTCTCTCTCTCTCTCTCTCTCTCTCTCTCTCTCTCTCTCTCTCTCTCTCTCTCTCTCTCTCTCTCTCTCTCTCTCTCTCTCTCTCTGAGGCAGGCAGCGCAGCAGAGCGGTGAACTCAGTGTGTTCTCATGTCTGTATTGGGCAGGCTGGTGAGTGTGTGAAAGAGCACTGAGCAGGGATGAGCACCAGGCAGTGAGGAAGAGAACGACAGAGTAAAAAAGGAGTGCAGCTGTGGAGAACGAGAGCTGGCATACCTCTCTCTCTCCCTCCATCTCTCTCAGTCTGTCTCCCCCACTCCCATGCTGTTGTGATAGACAGCACGGCACTCTCGGCTCGGCTGCATGGAGGCACAGGGAGGGGCAGGGAGCCCAGGTAGGTGCAGCTTTATGTTATCCACTGTTAGCATAGAATACATCAGCCTAGACCAGACTGTCCATCACCATGTCTTTCCAGATGGACTCTATGTTATGTCTTTTCCATGTTAGTCTATCATACCAGCCTCTTTCACTCTATTGTCACATTTAAATTCTCTGTTAGCCCAGACTTGGTTTCTGAGAATAGGTGCTCTGTTTTATCCCAGACATATACTCTAGCAGCCTAGATGGTTATGTTAGTTAAATCATGTACTCTGCCAGCTTTTCTGTATAATAGTATATTAGTGTAGTTAATTCTCTTATCAGTGGGTTCTGTTAACGTATTAGCCCACCTGCAGTGCACATCAGTGGACTGCAGATGATACTGTAGAGTAGAGGAAACAGTAGCCAACATTATGGATGGAAATAAGATAGTGGTGGATGTTTCTACAGGTCTGAATTGGAGAATATATAACGTGTTAATGAATCCATGCTAGTCTTAGTATGTTTAGACTAAATGCATATGAAATATGTGTTGAATGCTTACATGTAATGACATGGTTGGGAACGGAAGGAAGATGAACACATGTTCATGTTGCTGTTTTCAGATATGGAGGATGTTGTTGTGTGTAGAGCTATTTCAGTACCCTGTGTTGACACAATGTAGTTAATAAGATGTGATTAACAAGATGTGATTTGTATGGTATCAATTCGACACAATACCTCAATGACATTGATAAAACGGATCATAGCAACATCATTTACTGTAGGATGGATTGCTATCTGTGATAAAGGAAAAAAGGATGGATGTTCGATGAGAGAAATAACAGTGTGGTGGGAGAAGGGTGTGGAGAGACTTACTTCCTGTTGCCTTTACTGTTGAAAGAAGATTGATTTGATTTGAACCGATATGTTGAGTTTGATTAAACTATTATGGTGAATGCAATCACTGTGTGTGCGCGTGAACCTGATTCAGAGGAAGTCCTGCGTGATTGCTAGGAGCAGTGTGAGCCAAAACCTGAAAGAGCAGCCTTTCAAACAGCACACTCCAGTCCTTTCACTGTTGGCTGGTGGTGTGTTCACCATGTTCCATTAAACACACTGTGTATGGATGGTCTGCTCATGACACACACTCACTGAGTGCTCAGTCAGAAGGCATTTACAGTAGGGCACACTGGGTCAAGAGGAGCATGAGGTAGTGTCAGCTCATTCATCGCGTTGAATGACCTATTAGAGACTGTCCTAGTGAACAAGACCACATCCAATTACTCATTTGATATGGCTTGGTTATATCAGAGATCTCTGCAGACGGCTAGGTTAAGTTTATTACCTTCATATGTTCAGTAGGATTGTACAATAAGCCATTCCAGAGCATTGAGAAACAGATTAGCAGTCCTCTTTTGAAAAGTGTCTCTGCTTGGGGGCACTTTAGGTGGCTAGGCTAGCTACCTGACATTGACATATTTACCCTAGACCATGTAGGACTGACACTCATTCATCTAGGATGTATGTCTGAACCACTAAGGATAAAGACACATACAACCTCAGTCCCCAGAGCCACATTGGTACAGTAGCTGGTTTAGTCAATGAGTCTCCTCATATGTCACTATCACTGCACTACCTAGCAGATCCGTCTCATTCTAGAGCATTCTTTACAGTACACATATTTACAGTATCAACATTAACATGTGCCATGTATAGTAATACTTGGTGGCTAACAAAATAATGGAAGCAAGGCATTACATACTGTGATGAGCCTTTCATACTGTGATGAGCCTTTCATACTGTGATTAGCCTTTCATACTGTGATGTGCCTTTCATACTGTGATGAGCCTTTCATACTGTGATGAGCCTTTCATACTGTGATGAGCCTTTCATACTGTGATGAGCCTTTCATACTGTGATGAGCCTTTCATACTGTGATGAGCCTTTCATACTGTGATGAGCCTTTCATACTGTGATGTGCCATTGTGTAATGGGAATATTTAAGATGTTTATGCAGGCCAACACATAAGATTCCCAGTGTTCTAATTCAGACACTCATTTGTGTATGGTTTGATGGTCACTAGACCTGACACTGAATGTAATAGATTTTTTCTCATATCTGTTGATAGTGATTGACGCCAGACTTTAGGTACACGGACAGAGGACACTGACTGTTATTGTATTCTGTGACACTATGTAATTCTGTAGCAGCTGATTTTGTGACTTCCTACAAGCCTCTCAGTGGGTGTTTACGGAACATTGGTGCTGTGAGATTAGAATATGTTATCTGCTTCTGTTCTGGAAGAGTTGTATTAAACCAGATTGATTTTGATTGATGTCATCTGTGACTGCTCTTATTTTTTATTCACCTTGAAAAATCCCTCGTACACTTTGATTGAATACTATGTGTGTGTCTATGCATGTAAAACATGATTGGCAATTGATTTAAGGTGTAAACCACAGGAGGTTGCTGGCACCTTAACTGGGGAGGATGGGCCCGTGGTAATAGCTGGAGTGGAATGGTATCAAATACATCAAACATATGGTTTCCATGTGTTTGATGCCATTCCATTCACTACGTTCCAGCCATTATTGTGAGCCATCCTCCCCTCAGGAACCTCCAGCGGTGTAAACATTAATTGTGTGACTATGAGGCAGATTGACAGACAGAGGGTAACAGACATGGGAAATGAAGCAGCAAACTGTAAATAGTATCACCACCTCATTATAGAGAAGGGAAAGTGGAGCTGTATTCTCTCAGCTTGTTTGGACCCTCGCTGCAAAAATAAATCGATAGCCAACAGCAAGCCTTGTATCCAGGGTGAAATGGGAATCCATCATGTTTAGTCTGTGACTTGCTTTGCCAGCCCTTTGAAATGCCACACCCTTCTCTGTGTGTGACACACACACACACACAATCTGTGCCAAAGATGCTCTTCTCCATTCCTAAGGATGTGGATGTTTCCACAGTGATTGTGCAGTCTGAGGGACAACATGATGATGATGTCCAACAGAGGCTTGGGGAGGGCAGCCCAGCAGGGAGTTAGGATGTTAACCTCTAGAACGCTCCTGCTGCTACTTTCTCACCTATCTCTTTCCTCTTTTTACCCACACCTTCATTCCGCTCTCACCTATCTCCATCCCTCTCTCCTCCCTGTCTGCTGTGTTCTGTGCTAACGATTGTTGCTGCAGAGTCAGTGAGGTAGCAATGTGCCGCATGACTCAGAGGAATCTGGAGATCAAATCAAATCACATTTTATTTGTCACATGTGCCGAATATAACAGTATATAACAGTATAATATCACTTTACAGTGAAATGCTTACTTACAAGCCCTTAACGAACAATGCAGTTTTATGAAAAATAGGTGTTATTAAGTAAAAAATAGATTTAAAAAAAGACAAAAATAACAAATAACAAATCATTAAAGAGCAGCAGTAAAATAACAGTACAGGGGGTACTGGTACAGAGTCAATGTGCAGGGGCACATGTTAGTCCAGGTAATTGAGGTAATATGTACATGTAGGTAGAGTTAAAGGGACTATGCATAGATTATAAACAGAGAGTAGAAGCAGCGTAAAAGGGGATGGGGGGACAATGCAAATAGCCATTTGATTAGCTGTTCAGGAGTCTTATGGCTTGGGAGTAGAAGCTGTTAAGAAGCCTTTTGGATGAACTAGAGTTAGTACAGGACACCACCTGAGATGTGTGTGTGTGTGTGTGTGTGTGTGTGTGTGTGTGTGTGTGTGTGTGTGTGTGTGTGTGTGTGTGTGTGTGTGTGTGTGTGTGTGTGTGCATGTACACTTACATGTGTGAAAATGTGCATGTGTGTGAATGTGTGACAGTTTGATCAAGTGTGTATGGATTTCTACTAGAGTGGGGAGTGTGCACTGTAGATGACTGTGCATGTGAGTGTACTGAATGTTCAGGTGTATATAGGCATGTGTGAGAGACTAGAGGCGGTGTGTTGGTTTGTGAGTCTTCTAAGATACACCTCAGCTCCCTGGATAATATTCCATGACTCAGAGCCTGGTGGAATGCAGTCTTCCTCCAAGGAATGTGTTGTCTCAGAACATCAGATGAGACAGCCGTTTTCAATTTAAATCTAATTGAATGTCCACCTCAGCCTAGTACACAAGCACATCCACATAAGTCTATTTCCATCACTGTCTATATGTGACTCACACACACTGGAGGAGATCTAAACTACCTTTACACACAACTTCATACATTCACACACACACACACACACACACACACACACACACACACACACACACACACACACACACACACACACACACACACACACACACACACACACACACGCACACACACACACACACAGTGCATGTGTAAACCTGTCTATGGTAAAGCCCACAGCATGCAGTGTTAAGGAAAAGGAACAGAGTTATTCAGGGGTTAATGTGGATACAGTAGGTGATGTAATAACCTGGGGATTAATGTTACTGTAGATTATCATCAGTACTCGTGGTTAACCTTCTGTTCAACCCCTCCTATTACACTAAATATTACACTAGATGTGGGGGAGTTATTCAATAGAAAGTGGATCGTCTAACTGTGTGAGCCTGGTAGAAGAGTAATATGAACCTTTCATCCCTTATCCTCTTTGAAAAGCTACACAGAATGACGGCCCTGTGGTAATTGTAGTCCAAAGGGATAAAAACCTAAACTCTGAAATGAGAGGGGAAATAAAGGGATAGAGAACCACAGTAAAAAGGTTTAGTGAAGTGGATGAAATGAGAGTTTCAGAGTTTTAACTCTTTAAATGAAACATGTGAGTGAGTATAGGGAGGCTCTGAGGCAGTGGTTCATTGAAACGGAGGTAGTGAAACTGAAACAGTAGAGCTACTGTCACCAGACAACCTTTTACATAACAACACACATTGTCTTTTCCCTGTGAGCAAAGCACAGCACAGGACAGTGAAACAGGCTCTGTAGAAAGACAGGAGCAACAAGACAACTGAAAATGGAAGTAAGACAACTCTTTCTCATCTGACAATTGAAATGCTATAAAAACTGAATTTTCCACTTTGAAACGTACACTGTGGGGTTCCATTGCAGAAAACGTAATAATTATTGATTTTTCAACACATTTTGAGATTCTAGATTGGTGGCTATATTCTTTCTGTTGCAACCCAAATGCCAATACTGGTATTTTATGCAGTGTTTATTTAGACTGTGTGTGCGTGTGCGTGTGTAGTCATGTATGTATGCACGTATGTGTGCAAGTGTGTGTGTCTGTGTTATACAGCATTGTGCACAGCAGGGTGGGTCCGTAAACAAATGTCACACAAGACATCCTCAGGAGAAGATGGATGGGCATGGTCACCCAGAATAGCCTGCTAGTCACTCACTGCTTCCTGAGGCGAGACGCACAGTGGCTAAATATGATTACCAGCACACAGCATAAATGCATCACAAAACACACATGCCAAACATGAATAAAAGGAGATCATGGATGCAGGAAGGGCTAGACAGTGACAACGATCACTCACTCTTACCTGTCTCATTTGCTCTCTCCCTCTTTTCCTGTGTGTGTGCGTACGTGTGTACTTACATGTGTGTGTATGTGTGTGTGTTTACCACCACAGAGCCCAATAAAGACATCCAGAAGTTGCTGAAGCCCTCCAGCTCAGGGGACCTTTCCAAGGAGTTGTACCATCACCCAGTGGGGGAAGAGGAGGGAGGGCTTCCAGGACACACCGCTGGCCTGCTGCACGTCACCGAGAGGAGACGTGAGTACCGGGGTAAGGGGAGCGATGGAGGAGTGGTGGATGGATGGATGGAGGGTGGATTGGATGGATAGAAAAAAGGAATGGGGGAGGATGGGGAGGATAGTAATTAGGGGATGGCTAAAGGATGGTAGTTGGATGGCATTTTGGATGGAATTTTAACTACAGTATATAATATGGCTAGTAAGTCAAACATTTTAAAATCTGTATGGTTCTACAAAGAACCTTTAGATTGAGAAAGTTCTTTATAGAACCAACCAAGGGTTGTAACCATAGTGGAACCCTTTTTTTTTAAAGGTCCTATAAAGAACCATGCTCATAAGGTTCTAAATGGAACCTGCATGGTGCTATAAAGAACCCTTTCCTAAGGTTTCATATAGAACCATTCAAAAATATTATATATACAGTAGCAACAAAAAAGGACCATTCTCAATCTTAAGGTTCTTTGTAGAACCGTAGCGTGGTGTATATTCTGGTTTACTAGCCATATTATATTGTTAAAATTCCATTGCAGTTATTATTTTGTGTGCCAGCTCTGGAATGGCTGTGGGTCCCTGAGGGGATTATTGATATCTACTGACTTAGTCAATAATTCTGAATTGACACAAGGCCATATGTGAATCTTTCACAAGACAACATCACTGGCCTTAGTCATATATAATATTTAATAGCGTAACACAACAGTTTAGAACAACTGGAATTACACGCTCACTCACGGTTGCACAAAAAAAGCTGTGAATAAACCACGCCCCAAAATATTTGAATGAGCTGCCGCCCATACATTTTAATTATCACTAAAGTAAAATAAAATTGAGCTGCAAAGAACCATTGAAGGGTTCAAAGGGTTCTTTGGGTCCGGATGGTTCCATATAGAACCATCCCCCCTTCCCAAAGAACCCTTGAGAAACCTTCATTTTTTTTGTGTGTAAGAGGTGGGTAATTTGTTTAGTTTGGCGTTGTGGCACAAGTGTACACTGTGGTCAGTTCATCACTTCCTCTGGGGTTAAATTGAGATATATTGCACCCATCTTCCCAGTTCCAGTAACCCGACTTCCACCTTGTCCTCTACCCATCCACACTTCCAATCCCCCAGCTAAAATACATCATTGTGTGTCTGTCCCCCCACAGAGGGAGCCCTGTGTCACTGTGTCTATCTACACCATGCCCAGGGCTGAGCCAGAGGCCACAGACACGCACACACAGACACACAGACAGACACACAGACAGACACAGGCCTCACAAGGAAGTCTTTATCTACCCAACGACTAAACACCCATTCAGGGAGACAGGCACTACAGCCCAGTATCTGTGTCCTTCTGCCTTAAAGAGACACCTGGGGCACAGTTACCCTACAGACAGAGAGGGAAACCCTTGAGTTACATCATAAAACTAGTACATTTATTTTCTACAGCAGTTTATGTATTGTGGGGAGCGAATAACAATTGGATAAAGTTGTTAATAGCCCTCTTGCTGAGTTTGGCTGGACCCAATGACTTTGTTACCTCTAGATAAGGTCAAGTCCAGTTTACTGGCTCTGAGCCAAGCATCACACTGTGCACTATAACCAATCCTACTGAGGCACAGTGGAAGCCCCTGTTAAAGCCTGAATGTATGAGAGTGTTTGGGAATCATTATAGCCTCATTATAGGCTGTTTGTTGAGACTGGCTGATCTATACTGTGCTCATCATTTTGCTAAAGGGGGAGACCCAACTGTCTTTCTAGCTTACCCCGTCACCCCCTCGATCCTCATTATAGGCTGCTCTGGTTAGGCTAATGATCAGTGAGCCATGGGGTGGCTGGGGGGCCTGGGGGGCCTGGGGGGGGGGGGGGGGGGGTCAGATACAGAGGCATTCTACTGTTTGATGGAGCCCCCAGTCTCTCCGCCGCTCCCCTCAGCCAGACTACTGCTATTGACAGCCCCGCCTACCAGGCAATTATCTCAGTCTTCACTAAGGCAGATTAGCCCTCTTCTTCCTCATCTTTCTCTCCTCAGATTTGTTTTCCCAAACTCTTTCTTATCTCTCACTCTCTCTCAATTTGTCTTTCCAATTGAGTTTGTCCATTCTTCTTTTCTTTTACATGTATACTCTTCCCTCTCCCCTTATCTTACATTCTATTACATTTTCAATATACAGTACATCCTGGCAGAGAGGAGAGACAGAGACAGAGAGATCCCTGAGTACAACCACAGAGAGAACAGAGAGTGAAGGGCAGTGAGAGAAGGCAGAGACAAGAGAAGAAGGGAAAGAACAATAACAATGAAATGCCTGAGGCTGCATTTAACAAGGGGCCAAAAGTCAAAGAAATAGCCAAAGTAATTTCTAAGTCCTCTTTATTTTTTCTAATTTTCAATTTGTAACCGTCAGCCAAAAACAACAGGAGGGGTCAGGACAACAAGGACAAGTGGTTGGTTGGTTTGTGTGTGTGTGTGTGTGCTTCACAAGTGGGCTACTGCTTAGTATCCATTCAACAGCTGCCATACAAGTCTAATGTATGAATATCACCTTTCCTTCTCAATGTGAATGTACTATGGGTATAGTCCCGCCAATGGGCTGCCAGAGAGACACTTAATGGGTTGAGAGAGAGCAACAACCGTTTCTCTCCATCTCTCTCACCAACCTTGCTGGGAGGAAAAATGTGTTACTGCTCAATTATTCAAGGAGAAGTGGGGGTGGGAGTAGACAGAAGAGGAGGGTTATAGGAGGGGTTAGAGGAGAGTAGAGGAGGGGTAGAGGAAAGAAATTAACAAAGGGGACTGGGATGACTGTAACTAGTTTAGAGAGAGAGAAAAAAAGAGAGAGATATAGCGGAGGTGGCATTTCTTTATAACCCCTTTCTGTCTTCATCTCTCCTCCCTCCCTCTCTCTCCTAACTCATTTTAACTACAACTCTTCCATCCATCCCTACTCTCTCTTTTTCTCTCCCTTCCTCTCTCCTTCTCTTGCTGGGAGATTCAAAGAGACAGACAGCCGTGGGCAAGCCTATTCCGGGCCTCTGGGGAGAACTCATCTAGTGGAAGCTATTCTCACAGTCTGATCTTAGGCCCTCCCTCCCGCACGCGCATGCACGCACACACGCACACATTGTACCCTACATTCCTCTTCCATATTCACACTTTCCCTCCATCCCTCAATACATTCTTAAACCCAAATAATTTTGTCAGGGATGGGTTGCACCTGACGCATGCCCTGAGGGTGTGTCGGCTTAGAGGACTGATGAAGTAGAATATAGTATGGGGGTATTGGAGTAGGACAGCACCCTCCATATAATAGATTTTGTAGATTTATTCAAATATGCATGGGCACATTTCATTATCCAGCTTGCTCATGGTCTAGTCTAATGGCTAGAATATAGCCAAAACCATACCACATACCAGGGCTTCATTCACAATCAGAGCTGCTCTGCTGCTGTGTGAGACTGCTGACAGCTGTGGACGCAGGCTCTTTCATTCCCCCCATCAAAACCAATATGGGGCAGGTGTTACTTCTTTCAGGTCCGATACTATGGCTATCATGACCCTTTAACCTTGTGTTATCTCAGCCCCAGAGTCTGAGCGTGGCTAATGTCATGCTGTTACGCCTGACAGGCTTTGGTAATGACTTTTATTAGAGTCGTAACATGGGTGATCGTACCAGCATATATATCTGGTGAGGTAGTTGAAGAGCCTGGCCTGCACAGATTTAATGGCTCTACTTACAGTTATTTACAATCGCTAGGACCCATTTCTCAATACTTAGGTCACTTTTTCAAAACTCTTCACACAGTGAGCACAACAGCAGTCTTTGTGGGCTAAACTGTGGATCATTTTTCATTGCTTTGGCACAAAATGCATTCAATGACTACACCGTTAAAATTTCATGAATTATTTTCTCACTCAGTGTAACGGCTCTTGTCAGAATGAGGATCGGACCAAAGCTCAGCGTGGTAAGTGTTCATGATATTTCATTTCTCAACACTCGAACAAAGTAACAAAGTTAAAAACCGAAACAGTTCTGTCAAGTGCAGACACTAAACAGAAACTACCTACCCACAAAACACAGGTTGGAAAAAGGCTGCCTAAGTTTGATTCCCAATCAGAGACAACGATAGACAGCTGCCTCTGATTGGGAACCACACTCGGCCAAAAAAAAAGAAATAGAAAACAAAGAAATAAAGAACCTAGAATGTCCACCCTAGTCACACCCTGGCCTAACCAAAATAGAGAATAAAAGCCTCTCTATGGCCAGGGCATGACACTCAGACACAACCACCACCAAAACTCTATGTACCTACAGGCCAATTTGCACATGCTTACATACTCTTTTTAAAACTGTTAAACTTAAGTTCAAATCCTAACATAACACAAAGTTGAATAAGATAGCAATTTGCTACATTTAAATATATTCCAAATCTAAAAAAGGAAATACTATCAAAACAATTAGACCAACCACATCTGATTCCCATTGTAGCTGAACACCTACCCAGGTGTTAGTCTTTCAATTACATTACCATCTATACAAAAGAGGGCATCTTAAAAATAATGCAGTACTGTAATGTAAACAAGGACCCAGCCAGAGATAGAGAAGTGGCTGACAGAGGAAGAAGAGTGGCTGGGAGAGGGAGAGGAGTACGTATTGTGGCGTACAGCAGGTCAGCCACCAGGGGGAGACTCGTCAAGGCTTGGTAACAGATGGAGTATACATCACGAGGCGGTGGCTCCATCTGCTGGACATGCCAGGTCTTGACGGGCTCTCCTGACAGGACTAATTGGGGCTGCTTGGGAGCTGGTGAGTAATCAAGGGCGGATTGCTCACCAGCTGTACGAGGCCCATAAAGCTGCCAGAAGGGCAGCACACAGGGAGAGGACTAGGGGACGTGAGGTGGCTTCCATGTGGTTGGATACGTTTACCCGAGCTAAGCCGAGGGAGTTGAGTTTGTGTGCCCGACAGGATACAGGAGACGTGCCCAACCGGAGCCCAGGAGACGGTATCCTGGAGAGGGTCTCATGGGGGAGACCTTTTCTTTTTGATTTATTATTTAATAAACACCCTTGAAACCGAGCTGATCATACTCTGTCCGTGTCTGATCTATGTAAATGTCTTGACCAAACCCCCTGGTCTGCCACAAGTGGTGGAGAATGCAGGTACTCTGATAATGTGGTCAGATCAGGGTTGATGTTTACACAGTTTCAGCATGGACGAGTTGATAGCTCAGTTCGTCCGGGCCCAACAAGCACAACAGGCAGTTCAGGAACGAAAAACAAAATGTCCGCCTCGTTAAGGAAGTCAGGAAGCTGCAATGAGGAGCGTCTCCTGGATCACATCCCAACCAGTTTTTAACGGAAGACGATGACCTCAAAACATACTTCTGTACATTTGAACGGACAGCACTACGGGAAGGATGGCCAAGGCCGCAGTGGGCAAGTCTGCTGGCCCCGTTCTTCTCTGCGAATGCCCAAAAGGTGTATTGAGACCTGGACGACGAACAGGTGGATAACTACGATGGACTCAAATGGGAGATACTCAGCCGCTACGGGTACAGCCTAGCCCATCGGGCTCAACGGTTCAACGACTGGAGGTTCGTGCCTGACGCCTCCCCCCGAGCCCAGATGAGCGACCTACTGCGCGTCACCAGGGCATGGCTCTTCACCGACGTATCCACCCTATCCATCCTCGACAAAGTGGTCCTGGATCGCTTCTTATGGACGAAACCCCATGACATGAAGAGGGCAGCGAGTTTATGCGCATCCCAGAACTTGGAGGGCCTCCTGGAAGCAGTGGAGATGCAGAAGAAACACAGGCACTGCTGAGTGGGAGCCGGGACGAGTCGGCGACCCGTCCAAAGGGACGGAAGGTCAGCCCCACCGCAGTGTACCCCGAACCGACAGTCGGCAGGGCCAAAGGACCGCAAACCCATGGAGAGACAGCAGGGGTAGGGCTGACCCGACACCGGCGACCCCAGGTAGAGGGAGACCAAAGGAGGTGTTTTGAGTGTGGCGCCCAGGGGCACATTGCCTGGAATTGCCCGGCTCGAGAGGAGTCGATGCCATCAGCTAGCCCCGGAGGCGGGGTGGGTCATGCCGTGAACTGTTACCTCCTGTTGGGCACACCACAAGTCAACTGCACCCATGGTCCCGGTGAAGGTTGACGGACGTGACACGGAAGCGCTATTAGACTCCGTAACCACGGTTACGCTCGTAACAACGAGCCTGCTGAACCAGGAGACCGAACGGTGTAGGGAGATGTGCATTTCTAGTGTTCACTGTGACACAAAACGGTATCCCACCGTATGGACCAACATCGTGACGCCACAAGGGAGCTGTCAGATGATGGTGGGTGCAGTACCAGAGATGCCGGTACCTCTCCTAGTGGGATTGGATTGTCCGCTGTTCGTGGCCCCATGGGGGCATGAGTTGAGGAAGAAAGTACGAGCCGGCCGAAGAAGAGAGTGGGGACGACCCATCACCTGTCTGGCCCGGAAGCCGCCGGTTAACCAACCTGACTCTACGGGTCCGGAGTCGGAGGGGGAGCCGGAACTCGAACCCCCTGGGGAACCACTGGAAGAGGAGCTCAGCATCCCCCTCCTCGATTTCAAGGGGCCAGTCGAGACCCCCATGGGGGGCCAACTGAGGGGACAATTCGGGACGGCCCAGTGGGAGGATCCGAATTTGAAAGCTGCCGCCACCCAAGTGATAGCGGTGGATGGACAGCTACTTCCGGGGGTAAGTGACTGGCAATACCCCCATTTCCAAATTAAGAATAACCTTCTGTATCATGTGTCGCGCCAACAGGGGGAACTTCGAGAGGTATTGTTGCCCCGACGGTATGTAGGAACCGTTCTTCAGCTGGCCAACAACTACCTGTTGGGGCACACCTGAGAATGGAGAAGACCCGGGAACAGATCGCCGCCCGGTTCCACTGGCCCGGGATGTGGAAGACTACTGTCGCAGCTGCCCGGAGTGTCAACTCACTGCCGCGAAAGCACACTTCCGAAACCTTCTGGTCCCCCTGCCAATAATCGGGGTGCCCTTTGAACGCATCGCCATGGACATAGTGGGACCCCTGGTAAAGACTGCATGAGGACACAGGTACATCTTGGTAATAGTGGACTATGCCACCAGGTATCCCGAGGCCATTCCCCTACGGGCGGCGGTGTACAAGGGAATCGCCCGGGAGCTGTTCCTCCTCTTTAGCCGGGATCCCGAACGAGATCCTGACAGACCAAGGTACGGAGTTTATGTCCCGCCTCATGAAAGAGTTGTGTGCCCTCCTGCAGATCAAGCAGATCCGGACCTACGTTTTTCACTCGCAGACGGATGTGCTCATCGAGCGCTTTAATAAAACGCTCAAACAGATGCTGCGGAAGATCATTGAGCAAGATTGGAAGAACTTGGACCAGCTACTACCCCACCTAATGTTCTCAATCTGAGAAGTACCCCAATCCTTAACTGGGTTTTCCCCGTTCAAACTCATCTATGGGAGGAGGCCAAGCGGCCTACTGGACCTCGCCAATAGGTGTGGGAATCCCAACCGACCCCCCTTACGCAGCGTGGTAGAGCACGTGGAGACGATGCGGGAGCGGATGACAGCCATATGGCCAGTCGTGAGTGAACATATGGAGAAGGCCCAACGCGCCCAAGCCCAGGTCTACAATCGGGGAGCCCAGCCCGAGAATTCCAGGTGGGAGACAGGGTGTTGGTCTTGATCCCCACGGCCGAAAGTAAGTTCCTGACAACATAGCACGGACCATATGAGGTGATCGAGAAGCTGGGACCTGTTAATTACCGCGTATGGCAACCGGGGAGATGGAAACCCCAACAGATTTACCACGTGAACCTGTTGAAGAAGTGGCACGAGAGGACAGCCTTGGCCGTGTTATGGTCGGGACCCAGGACGCCAACGGTACCAGTGGAGGTCCCGAGCAATGAGGACCTCGACCCGGCACAGAAGCAAGAGCTCAGGGAGCTCGTCGATCGGAACACTGCGGTTTTCTCTGAGAAGCCGGGCCGCACGACCCTCATTGAACACCACATCCGTACCCAGCCCAGGGAAACAGTACGAAAGAGGCCATGCCGGATTCCGGAGGCCGGATGGGAGGGCATGAAACAGGAAGTGGAGGCTATGCTGAGGATAGGGGTCGTGGAAGAGTCCCACAGTGCATGGTGCAGCCCCATCGTGTTGGTGCCCAAACCGGACGGTAGCTTCTGCTTCTGTAACGTTTTCCGGGGGGTGAACGACATCAGCTTGTTCGATGCATATCCCATGCCGAGGGTGGACGAGCTCATCGACCGATTGGGAAAGGCCCGGTACATCAGCACCCTTGACCTGACCAAAGGTTATTCGCAGGTACCGTTGGCAGCCTCCTCCCGGGAGAAGAAGGCCTTTTCGACACCAGACGGGTTGTATCAGTACCGGGTGCTCCCGTTCGGTCTCCACGGAGCCCCGCCCACCTTCCAACGGCTGATGAACAGAGTGCTTCGACCCCACCAGCAGTACGCAGCGGCATATCCGGATATAATCATCCACAGCCAAGGTTGGGAAGAGCACCTGACGCTTCTCCAGGTGGTGCTGGACGCACTCAGACAAGCCGGGTTGACTGCAAACCCCAAGAAATGCATGCTAGGGTTCGAGGAAGTGGAGTACCTGGGGTATTTGATCGGACGGGGGAACGTCAAGCCCCAGTAGAGGAAGGTTCACGCAGTGCGTGACTGGCCCGTTCCACGCACCAAGACACAGGTCAAGTCCTTCCTGGGACTTGCAGGATACTATAGCCGGTTTATCCCCAACTTTGCAGCTATAAATTTCCCCCCTCACCGATCTAACCAGGGCCCGCCTCCCGAAAACAGTGAAATGGACGGAGGAGACAGAAGCTGCGTTCAACAGTCTGAAGGAAGCGCTGTTCTCCCATCCGATTCTCGTGACGCCTGATTTCCAGGTGCCGATGGTGGTCCAGACACACGCATGTGATACGGGACTAGGGGCCATTCTGTCCCAGATACACAATGGGGAGGAGCATCCCATCATGTACATCAGCCGAAAGCTGATGCCTAGGGAAAATAAATACTCTATTGTGGTGAAAGAGTGTCTAGCGGTAAACTGGGCGCTAGACACTCTCAAGTATTACCTGCTAGGTACCCACTTCACCCTGGTCACGGACCATGCTCCCCTGGTCTGGATGGCCAGGGGAAAGGACACAAACGATCGGGTCACCAGGTGGTTCTTGTCCCTTCAATGCTTCTCTTTTTCTGTTGTGCACGGGTCAGGGGCAACGCATTGAAACGCGGATGCCCTATCGAGAAGGGAGACAGACGTTGCACTGATGACCGTCCCCTCCCCGACAGAGCTAAGGGAGCTAAGGTGGCATACAGCAGGTCAGCCACCAGGGGGAAACTCGTCGAGGTGACGAGGGGGGTGACAACCTTTGCTAGTGTTATGGAAGAATCAGTTGATTTGAGACATGTATGGAGTGTTTTGGTAGTTTTAGTGCATTTTGCAACTGATGTGCCAAGCTAAAAGTTGGTTTGAAGAACTGTGTGAAGAGTTTTGAAAAAGTGACTTAAGTATTGAGAAATCGGTCCTAGCGATTGTAAAAAAAACTGCATTACGGTCGTGTCAAATTCAATTCCCTGTGTACTGTGTTTGCGCTAGGCTAGTCAAACCATTTCACACCATTATTTCTAATTGACCTTATAAGCCAATGTCATCTACGCTGGTAAATATTGCTACATTAATGCACGTTACAACCAGCTAAATACTAAAGATTGTTTACAGAGATGGGCTTTTTTTGGTGCAGTGCATCTGAAGAATGGTAAATGGATAGGGTTGATTAATAATAATATATTTATTTTATATTGAGCTTTTCAAACAATCTTGTTTAAAAATAATATAAAAAATAATTCAGGGAGCTGGCAGTTCATGGAGCGCTTCATCAGGCAGCATCTGTCTCTGAAGTGCACAGCTACTCCTCCTCTGTAGGTAGGCTGGAACAGATCCAACACCAAAAAGTGTAGCACTCACCTGGATGTAAGCACCTGAGTAACCACCACACCTCAGCAGTAATCAGTGTCATGACGTTGGCCTGGGGGGTAGGTTTATGACAGTCATAAATACCTCTTCCCCCCTTTTTCCTCTCTCTACCCTACTGATGTTACATTTGCAAAACCCTTGGTTAACATAGAGATTCTGGGAACATCAGAAGGTGGGGGGAAATTAACTATATTCTGGTAATCCGACCAACAGAATACATGCAGTGGTACTTAATGAATATGATGTCAGTTCGGTTGTCATCTGAGACATTCTCATCAATGATAAGATGACAAACTCTACAGTGGAAAGTCTACACATCTGAGTTATCGGATTCACATGGAATTGTTGTTAAATTTAAATGTTTGAATATGAAATTATTCGTGATGGGATGAAATGTGATTTTAGCTTCTAAAATGTGAGATTTGGGTTTTCATAAGCTAGGGCTCTGCTCAATCAGTGGCCCGCCCCTGTGAAGGGACATGGGCAGTAAAACGTTTCAAACACACCCTCCTCTCCCTTCCTATATAAAGCCTTGACGACAATAGAACCTCCTGTTCCGAGGACGTGAGGACGAAGGTCCTATGTCAGAATGGTTCAGAAAATAACTACAGAACGAAGCCAACATCAGCGTGAGCTTTGGTTGCGAATGGTATGAACTTTGAACTCTTATTCACTACAGAAGTGATACCTCCTAGCCATTGTGGTAGCAACAGCAGATGCAAATGAGTGTTAGGAAGGAAAAGACAGAGTATCCCGTCTATCACCCAACGACATTACTACAACGTATCCAATTGACAACCAGAGACATTCTTCAAAGGACTCGGTTGGGCAACATGGCTTTCCATCTACCACCAACCTACCGAAGCGCAACTCAGAGTAAATATTTATTGCATTTTCCTTTTCCAAATGGGCGGTAATTGAGAATGCATAAGATACTGTATTTACGATAGCACAGCTTCTTCCCTTTGTTCCTCAGTCTTCCCGCTCTTTCACTCAAACCCAGCCCCTTTTCTTTTGTGTAACAAGCTGTCATATCTGTTCCGCCCGCTAGGGACGTTTTCCTTTATGACGTAATTTGTAATCAAGTTATGATTTAATTATGTGTATGTGTAATTCTCTGTGATTAGTTAGGTATTTCGTAAATAAATAATTAAACCCAATTTTGTATTGCTGATTCAACTTGTGAGCCAGGTTTCGTGCAGATAACCAAGAATTTACAACTTTCAGATGAGACTGAATTAAGATGACAATTAATATTGACTGCTATTGATGTAAAATATTACTAGGTCTTTAAGAGTTTATTCGGAAGATAACAGCTCTATAAATATTATTTTGTGGTGCCCGACTCTCTAGTTATGATTAGCTCAATCAGGTAATATTAATTACGGATAAATTATTTTATAGAATAGCATGTCATATCACTTAATCCGGCATAGCCAAAGACACGACATCAGCAACAGCCTCCTACGAGGCGAGCCTCTGTCATCCCCTCACACCACAGTCTACATCCTTCAGGAAACCAGGTGGAACAAACAGCCGGTGAATCATTCAAATTTAGATTAGCTAAGTGAACCAAGCAGGCCTGTAGAGATTTGCTCTAAGGGAGGAAACAACTAGCACACCATGGAGACAGAGCTCTTGACATCCCATAATGCTAATCAGGCCTTTATCACTGCATATGGTTCAGCTGATGCTGTGGAGTTCAGTTAACCCCTCAGATACACACTGACTGACCCACAGTCTCCCCATTTGTACAGAGATCTGTACAGCAGGCTAGCCCAACGCCCTAGGGAGGTAGAAGTTGCCCTTAACCAAAGATCGAGGATCAGCTTAACCTCCCCAAATCCTGGCCTTCACAGATCAGTGTCTAGTGGCAACTTCCTCCCATCCAGTGAGGGAGGAGTAGTGCAAAGGGGCAGCATGAGCCTCCCACGTGGTTAAATGAGTGGCTCATTAAGCGAAGGTGAGACAGGAGTGTCTGCTTCTCTGTCTCTGATCCTCTACGGCTGCATTTGTCTCATTAGAAGACTTCAAACAACAGCGGAATGTCAACCCACAATATCTTTACCTTCCTCTCCTCTCAACTCTCTCCTCACGGGCGTTCCTCTCATCTTTACTGTGTCCCACTCCTTCTCCTCTCCTCTCTCGTTCCACTTGTCCCCTCACATCTCCTCTCATGGGAGCTAGTGTCTGGAACACACAGGCAGATGTAATAAGTATTTATACTGTCTGTGGACAGGTCTGGTACAGAGGAACAAGACAATAGAGATTGTGTGTGGATTTTATATTGTACTTTTCAGCAAGTACTATACAAAATGTCTCTTGTTGTAGACGTGTGTTATTGTGAGTAGCAAGTTATCCCAGGCAAAGCAAGGTCACCACTCACTGTAAGAGCCAAAGGTATACAGAGTAGAGGTCGACCGATTATGATTTTTCAATGACGATACCGATACAGATTATTGGAGGACCAATAATCGGACAATTTTTTATTTGTAATAATGACAATTACAACAATACTGAATGAACACTTATTTTAACTTAATACATCAATAAAATCAATTTAGCCTCAAGTAAATAATGAAACATGTTCAATTTGGTTTAAATAATGCAAAAACAAAGTGTTGGAGAAGTAAAAGTGCAATATGTGCTATGTAAAAAAGCTAACGTTTCAGTTCCTTGCTCAGAACATGAGAACATATGAAAGCTGGTGGTTCCTTTTAACATGAGTCTTCAATATTCCCAGGTAATAAGTTTTAGGTTGTAGTTATTATAGGAATTATAGGACTATTTGCCTCTATAGCAATTTTGTATTTCATTAACCTTTGACGATTAGATGTTCTTATAGGCACTTTAGTATTGCCAGTGTAACAGTATAGCTTCCGTCCCTCTCATCGCTCCTCCCTGGGCTCGAACCAGCAACACAACGACAACAGCCACCATCGAAGCAGCGTTACCCATGCAGAGCAAGGGGAACAACTACTAGAAGGCTCAGAGCGAGTGACGTTTGAAACGCTATTAGCACGCGCTAACTAGCTAGCCATTTCACTTCGGTTACACCAGCCTCATCTCGGGAGTTGATAGGCTTGAAGTCATAAACAGCGCAATGCTTGACGCACAACGAAGAGCTGCTGGCAAAACGCACGAAAGTACTGTTTGAATGAATGTTTACGAGCCTGCTTCTGCCTACCACCGCTCAGTCAGATACTTAGATAATTGTATACTTGTATAGTCAGTCAGATTATATGCAACGCAGGACACGCTAGATAATATCTAGTAATATCATCAACCATGTTTAGTTAACTAGTGATTATGATTGATTGTTTTTTATAAGATAAGTTTAATGCTAGCTAGCAACTTACCTTGGCTTACTGCATTCGCGTAACAGGCAGTCTCCTTGTGGAGTGCAACGAGAGAGAGGCAGGTCGTTATTGCGTTGGACTAGTTAACTGTAAGGTTGCAAGATTGGGTCCCCTGAGGTGACAAGGTGAAAATCTGTCGTTCTGCCTCTGAATGAGGCAGTTAACCCACCTTCCTAGGCCGTCGTTGAAAATAAGAATGTGTTCTTAACTGACTTGCCTAGTTAAATAAAGGTATAAAAAAAATATTTAAAAAAAATCGGCGCCCAAAATGACCGATTTCCGATTGTTATGAAAACTTGAAATTGGCCCTCATTAATCGGTCATTCCGATTAATTGGTCGACCTCTAATACAGAGTTGGCAAACCATCATTCAGTGACAATAATACTATAATCCACAGAAGGGCTTACCAGGAAGAACTTCCAAATTCAAGGCGGAAAGGAGTTGGAGCAGAGAATGATTTATTTGAGCTTGTTTTAATCCATTGTCAGGACAATTGTAGAATTCAATTGTCTAGGAACTTCTGGCCCCCAATGAAATTCTCTGTCTCAAATCGTCAGTGTAACTCTGCCCATGTCTCCTCACAATGTGTGAAATACAGCAGAGCCACCACCAGGATTATGATTTAGCATGATTATCAACTCTCTCTGACTTATAATAATATGGTTAAAGGTTTTTATCTTCTTAAATCAATGTCTGCGCTATATTTATCAGGAGAGTGAGAGAACAGTGAGAGAATGGGGCTGTGCAGCAGCGGAACAAAGGAGTGTTGAGGAGAGGGCTGTGATCCACCCTGTGGCAGTATGCTGCCTGGCTGGTAGAGAGAAATTAGCTGGGAAACGGTATCCTTAAAAACCATCCACCCCCGCTCTCTCTCTATACTCATACACACAGCTATATACATCCATTCACAAGCCAAAAATACTGGAAAAGTGTTCACAGAGATACGCCTCCACAGCACATACATAAACACACACACATACATGAAGTACATATAGTCCCTTACTATTAACACCACATAGAGCACACGGTCAGCCGTTATGCCTCACCCATGATCACTAAAGAATGCCAGCTCCACCCAGCCCAAAGCATTGTGTCAGACAAGCATGGGACTGTAACACTCCATAGATGCTTAGCAAAGCATGAGTGACGCAAATATACATTTAACTGCCATACTGCATGAATGCTGCCAGTGTGGAATGTTGGGACTGTCATGCTCTTATTTTAACGTGAATAAAAACAGTACATGTTAACGTCACAGTCGTGCCGCTCTGGTGTATCAATAGACATTGGAGCAGGGTCTGGGGTATCAATAGACATTGGAGCAGGGTCTGGGGTATCAATAGACATTGGAGCAGGGTCTGGGGTATCAATAGACATTGGAGCAGGGTCTGGGGTATCAATAGACATTGGAGCAGGGTCTGGGGTATCAATAGACATTGGAGCAGGGTCTGGGGTATCAATAGACATTGGAGCAGGGTCTGGGGTATCAATAGACATTGGAGCAGGGTCTGGGGTATCAATAGACATTGTAGCAGGGTCTGGTGTATCAATAGACATTGGAGCAGGGTCTGGTGTATCAATAGACATTGGAGCAGGGTCTGAGGTATCAATAGACATTGGAGCAGGGTCTGGGGTATCAATAGACATTGGAGCAGGGTCTGGGGTATCAATAGACATTGGAGCAGGGTCTGGGGTATCAATAGACATTGGAGCAGGGTCTGGGGTATCAATAGACATTGGAGCAGGGTCTGGTGTATCAATAGACATTGGAGCAGGGTCTGGGGTATCAATAGACATTGGAGCAGGGTCTGGGGTATCAATAGACATTGGAGCAGGGTCTGAGGTATCAATAGACATTGGAGCAGGGTCTGGGGTATCAATAGACATTGGAGCAGGGTCTGGTGTATCAATAGACATTGGAGCAGGGTCTGGTGTATCAATAGACATTGGAGCAGGGTCTGAGGTATCAATAGACATTGGAGCAGGGTCTGGGGTATCAATAGACATTGGAGCAGGGTCTGGGGTATCGGGGACTTTTGGAATCAAGAACAGGTGCCATACACTCAGGACAGAGGGCGAGGAGAAGGAACAGTCTAACCATGTTGTTTTAATACCCTCTATTTCTTGCTTCTCTGGCCCTTGTCTTGATGCTCCAGTCAAACATTGGCTGTTAAGAATGGCATCATTCTGACACAGAGACACATATCTCTTCCAAAGGACAGTTCAGCACACAAAGCCAAGCTGTCTCTCTGTAATATGTGCCATATTACAGTATGGCACAGAGCATCAAAACAACATGAGAGATAACTTCCATACCAGAGGTACTGAGAATGAGAGGGAGGGTCAGGAGGGTGTGGAGGGTTGTGTATGTGTGTGGGGGGGAGGGGGTGTTCTGGGTGAGTTGTGTAGACAGCATTGAGTTGTAGTGAGATACTACACATCTACTGGGTTATTATTGAGTTTATCATAAAGCCCACCAGCTGCTCCATATCAGTCCATAACTATGACCTTACTAATTTCCTCTCTCTCTGACCCTGCAGAGCCTCTGAGCAGTGTGTCCTCCCTGGAGGTGCACTTTGACCTCCTGGACCTGACAGAGCTAACCGACATGTCTGACCAGGAGCTGGCTGAGGTGTTCGCTGACTCTGATGAGGAGAACCACAACGAGTCCCCAGCAGGTTAGACCATTTTCAGATACTCAAGATACTCAGATGGCCGCCTCGATTCGCGTTCCTAGGAAACTATGCAGTATTTTTTGTTTATGCGTTATTTCTTACATTGTTACCCGAGGAAATCTTAGGTTTTATTACATACAGTCGGGAGGAACTATTGGATTTAAGAGCAACTTCAACTCACCAACATTACGACCAGGAATACGACTTTCCCGAAGTGGAGCCTCTGTTTGGTCCATCACCCAGGACAATAGATCGGATCACAGCCGGCGACCCAAAACAACAGCGCAGCAGAAGGGGCAGACGGAGAGATCTTCTTGTCAGGCTCCGTAGACGGGCACATCGTGCACCGCTCCCGAGCATTCTACTCGTCAATGTCCAGTCTCTGACAACAAGGTAGATGAAATCCGAGCAAGGGTTGCCTTCCAGAGAGACATCAGAGATTGTAACATTCTTTGTTTCACTGAAACATGGCTCACTCAGGATACGTCATCAGAGTCGATACTCCAACCTGGTTTCTTCACGCATCGCGCCGACAGAAACAAACATCTCTCTGGTAAGAAGAAGGGCGGGGGTGTATGCCTTATGATTAACGAGACGTGGTGTGATCATAACAACATACAGGAACTCAAGTCCTTTTGTTCACCTGACCTAAAATTCCTTACAATCAAATGCCGACCGCATTATCTACCAAGAGGAATACCTATGTAAGAATGCTGTTCATCGACTACAGCTCAGCATTTAACACCATAGTACCCTCCAAACTCGTCATTAAGCTCGAGACCCTGGGTTTCGACCCCGCCCTGTGCAACTGGGTCCTGGACTTCCTGACGGGTCACCCCCAGGTGGTGAGGGTAGGTAACAACATCTCCACCCCGCTGATCCTCAACACTTGGGCCCCACAAGGGTGCTTTCTCAGCCCTCTCCTGTACTCCCTGTCAACCATGACTGCATGGCCATGCACACCTCCAACTCAATCATCAAGTTTGCAGAAGACACTACAGTGGTAGGCTTGATTACCAACAACGACAAGACGGCCTACGGGGAGGAGGTGAGGGCCCTCGGAGTGTGGTGTCAGGAAAATAACCTCACACTTAATGTCAACAAAACAAAGGAGATGATCATGGACTTCAGGAAACAGCAGAGGGAGCAGCCCCCTATCCACATCGACGGGACAGTAGTGGAGAAGGTGGAAAGTTTTAAGTTCCTCGGCGTACACATCACGGACATACTGAAATGGTCCACCCACACAGACAGCGTGGTGAAGAAGGCACAGCAGCGCCTCTTCAACCTTACAGATGCACAATTGAGAGCATCCTGTCAGGCTGTATCACCGCTTGGTACGGCAACTGCTCCGCCCACAACCGTAAGGCTCTCCAGAGGGTAGTGAGGTCTGCACAACGCATCACCGGGGGGAAACTACCTGCCAGGACCTCCAGGACACCTACACTACCCGATGTCACAGGAAGGCAAAAAATATCATCAAGGACAACAACCACCCGAGCCACTGCCTGTTCACCCCGCTATCATCCAGAAGGCGATACATATTCTTATTCCTTCCTTTACACTTGTGTGTACAAGGTAGTTGTTGTGAAATTGTTAGGTTAGATTACTTGTTAGATATTACTGCATGGTCGGAACTAGAAACACAAGAATTTTGCTACACTCGCATTAACATCTGCTAACCATGTGTATGTGACAAATAAAATGTGATTAATCATTCTTGATTAATCATTCTTTTTAAACCTTTGTTTAACTAGGCAAGTCCATTAAGAACAAATTCGTATTCTTATAACAAATTCTTATTTACAATAGCAGCCTAGCCTAGCCTAGTGGGTTAACTTCCTTGTTCAGGGACAGAACGTCATATTTTTACCTTGGGTAGTGATCTAGCAACCTTTCGGTTACTTGACCAACGCTCTAACCACTAGGCTATCAGCCGCCCAATTCATTAACCATTGAATGGTGGATTTGGTGGATTTGACAACCCTCTTGTTCTCCAACCAAGACGACCCTAGTGTGATGGACTGGCTTAAACATGGTCTTTGTTCGCCTTGAGAGAACCATTACCCAAATCGAATTTCCTCCTACTTTGGTTGAACACAGTTGAATGTTAGAGTGTATGTTTTGCTCTCTGCAGGAGACAAAACAGAAACACTATCTCTGTTTACTCTGTTCTCCCTCTAAAAACTTGGTTCACTAGACAGACTCATTTACATATCACCCCATTCTGTAGCATACGACCCCATTATATCAAAATCTAAATGGTTTAGCTGATCACAAATGTGTGTGTGTGTGTGTGTGTGTGTGTGCAGAGGGTCTGTAGAGCAATGAGCACTCTAATAAAAAGCTTACAATTGTGTTCTCTTTGGCTGCAGGGAAAGGGACACATGGGAGAACCCAATAAAACTTCAGCAGCACATTGGATTGAACATTTCTCTGAATTCTTACTGTAATTCAAGCAGTTCTCTATATTTTGTGATAATGACCAAGACACAGTATATTCCTGTTATGCGTCTCTGGGAGATTCTCATTTCAGTTTGTGTCCATGTCAATGGTGATAGTTATTGGTACCAGATCCCAGGCTGGTTGTCTGATACAGCACAATAGACTACTGTAGCATAGCGCTAATCAGCATTAGTTGGAGAGGAGTCTGATTAACCTGTGATCAGGGACGCATCCGGGCCCAGCAAATCGCCCTCCTCACAACCAGAGGAAACAGGAAATCCATCCCATGTATTACTTATGATCCATAGCCCCATGTTTCCTGCTGAGAGGGAGAACGATCCCCATAGAGCTCCACATCATCACTCCATTCAGCTGCTTTACGCTCACACTCTCACCTCATCTCTATTAAGAAGAGATATGCGTGACTTGGGAACGGTACTAAGATGTTTGCTTTACAATACACCTGTTCTACACTCATATACGTTCTCAGTATGGGGAACCACAGAGAGCTATGTTCAGCTCTATGTGCGGGATATTAAAATAACCTTACAAAGGTGCACTTTAAGAAATACAGCAATCTTGCTTAGACATCACCCACGCTCCTTCTCCTTACCCCCAGGGTTGAACCGTGCCAATTTATCACATTACTCCCCATAAAAAGGCATTGCGTTGCTCCCTTGTCTGACCTTAGCCCATAAGTCAGGGGTTCCAAACCTTTTTGGCCCACGACCACATTTTGATACTGAAAGATTTTCGTGACCCCAACCATGTGAAAAAAAATTATGTAGTTAACAGCCATTGTTAACTTTTTTTTTTTG
This sequence comes from Oncorhynchus mykiss, assembly GCF_057628025.1. NCBI lineage: Eukaryota > Metazoa > Chordata > Actinopteri > Salmoniformes > Salmonidae > Oncorhynchus > Oncorhynchus mykiss. The sequence continues at coordinate 20,701,151 of NC_143047.1, read as the reverse complement.
TTGGGGGGGGGGGGGCTATGGCAGTCAATTGAAAACATTGTAACAGTATTTTTGACTGTCTTCTCAACTCACCATCACATACTTTTCAGGTGGGGCTATGACAGTCAACTGCAAATTAGTCTGACATAATGTATCTTATCTCACCACCACTAATGACATGGTTGTACTTGATGCATGTGGCGTCGGAGCTTCTCAATGTCCGGGGACACGTTCGATAGTGCGCACCTCATATCTGCTGTCACATCCAACCTGGTGCAGACGAGAGCACTGAATGCAGCTTCATACAGATATAAGCTGGCAAAGGGTACCATGAGTTTCATGGTGCTTTTAAGATAACTGGGAACTCAGTCAAATAATGATGTCAGTGATCTTCAGGTCAGAAAGTCGGAGCTCTAAGAGGCCCGAGTTTCAGAGTTGGAATTCTGAGTTGGATGACCGTTCAAAACTATTTTTTCCAGTCGGAGCTCGTTTTTTTCAGTTCCCAGTTCTCTTGAATGCACTGAAGTCGGAAGTCAGAAATTGCTGAGTTCCCAGATCCGAGTTCCTAGTTGTGTTGAACGCGGCATTAATGTCAGAGGGAGACGGCAGAGTATTCCCTTAGTCAGGAACCAAAACTGCTCCGTAGTGATCTGTGAATGACAGCTCAATCAGCTATTCGATTTCACTTACCAGCATGTCAATTGAGCCAAGATCACAGTCAAATGGATTGGGAAGTAGGTGCCAAAGTGTTCTTCCAAGCGTTGGAGGTGAGCAGTCATCACTCGTGTGGGACACTTACTGATGCTGTTTTCTGTTAGAAACATGCACAGCCGAGGGAAGTGGGCATGGTTCACTTTTGAAAGACTCTCTCCAATAAGAATCCTTTCCTCTGAACCCACTGATTCGATCACTCATCTGTAGGTTTTTGTATTTCCCCTGCATGCTTGCGTTCAGTTTCCCAAATACGTCTGTTACATAGGCAAGGAGACACATTTTATTTTCATTACACAGAAAGTCAACCAAGTCTGTTTTTTTTTTACATCCATTGTGAATGACGTGAGCGCAGTGGATGTGGTTTGATATAATTTACAATCAAAGTTACCTGCTGCAGTATATCTCTGAGTTCTGTAATCAGCTTTTTTGCCCCCAATTGCTCTCGGTGTGTCATACAATGCGTCCTTATGGCAGAGGGAGACATTCATAAGTAGAGTGTGACGGCCTGCCTGCCGTCCCGCCATAGATGGAGCCCCATCTGTGCAAAAGCCCAACATTTGATCCCATGGAATCTGGTCTTCATCAATATAGCCACACAGCACACTGAACATCACCTGTGCTCTTTCATGCTCGGGAATCGTGAGACAGAACAATATGTCCTCGTGAATAGCATCCCCCAGCATGTATAGCGAACAAAATTCATACGTGGGCATCTTGGCCCTCGCAGCTAACGTTCATTTGGAGAGCATAAACTGGGGAGTTTTTGAGTGGGGAGTTTCCTCTTGATTGCTAGAGATAGCATCAATTCTTTTTTTAACAGTGTTTTCTGACAAAGGTATTGATGTGAGTTTCTGTGCCTCTGTCTCCCCACACATTGTTTTCACCATATCAATAGCGGCCGGTGATTTCAACGTCTCTGCAACAGTGTGTGGTTTCATAGCATAGCGGGCCTAGTCACTCACCATGGGAATGATTCAAGTGCATCGGTGAAGTGCAGCCTTTTTCCATGATCTAAGGGAACTCTCTAGTTGAATTTAATATTTGAATAATTTTCATTTCAATTTTTAAGGTTAACCACATTTCAAGACGATGTTATAATAAATACATATATATACTTGCCGGGATTTTGGAAATTCTCCCGCGACCCTATTTTCATTTCAGGCAACCCCATACGGGGTCGCAACACTTAGCTTGGGAACCGCTGCCCTAAATGCATGCATGTATCTACACAGCCTTTATCCCCCAGTGACCCCACCCACCCTGTCTCTATCTATGTTTCTCTGTCATACACACAAACACACACACACACACACACACACACACACACACACACACACACACACACACACACACACACACACACACACACACACACACACACACACACACACACACACACACACACACACACACACACACACACACACACACCTCTCAGGCTGCTTTAATCACTGCATTGTGCTGTACCCCATAACCTCCTCTTAGATTAATCCCCACTGAGGGGGAGGAGGAGGAGGCACCTGACTGGGTAGATCAGTGTGCTGGGGACCCCTAGTGACAGAGAGAGGCAGGAGGCAGAGAGGAGAGAGGGAGAGGGAGCATTAAAAAGAGAGAGGGAGGGAGAGAGGGAGAAACATGAAAGGTGGTGATTCCCTCTCCACCGCAGCAAGGTTTCCCATTTCTCCACAAGAGACTGATGGCTCCCTGAGCTCCAGTGAATATGCCAGATATCCTGGTCCTGACGGCAGGACCTCACCACAGGGCTCGTATAAACCCACCACAGCTGCTGCTACCGGAGCACCAGAGCCATAAAACTCACAGGGAGAACAACAGACTGTCCCCATATCCCCAGCCATCTAGCTATATCCTCTGATGTAGTGCAGCAGTTTTACTGACGAATCGGACATTAAAAAGCCCAGCAGGAGGAATAAGCAGCGTTGTGTGATGACCATAATCTCACTCAGTGGGGTGATACTGTCGGGGAGGTCAGGGACCGTGCAGAGATTTTCGGTGTCGTATTAAGACCTATGGCTGGTGAAAGGGAGTCAGGACTAGTGTACTAAGATAGCAGAGTGGTGGTAAATGTGTTGTCTCAATGCGTAATGCAGACCCTGATAAAAGTGTTTATTTTCACATCCATACAGTGCATTCAGAAAGTATTCAGACCCCTTGACCTGTTCCAAATGTTTTTGTCACAGCCTTACTCTAAAATGGATTCAACTATTTTTTTCTTCATCAATCTACACACAATATCCCATAATGACAAAGTGAAAACAGGTTTTTAGACATGTTTGCAAATGTATGTAAAAAAAAGAAGACGGAAATACCTTATTTACATAAGCATTCAGACTCTTTCCTATGATACTCCGAAATTGAGCTCAGGTGCATCCCGAGTCCCTTGATTATCCTTGAGATGTTTCTACACCTTGATTGGAGTCCACCTGTAGTAAATAAAAATCTGATTTGACATGATTTGGAAAGGTACACACCTGTCTATATAAGGTCGCACAGTTGACAGTGCATGTCAGAGAAAAACCAAGACACGAGGTGGAAGGAATTGTCCATAGAGCTCCGAGACAGGATTGTGTCGAAGCACAGATCTGGGGAAGGGTACCCAAAAAAATTGCAGCATTGAAGGTCCCCAAGAACAGAGTGGCTTCCATCATTCTTGAATGGAAGACGTTTGGACACCAAGACTCTTCCTAGAGCTGGCCGCCCGGCCAAACTGAGCAATCGAGAAAGAAGGGATGTGAGGTGACCAAGAACCCGATGGTCATTCTGACAGAGCTCCTTTGTGGAGAGAGAATAACCTTCTAAAAGGACAACCATCTCTGCAATCAGGCCTTTATGGTAGAATGGTCAGATGGAAGCCACTCCTCAGTGAAAGGCACATGACAGCCCACTTGGAGTTTGCCAAAAGGCACCTAAAGGACTCTCAGACCATGAGAAACAAGATTCTCTGCTCTGATGAAACCAAAATTGAACTGCAAGCATCACATCTGGAGGAAACCTGGCACCATCCCTACAATGAAGCATGGTGGTGGCAGGTGTTTTTCAGTGGCAGGGACTGGGAGACTAGTCAGGATCGAGAGAAAGATGAACGGAGCAAAGTACAGCGAGATCCTTGATGAAAACATACTCCAGAACACTCAGGACCTCAGACTGGGGGTAAAGGTTCACCTTCCAACAGGACAACAACCCTAAGCACACAGACAAGACAATGCAGGGGCGGCTTCGGGACAAGCCTCTGAATGTCCTTGAGTGGCCCAGCCAGAACCCGGACTTGAACCCGATTGAACATCTCTGGAGAGACCTGAAAATAGCTGTGCAGCAACACTCCCCATCCAACCTGACAGAGCTTGAGAGGAGCTGCAGAGAAGAATGGGAGAAACTCCCCAAATACAGGTGTGCCATGCTTGTAGCATCATACCCAAGAAGACCCGGGCTGTAAACGGTGCCAAAGGTGCTTCAACAAAGTACTGAGTAAAGGGTCTGAATACTTATTTGAATGTGATATACCTGTTTTTGCTTTGTCATTATGGGGTATTGTGTGTAGATTTATGAAGGGAAAACTATTGAGTCCATTTTAGAATTAGGCAGTAATGTAACAAAATGTGGAAAAAGTCAGGGTGTCTGAATACTTTCCGAATGCACAGTAACCGTATGTACGCCCCTTTACATTATGTTGAATTGGATAAAGTTGATCTTCCTCCACTGTGATCTATCTGCATTCAGTAGATGTATGCTGGTATGCTGGGTTGCATCTTATCTTTATTGCCAAGTATCTTGAAGTGCTTTGTCATTGCCTGGTGTTCTCTATTTCCCACTCATAGATTAGACGGTGACACTCTGGGGATCTCTGACTCACTCCAGCAGTGGCACATTGTGCTCAAATAAGAGTATGTTTTGCGTTCGGACTCAAGACGGGATACAGAGATACACATACCCATGCAAACACACACATACTCATACACACACTCACACACACATGCATGACTAATGACTAAAGCTGCTCTCCAGTGTCCAGGCCAGACTATCCAGACTGTACAGCTGCTGCCCAGTGTCCAGGCCAGACTATCCAGACTGTACAGCTGCTGCCCAGTGTCCAGGTCAGACTATCCAGACTGTACAGCTGCTCTCCAGTGTCCAGGCCAGACTATCCAGACTGTACAGCTGCTGCCCAGTGTCCAGGCCAGACTATCCAGACTGTACAGCTGCTGCCCAGTGTCCAGGCCAGACTATCCAGACTGTACAGCTGCTGCCCAGTGTCCAGGCCAGACTAACCAGACTGTACAGTCTCTAGAGGAGCCAGAGTCAAGAACAGGCTCTCTTCTCCAGCAGTGTCTCTCTCTCTCTGGCTGCCTCAGTAGTGAGAATAGTGAGAGTGGGATAATACCTCCAGGTGAAAATCAGATCAGGCTGAGGCTGGTGTATAGATGACCTTGTGTGATAGATGACAGAACCACAGGGTCAGGTGTTCTGCCCAGTGGGGATTCTACTGCCACTGGACTGGACATACATCAGCTGTGTGTGTGTGTGTGTGTGTGTGTGTGTGTGTGTGTGTGTGTGTGTGTGTGTGTGTGTGTGTGTGTGTGTGTGTCTGTTCATGTGTATATGAGAAAGAGTTGTTTATCAGGGGTTACTGTTACCTTACCCAGGGAGGACTTAGGACACATCTCAGCTGTGAGATCCAGCTGTTCTGTTACTTCCTTGTTATATCTGTGTTCCCTTAAAGCTCCTTCAGTATCACCACCTGCTCTAATGATAAATAACAAGCTCTGTAGCCAGAGGTATAGAGTGTATTACAGTGAAGGAAGAAGGTGGCTTGTTTGTACAGTAAATGTATTGTCTAACTGCTTATCAAGGTGAAAGGATCTAAAGACCTTGACATGGATACATGAAGGGAATGTATGGGTGGATAATGTGCATAATATGTATATAGACTGTAGTCTGTAAAGGTAGAGTGGCTGGGTATTCCATAGGAGTGTGTTATGAACCTAGGTCAGTAGACGGGCGGGAGTTAGTTCAGTCAGTCTAAAGCCGTGGGAAAAAGGAGAGGGTGAGTTGGGGGTAAGAGCAGATTGGCTGGGGAAAAGCGAGAGGAGGAGAAGGTGAGCGAGGGTGTTGGGGAAGAGGGTGAATGGAGGGTTAGTCAAAGGTAAAAGGAGAGAGGGGAGGAAGAGGAGGAGTAGGCCAGGGGGAGAGTGGGATAGTGAGATTGGTTTGTGTGGGAAACGGAAGGGGAGGAGGAAAGGAAGATAGGGGAGGCTGAGGGAGTTCACTCTGAATGGAGTCCTGAATTATTCACTGTTCTCAGCTGGATACAAGGCCAGGACTCTCCTGAGCTGTAGATACTGTTATCATCATCAGGCCTAAACAAACTGACTACACATTTACACATTATTTATGTATTCCTCTTATTTTCTTCTGTTTTCCTTCTCTTTCCTTTCTTTTCTTTTCTTTTCATTTAATCTCCTCTCCTCTCCTCTCTTCTCCTCTCCTCTCCTCTCCTCTCGTGAAGCGTAATCAGGACACTGTATATTGGACAGACAGGGGTAATGAAAGCTGTGTGGGCACTTATGTTTTGGACACCTGCCAGTCAGGACAGCCCAGGGATCAGAGTTGGCAGATGAGATGTTTCAGAAGAAATGGAGGGGATGGGGGGGATGAAGGCTAGAGAGGGTTAGTGGAGTGAGGGAGAACCAGAGGAGAAAGGGAGGACAATAAATTAGATTAGCTAAATGTGTACAGCTGCATTGGTAGGCCCCCACCCAATCTCACCCCTCTGTACAGTCAGTATCTGCATCTGTTCTGTGTATGTGAAATAGACGGATAACAAGAGATGACATACCAGATCTCTACAGAGACTATTATGACCATAATCACCTCAGAAACAGGCTATTTAAACTACAAACCCCAGGATCACTTTCACCACATTAAAGCCCATTTGAGAGAGGAGGAGTGAGGCAGTAGGATGGAGTTGCCCCTAGACACTGATACAGTATATGGTGCATTTTGTGCTCCCCCCCCCAATGGTTAAGATTAGTATAGGGGGAGGGAAAGCTGATCCCAGATCTGTATGGGAGTAAGTCATCTCCTCTGCAGTGTTCTCCAGGAGAGCCCAGGCTCTGACAGTCACACCCTGTGATGACACAGGAGGACAGAGGGAGGACACTGCAGCTCTTACTGTCACCACTTTACCAGAGACAGTCACTGGCTAGGTGGTCTCATTACCATATACAGTAGCATATACCCTTCTGCTGCCTTCAAATCTACTACCATCAAAGGGGGATGGGCAACGCATGGAGAAGGGGCTTGGTGATGTTCTCAGATCAATCCAATCTGTGTGTTTTGATGCTGTGGCTCCTCAGTGTTAACAAGGCAGGTTAAAGCTTTCCAAGCAGACAAAAATAACACAACCACCCACTTATACTGTAGCAGCAGCTGTGGGCAAGACTGGGGGAAAATATTTCCATTCAGGGTAACTGTAGTAGTCTTGCTCATAAATCTTTAGGAGTCCACTGGGGCCTCTGAAAGGACTGCACAAAGAGGGGCCCCATAACTGATGTCCCAGTCCCAACATGAAACACACACATTCGCACGCACGCACGCACGCACGCACACACACACACACACACACACACACACACACACACACACACACACACACACACACACACACACACACACACACACACACACACACACACACACACACACAGTAACCAGGTGTAACATACACGGTACACACAGCGTGTTGGCACCATATTGGCATTGTGCTTCCCTGTGGTTTAAGAGCCTTTGTAGGGCACAGGTTGGTATTTTCTGTGGACTTTGTTTTCACAGCAACACACTGGTTGTGGAATCTGTTTGAGCCAACAGCACAGAAGGGCTTCTTAGAAAGAGAGGTTTAATACAGCTAGACACTGCAGACATGGTAGCTAGGAGGGAGGGAGGCATACAGGGTAGCAGGCAGGCAGGGAGACAGGCAGGGAGGCAGGGAGGGAGACACTACAAGGATGTGATAGAAGAGGGGGGTGCCTTTGTGGGCTGATGGTGGACTGAGTTAAGGAAATAGGATTTTTATTGTTCTTGATATTTGTTCTGAACTAAATGGGAGGACCCTCAAGGGAGTTGGTTATGAGTAGGTCCTGAGCAATAGGGTAAGGGGTGGTCGGTGGTCCTGATATGAAGGTCTGAGGGTAAGGGATGTTAAATGAGAGATAGAAACAGGTGTGTGTTTGTGGGGTGAGAGTCTCATCCTCTGATCCGTCTCTGTCAGAACCCTGCAAGGAGAAGAGGAGGCTTCTCCTGCATCCATATTCATAGAGCTGTCAATCACAAAACACTGATCAGGGATGGGCTGACTCATACTGAGATAGCATTCTAGTCACACACAGAGATAAACAGGGACACAGATAGAGACATACTGGTAGAGATGCAGAGACACATCATGAAAGTAGGGACACACACACACACACACACACACACACACACACACACAAGGACAAGCGGTGGCAGATACAAAGTTTAATTAACAAGCACTCACTCAAACAGAGCCTTTCAGGATGCTGAGGAGTCTCTTGTCCCTCCCATTAAAATCCAATGGAGACACCATCAATCTTCAGGGATCAATACCATCAATGTTGTGTGTGTGTGTGTGTGTGTGTGTGTGTGTGTGTGTGTGTGTGTGTGTGTGTGTGTGTGTGTGTGTGTGTGTGTGTGTGTGTGTGTGTGTGTGTGTGTGTTTGCATGATTTCGTGTGTACCCTTGTGTGAACATACATCACTGCTGGTTGATCTATTGTTACAGCATTTCACTCATGGAGAGTGAGAGCTGGGACTTGCCTTTTCATTAGACAGTAATTGCATTGATATGTGTGCAGTAAAGGTTAAAAAGTGTGTCCGGCTACACCTATTAATCCTGTGATCTCTGTGGTAGTGAACAGCACCACCAAGTGGTGTAAAGAGACAGGGGCATATGAAATAAAGATGCACTTTCTACGACCAATATTAGTGTGAACCTGCTTGACACTGGTCCCTTCTGTGCACTCAAGGACATGCAGATGAACACATATGAGGGGGGGATTGATTCAAGATTAAAGAGAGTGGGGAGATGGACACAAAGAAAGAGAGGTACAGGGAGAGATTCAGAGAAAGAAAAGGGTATAGTAATGGAAAGGGAGAGAGAGAGAGAGAGAGAGAGAGAGAGAGAGAGAGAGAGAGAGAGAGAGAGAGAGAGAGAGAGAGAGAGAGAGAGAGAGAGAGAGATTAATTAAGTGCAGCAACCTGTTTGCCAAAACATTTCACAAACACATTCCTCTGATGTCATCACCTCCTAGCCTCATCACCTAAATACCAATCAGCTTCTCATTTCTACTCACCCTAGTTGTTAGCGAACCAATCATATTCTCTATCCATGATATCACCACTCCACAAAACTGAAGTACAATCTCTATCTAGCATGCTGATGGCTATAGACCAAAGAGACACTGGAGAGCTGTGTAGTGGTTCTGAGAACTGAAGAACAAACAGACAGGCACGATGAATGGTGGAGTTCTGCTGCCTCGAGACACCGAAAAATAAGTGTGAGACAAATGTCTGTGACAACTAAAACAAGCAGCCATTGTGAGCATAATGAACTGGAGAAAACAGCCAGCAGGCTAAATGCAGCTGATGATTGGAGCAGAGGTGACCATGTGACTGTTTTAGATCAATAAGAAAGACATGAGAGGAGATGAGAAGCAGAGAGACATCAAACTAAAATGATCTATCATCTACTACACACATAGGCACGCGCACGCGCTTACACACGCACACACACGCACACACACAGAGCTTCTAGTTTTCTAAACTCCTCCATTTCTCTTGGGATTCGGTGTCCTTGAGACACATACATGTATAGGATACACATTAACATACACTAACGCATACTCAGTTCACTGCACACGGCCTACTCTGACAGAGTACTTCATAGTTTCATCTGCCTCTATATTCAGAGCAACTCTATCATGCTGTAAGAATCCCAGAGGAATAGGCCATGTGGAGCTGCATAAACTCATTTATATTCTGTACTTTACTGTGTTTGCGATCGGGATGCCTTTCAACCATAGCCAATTGATCTATTATACAGTAGGGAAACAAACTGCACTCACTGTACCACTGCGTGCTGTTGTAAACTATTTTTGGAGAACCTTGGGAAAACATAGTTGACTGAAGTGGCAAAGAGAAAGGAAGCTTTTAGAGGCATTAGGTGACTTCAGGGAGTTGACAGCCCCTGCTGACTTGATTCACTTTGTTAAATGAGTTACAGTATGGTGACCATTGGGGGAGGTGGCAGGTAGACTAGTGGTTAAGAGCGTTCCACAGGGATGCTGGCCCATGTTGACTCCAATGCTTCCCCCAGTTGTGTCCATTTGGCTGGATTTCCTTTGGTGGTGGACCATTCTTGATACACACAGAAAACTGTTGAGCATGAAATACCCAGCTGCTTTGCAGTACTTGACACACTCAAACCAGTGCGCCTGGCACCTACTACCATACCCTGTTCAAAGGCACTTACATATTTGGTCTTGCCCATTCACCCTCTAAATGGCACACATACACAATCCATGTCTTAATTGTCTCAAGGCTTAAAAATATTTGATATTTATTTAACCTGTCTCCTCCCCTTCACCTACATAGATTGAAGTAGATTTAACAAGGAATAACAATAAGGGATCATAGCTTTCATCTGGATTCACCTGGTCAGTCTGTCATTGAAATGTCCCTAATGTTTTGTCCACTCAGTGTATACTGTGTGCTATACATGTGACAGACGGGAAGTTGCGGAAACTTAATCCAGGGCCTCTGGGTTACGTGGTCAGCCTGTTTGAGCTGTATAGAGCGGTTCACAACATACATGTCCCCTAGTCTGTTTTCTTTCCATAAAAATATCAGGATACGTGAGAGGTGTGCACCTCGACTTCACCTTGTTTGTACATGAGTTTTATGTTTGTGGTTAAGAGACGTGCATGTCTGTATGTGTGTGATCCATAACTTACCTCCTCTCATCACATGTATGTGCATAGCTTGACCCTTCTCCTCATTATGATCCCCAGGCCACCACCAGCCACCCCTGCCCAGAGGAGGTTACATGCGCTCCCCCTCGTGGACCCGTTGCAGCAAGGCTGAGCCCCCCAGGGAGAGGAAGCACCACAGTGACTCCGACACCACCGCAGGGCCCTTAATGAAGCTGGAGAGGCCTAAGCAGCCCTGAGAGCCCACGGGTCTGGCCCGGAAAGAGAGAGGCCCAGAGCGGACACACCGAGAGCGGGCACAGAGAACACACCAACTGCCCCAACCCCTGCGCCGGGCACTGAGACAACCATGGTGCTGAAGACACTACAGACAGACTGAGCTCTCGATGCTGTGCACTGTATTATAAACTTAACATGAAACGACGGCTGTGAGTGAAATACACACACACACACATGCAAACACACACAAAATGACACACGGATATCTGCAAAACCACACACACACATGCTATTTATTGTGTTTTCCATGCAAAGGGTTCCTCTGGCACAAACACTGGAGGGCCAGTGTGATTTTTGAGGCTTTGTTTGGGGTGAACATCAGGGTATAAGGCTGTCCCTGTGTGGGGAGAATGCTTGGCTAAAAGCATCCCTATCCCTGCAGCATCTTAGGGGTGGGAGAGTGGGCTTGGAGGGGTGGGACGGACCCTGAAATCTGTGACAACCTCGGCTACAAAATATAATGTGGCGAAGTTAACGAGAATACCCACTCCAGTCAAATAAATGACTGGAATATGGACGTCATTGTGCGATAGTACAGCAGGCAATCTGGAAGTCTTCTTTGTAATTAGAATAAGAGTCCAACCTGAATCTATTGCACAATGTTCTTCCTTAAAGTGCCAGGGCCATCTGCTCTCTGAATTAATTTCTGCAGGTTGTAACTAACAGGAGTCAATGGGTGGTGTTTCAGTGGGGCCACTCTCCATCGCTCTCTTTTCTTTCCATCCTCTCCCTCTCTCTCTTCTTCTACCTCTCTCTACCTGAGAGGAAACCGGTGTGGCCACAGTAAACTAAATGTATTTGCAGATATGATATGAGATACGACACCAGCCCTTCTCACCAACATTACATTCAACACTGTGGATCTTGTCCTTTGCCAAACCAAGTTATGTGGGGATGAGTGGTGAGAAAAATAAAGAATTTCATGCAAACAAAGTGAATTTTCTCTGTGGGTGATTTTTGCATTAGAGCACTAACCAAACATTGTGCAGCTGTAGGTTGTCTGATAGGGTATTATGAACAGCAGTCTGAGCCTTTCATTATTTATGCTCAACAGACCAAACAAACAAACTCTCGGATTCCTGCCAGGAACACTGTGGAAAAAAAACAGCATCAGCAACATGAAAACAGTTCAATTGAAACCACATTGAAATACTTCAGAGTACACACTTAATCACACAGTGGACAGAGAAGTATTGAATAGCAATAATTTTTAAACAGTCAAAGGAATAACCTTAATTTACTCTCGTCAGCTTCGCCAAAATCAATGGGCTCTGGCACCTCTGTAGAGGTTTAAAATGTCTGCTTTTTAAATGGTGACTGCAGGTTCCTAACTGAGCAGATAGAGGGCAGAACAGAATAAAGTGGGGAATGTAGATAGACTTACAGTATACAGTCATACACATATCCATAAACAGCTTTATACCATGGCATTGTTGAATACTCGTTTCTGATTGGCTTGATGTGCATTCTCGAGCGTGCATTATTTAAGTGAAAATGCCCGAGAAGCTGGTGTTTGGAGGATATATTGGTACAGGTGCTGCTAGGCCCGAGACGAAGTGGAGGGCCGGCAAACCGTGCCAATGTATCCTCTAAACACCGGCTTCTCTGGCTTTATCACTTTTATACAACGGGTTACCAACCTATTATGGGCTCTCCAGATGGTGGTGCGGTCTGCACAACGCATCACCAGGGGCAAACGGCCTGCCCTCCAGGACACCTACAGCACCCGACGTCACAGGAAGGCCAAAAAGATCATCAAGGACAACAACCACCTGAGCCACGGCCTGTTCCCACCACTATCATCCAGAAGGCGAGTCAATACAGGTGCATCAAAGCTGGGACTGAGAGACTGAAAAATAACTTCTATCTCAAGGCCATCAGACTGTTATACAGCTGTCACTAACACAGAGAGGATGCTGCCTACATAGAGAACTTAAAATCAGTGTCCCCTCTAATAAATGGATCACTAGTCATTTGATTAATGCCACTTTAATAATGATGTTTACATATCTGGCATTACTCATCTCATATGTATATACTGTATTTTAAACCATTCATTGCATCTTGCCTATACCTACTCGGTTATTGCTCATCCATTGGGTAGTTGTTGTGGAATTGTTAGATTGTTGTTGCTGTTGCTGCACTGTCGGAACTAAACGCACAAGCATTTCGCTACACTCGTAATAACATCTGCTAACCATGTGTAAGTGACCAATAGAATTTGATTTGATATTCACATAATGATTGACAATTTCATTAAAAACCTTATTTTCATTTATTTATTTATTCATAATATTTCATCCTTCCACAAGATATAGTCCTGTCACAAATCTAGGGTTGCTACCCAAGCCGGCTGGTCGTTCGTTCTATCGGTTCGGTTGCCAGAGATGCAACTCAGTCATTCAGCATTTTTGTTCTGTATCTATGAACGTGACCCAGTCGTTCATTCTAAATGTTCCATTGCCATACTGGCTCGCAACGTTCATATCCCTTGCTTGCTAGCTAGCCAACTACAGCTACTTTACAGTCACGTCAAAAAGTGCAGCCTGAATAGCAGCAAAGTAGCAACATGTATAGGAACCATGTATATAGGAACCACAGGAGGCTGTTGAGGGGCGGACAGCTCATAATAATGGCTGAAATGGAGTGAATGGTATCCTTGGCAGCAGATAATGGGGATCCATAAGAAATACAAATTACAATTATTTATTCCGTTACAGCCGGAATAAATCGTGAGCCCATCCTCCCCTAATTAAGGTGCCACCAACACACAGAGGCATCGACTGTACATGTAACTGCCAAAATAAACCAGAGGAATGAGTAAATGAGGAATACCAAGTAAATAGAAAGCAGGTGCTTCCACACAGGTGTCGTTCCTGAGTTAATTAAGCAATTAAAATCCCATCATGCTTAGGCTGGTGTATAATATTGCTGGGAAAGCCATTATTTTTGGCTACCATCCACAGGGCAGGCGTGCTCACTGAATGGTTTGATGAGCATTAAAACGATGTAAACCATATGCCATGGCCAGCTCAGTAACCAGATCTCAACCTAATTGAACACTTACGGGAGATTCTGGAGCAGCTCCTGAGACAGCATTTTCCACCACCCTCAACAACAAAACAATTCCAAATTATGGAATTTCTCATAGAAGAATGGTGTCACATCCCTCCAGTATAGTTCCAGACACTTGTAGAATCTGTGCCAAATTGCATTGAAGCTGTTCTGGCTCGTGGTGGCCAAGCACTCTACTAAGTCACTATGTTGGTGTTTCCGTCATTTTGGTAGTTACCTGTACACTACTGTATATAAAGCAACACAAAATGTGCCCCCTGTTACTATGGAATGGGATTTCACATCCAGTATAACCAGTGGCACAAATACTCCTGACTTAAGTCATCCTTACAGCACTGTGAGGTCAGAAAACTAATAATAACTCATAGATATGCATTCACACTGGGACATAAAATCTTGTTTTTATTGGTGAATGTCAGATGTTGATAATATATCACACAGCAAACTTCACAATTCTGGATGTATTGTAGTGTTGACTTTCATTGAAACAGTCATATACACATTCCTTACAGTGCTTTAAGCAAGATCACTAGATAAACTGAGCCACAAGAACCAGCAGTCAGTCAATCAGGCAGAAAAGCAGGATTGGACTTTAAAACACAGTTCAGGCTACACCAAGACATCTGGAATGTACTGTAAAAACGTTGTCTTTTTTGTTTACGCTGACCCACACAACTAGGCATAGAAACATATTGTTTTATACATATGGTCCAGCATTTAACAATGCTCATTTGATGTATAAATCCATGAATCAATGTATGTAATTGCAGAGTTCCAAAAACTGTCAGAAATACTGAGATTGAGTGAGGTAGTGACACCTTTATTTTCAGCAGTAAAAGGTTAAAAACAACCTTCAGGAAGTGCAATGCAGATCGGTAAAACATCATCTCATTACTTCTCCCAAAACCATCTATTCTGAGAAGTGAATACCAAAACCCCTCTACAGGGTTTCTCCGGGCGTGTGGGAGTAAGCACGTTTTTTTTATTACTATTTTCTACATTGTAGAATAATAGTGAAGACATCAACACTATGAAATAACACATATGGAATCATGTAGTAACCAAAAAAATATAAAAATACATTGTGTTTTGGTTACTACAGGATTCCATTGTTTTGAAACGGAGGACTATTTCTGTCTGTAATAAAGCCCCTTTGTGGGGAAAAACTCATTTTGATTGGCTATGCACACCCAGGCCCACCCATGGTGCGCCCCTGCCCAGTCATCTGAAATCCATAGATTAGGGCCTAATGATTTTTTTACAATCAACATTTTCTTTATATGAACTGTAACTCAGAAACATTTATGCGTTTATATTTTTGTTCGGTATACACACATATATCTCAATAATTCACAAAAGATGTTTGAAGTTCATCTGTTGTCAGTTGACTTGAGTTATAGCAACATTGAGAGAGCATAAGAGGTGAGGTAGTGTACACTAGTTGTACTCAGAAATAGAGCTTGTCAGAAGCTGTTTTCCTGTGGGGGAAAGTGGGCAGGTAGAAGTGTGGCTGTTGTTTTTCGCAAAAGACTGAAAAATGACATTTAGAAGACGTGTTCTCTTCAATTAGACCTACTAACAGTTTGAACCTCAACCAGAAAGAGGATAAAATACAATGTAAATGTCATACTGTCCCACTGTTACAGTCTGTTCTGCATGGACTGGATTTCTGCTGAGCTTTCTGAAAACCCTCCGCAGTCACATGGCTGTTTAGTTAACAAGTGTCAATGACTGAAGAGAGACACGGGAACATGAACACGTCGCTGAAATTCAACAAGGTCAGAAGGTAGCGCTAGCCCTCACCCTCCGATCCAACAGGTCCCAGATGTGCTCAATGGGATTGAGATCCAGGCTCTTTGCTGGCCATGGCAGAACACTGACATTCCTATCTTGCAGGAAATCATGCACAGAACGAACAGTATGGCTGGTGGCATTGTCATGCTGGAGGGTCATGCCAGGATGAGCCTGCAGGAAGGGTACCACATGAGGGAGGAGGACGTCTTCCCTGTAACGCACAGCGTTGAGATTGCCTGCAATGACAACAAGCTCAGTCCGATGATGCTGTGACACACCGCCCCAGACCGTGACGGACCCTCCACCTCCAAATCAATCCCGCTCCAGAATACAGGCCTCGGTGTAACGCTCATTCCTTCGACGATAAACGCAAATCTAACCATCACCCCTGGTGAGACAAAACCGCGACTCGTCAGTGAAGAGCACTTTTTGACAGTCCTGTCCAGCGACGGTGGGTTTGTGCCCATAGGCGACGTTGTTGCCGGTGATGTCTGGGGAGGACCTGCCTTACAACAGGCCTACAAGCCCTCAGTCCAGCCTCTCTCAGCCTATTGCGGACAGTCTGAGCACTGATGGAGGGATTGTGCGTTCCTGGTGTAACTCAGGCAGTTGTTGTTGCCATCCTGTACCTGTTGCAGGTGTGATGTTCGGATGTACCGATCCTCTGCAGGTGTTGTTACACGTGGTCTGCCACTGCGAGGATGATCAGCTGTCCGTCCTGTCTCCCTGTAGCACAGTCTTAGGCTTCTCACAGTACAGACATTGCAATTTATTGCCATGGCCACATCTGCAGTCCTCATGCCTCCTTGCAGCATGACTAAGGCACATTCACGCCGATGAGCAGGGACCCTGCGCATCTTTCTTTTGGTGTTTTTCAGAGTCAGTAGAAAGGCCTCTTTAGTGTCCTAAGTTTTCATAACTGTGACCTTAATTGCCTACCGTCTGTAAGCTGTTATTAACAACCCTTCCACAGGTGCATGTTCATTCATTGTTTAAGCATGGGAAACAGTGTTTAAACACTTTACAATGAAGATCTGTGAAGTTATTTGGATTTTTACGAATTATCTTTGAAAGACAGGGTCCTGAAAAAAGGGACATTTCTTTTTTTGCTGAGTTTATAAAAACAATATATTTTCCCTGTGACAAAGATGTGACGACCATGGTCTCTAGGACCTTAGAATGACCACACAGGCCCTGAAATGCACTATGGTCAGGATAAAGGAGGAACATAGTGCAGCAGGGAATCTCCAGGGAAGGAAAGGAATGGCACGGTGGAGTGGATATCCTTCACAGATTGATGAATCTCATGCCCTGCAAAACCAAAATACAGGAACACCTTTTTGCATTCCCATTTGAATAAAAAAAAGTCTACATGAGAATCTGCTCCAATCTGCCGTTGGAGCAGATTCCCTGCTGCACCCCACAATCCTCAATCTGTAGCCATCAGGGACACGGTGCAGGGGTGCCTTCTTAAACCTGACACCCTCTCCTGATATCAGTCTGTCTGGGTCATGTCAAGTGCCCTCCCCTCACCATATGAAGTCTCAACATGTCCCTCCAGTGGCCTAGTTGGGTGGGGGCCAGGTCAGACGTGGTGTCAGTCTACAGGTAAAGAGCCTGTTTGCGTTGCTGCTCCTGGGGGGACTCTTCCATCCCCTGGTCCTTGTTCCAGTTCCTGAGGCCCTCGGGAAAGGAGGTGTCCTCCTCCATGGCCCCCGTCCCCTCCACAAACTCCTCATACGTAGACTTCTCCTCGTAGGGGCGAGGACCCAGCAGCTCCAGAATATCAGCCTTGTCCAGTACCTCCTTCTCCAGGAGACGCCTCCCTACCTGGAGGGGAGACACAGGGGAGCGGATGGAGGTTAGACCACTTTTCAACCATGTTCTACAGTTGAAGCTACACCTTAGCCAAATACATTTAAACTCAGTTTTTCCACAATTCCTGACATTTAATCCTAGTAAACATTTCCTGTATTAGGTCAGTTATGATCACCCCTTTATTTTAAGAATGTGAAATGTCAGAATAATAGTAGAGAGAATTATTTATTTCAGCTTTTATTTCTTTCATCACATTCCCAGTGGGTCAGAAGTTTACATACACTCAATTAGTATTTGGTAGCATTGCCTTTAAATTGTTTAACTTGGGTCAAATGTTTTGGGTGGTCTTCCACAAGCTCCCCACAATAAGTTGGGTGAATTTTGGCCCCTTCCTCCTGACAGAGCTGGTGTAACCGAGTCAGGTTTGTAGGCCTCCTTGCTCGCACACGCTTTTTCAGTTCTGCCCACGAATTTACTATAGGATTGAGGTCAGGGCTTTTCGATGGCCACTCCAATACCTTGACTTTGTTGTCCTTAAGCCATTTTGCCACAACTTTGGAAGTATGCTTGGGGTTAATGTCCAGTTGGAACCCATTTGTGACAGAGCTTTAACTTCCTGATTGATATCTTGAGATGTTGCTTCAATATATCCACATCATTTTCCATCCCTCATGGTGGCATCTATTTTGTGAAGTGCACCAGTTCCTCCTGCAGCAAAGCACTCCCAGGGCATGATGCTGCCCCCCCTGTGCTTCACAGTTGGGATGACGTTCTTCGGCTTGCAAGCCTCCCCCTTTTTCCTCCAAACAGTGGCCAAACAGTTCTATTTTTGTTTCATCAGACCAGAGGACATTTCTCCAAAAAGTATGATATTTGTCCCCATGTGCAGTTGCAAACCATACTCTGGCTTTTAATTGGTGGTTTTGGAGCAGTGGCTTCTTCCTTGCTGAGCGGCCTTTCAGGTTATGTCGATATAGGACTCGTTTTACTGTGGATATAGATAATTTTGTCCCGAGTTGGAAGGTAGGCCTTGAAAAACATCCACAGGTACACCTCCAATTGACTCAAATGATGTCATTTAGCCTATCAGAAGCTTCTAAAGCCATGACATCATTTTCTGGAATTTTCCAAGCTGTTTAAAGGCATAGTCAACTTAGTGTATGTAAACTTCTGACCCACTGGAATTGTGATACAGTGAATTATAAGTGAAATAATCTGTCTGTAAACAATTGTTGGAAAAATTACTTGTGTCATGCACAAAGTAGATGTCCTAACCGACTTGCCAAAACTATAGTTGGTTAACAAGAAATGTGTGGAGTGGTTGAAAAACAAGTTTTAATGACTCCAATCTAGGGGCATGTAAACTTCCGACTTGTATATATATACCTTTCTGATACATTATGGATGTGTTTGCCATCCTATTTATCCCCCTCTTAGGGTTAAAACCTCTTTGGGCTAGGGGGCAGTATTTTGACATCTGGATGAAAAGCGTGCCCAAAGTAAACTGCCTGCTACTCAGGCCCAGAAGCTAGGATATGCATATAATTGATAGATTTGAATAGAAAACACTAACCTTTCTAAAACGTTTAAAATAATGTCTGTGAGTATAACAGAACTGATATGGCAAAAAAAAAACGAGGACAACCCCCTTGGACCTCCTCTCTCGATATCTCACTCCTCTGTCACCATCTCTCTCCTACATACCCCTCTCTTACCCCCTCCCTCCCCCTCACCTTATCCACCACATCTCTCTTCTCAGTGATGAGCTGGTGTGTGCGTTGGAAAGCAGCGTCTATGAGTGAGCGGACCTCCTGGTCTATGAGCTGGGCCGTGGGCTCGCTGTAAGGCTTCTCCATCACCATCTCTCCCTGCCTGGGGAGCTCAAAAGACACCTGGCCCACCACCTCACTCATCCCAAACTGAACCACCTGAGAGAAGGATCGAGGGGGAGAGAGAGGTTAAAATTAGAGTGTGTGTGTGTGTGCGCGCATGTGTGTTTACCTGTGCGTACGCAGACTGCGTGACCTTCCTGAGGTCATCCTGTGCCCCTGTGGTGATCTTCCCAAAAAAGACCTGCTCTGCCACGCGTCCCCCCAGCATCATACACATCCTGTCAAACAGCTGCTCCCGCGTGAACAGGTGCTGCTCCTTAGGGAGGTACTGAGCATACCCCAAACCCTTCCCCCGGGGGATGATTGACACCTGGGACAGGAGAGGAAACCAACAGGTAAGATCCTATATTCTGCTCAGGGTGAAATTGAGGGATAGGTAGAACAGGGACAGTAAGGACAGAGAAGAGACAGTGGTTGAGGATAAAAAGGTGATAGAAGAGGAGAGAATGCTATTGAGGAGGGAAGAGATGAGGAGATGGCCACACACCTTGAGCAGAGGGTCAGCGTGTTCCAGGTACCAGCCCACCACAGCATGGCCAGCCTCGTGGTATGCTACAGTGGTCTTCTCTACTGCCTGTAGTACCTGGGTCTTCTTCTCCAGACCTGGGGGGAAAGGAGGTCATGTTTACAACCACAAAGTGTGTGTGAGTTTCATGTCTCAAGGCTGCACTTGTGTGTGTTAGGGGAGGGGGCTTGGTTACTTGTTCAGGAGTAAAAGAGTGGCCTCACTGGCCCTGACAGACAGGGCAGAAAGGTCATGTCAACACCAGTCAGTCTGACAGTTACATTCCAAAGATGAACTCCCCGTTTGAGCCCTGACCCCTGACATCCACTCTCCCCACCTTCCCCCAGTCAGTGACAGTAGCTTACCTCCGATGACCCTCTCGATGGCCTGCTCAAAGTGCTTGACGATGATAGACTCGTTAAGGTAGCGTGCTGCTATCAGGGCCGCCTCATTACACACGTTGGCAATATCAGCTCCTGTATGTTGACAGAACCATGTACTGTGTTAATTTCGTCATTACTTTTAAAGGGATAGTTTGGGACTTTGGCAAATCCCTTTATCTACTTCCCTCACGAGCAAATTCTAACTAGAGTATCGCAAAGACTGGAAGTATTTGGGTAAAGCTAGCGCAAAGACGAAGTCTCGCTAATGCTAGTTTGCTTTGGTCTGCAAAGCCACCTCTAACTTCCTTCGTACTGGACACAGAGACATAAAAAATGGTATCCATGAGTTCATCTGACTCATTTCCAAAATCCGAACCATCCCTTACACAGCTAGCTGTCAACGTGCACACAGACAAACACACCTGGCCCTGCACTCACCAGTGAAGCCAGGTGTGAGGGCAGCTAGTTTCCTGGCCAAAGCTTCAGAGTCTATACTGGAGTCCAGCTTCAGAGGCCTCAGATGGACCTTAAAGATGGACGCTCTGCCCTTTATGTCTGGTGGACCTGAGAGGAGAAGAGGGGGGAGAGAGAGAGAGAATTTGAATTAGTGTAGGGATAGAAAGGGAAAAAGAAGGGGGATCAGGGTTTGACAGGGAGGAAGTGTAACATATTTATGGGAACGGATGACTGGCCCAGGCAGGAGAGGAAGAGGGAAAACATTGACACCCTAGTCAGAAGGCCCAGCGGAGCAGCTTGCCTCCTATCCCTAATGGTTACTGTCCTCCGGATACATAACCTTTCGGTATATAGAAGCTCTCGCTCAGGCTGCAGTTAGTTTCCATGACAGACAGAAGAATGCAGGCCAGTGAGGCCAGGCCAGAGCTGCCTACCATTGTACAGCTGGACTGGACTTTGGGGAAAATGGATCCCAGCCGTCAGAAATAGCCTAGATCAGCCATCTCACCTCACTCACAAAGAGTACAACCACATGACATAACATGTTACTGCAATGTTGGGCACAGCTCAAATCAGACCACTATCGACACAGATAAAGCAATTAGGCAAGTTATGATAGGACTATTACAAGGACTAATTGCGAGTACAAAAACCACAGGCAAGCTTTTACTGCATTACTGAGATGGGGTCATGTCAAACTCTAATCATGTCGGCAAGGGCTGTAGGGAGTGGTTTCATTACCCAGGGAAAGGAGACAAAAAAGGTCTTAATCACATTCATTTCAGCTGGGCTGTATGGGACTAGAATATGGAGACTAGACAGTGGTCTAACATAGATAGACCAGGAGTTTTTCACTGACCACATGACCCAACTGCAAAAAACTCTGGGCTCTAGTTAGAATTTATAGCGTAGGGTTTTTCCTGTTCAGGTTAAACACCTTTCCCTAAACTCACAGGGCCAAGCTAGCTCGTTGCTGTGGTAATGGGGGTCAGGAGAGGCGGAACGGCACTGGACAGGCATGGCGTGCTAATGTCATGAGATATGCCGGCTGGCTCAGGCTGGGTAATCCCTCAATAGACTGAGCTGAAGATGCTAATCCAAAGACAGGGCAGAAAACTCATTCTGTTTGTAGGCTGTGTTGACCAGAGAGGAAGAGTTGTCAAGAGAGCAGAGCCAGAACACCAGAGCAAAGAAAGCAAGGCTAATGCCACGTTAATACAGGGGACTCTATTCCAGGTAAACCATGTTTAATCCAGGTAAACTACGCTCTTTGAGTCACAGTACTGAACACACTGATAAAGCACTTTTTACGTAGCTTTAACTGTAGAAATAAACATCATTGTGTATACCCTATAGCGGCTAGGTAGCAGCATCTACCCAACTCCACATACTGTGACGTATATGTAGAATGCACTGTATATGTGAGGTACTGATAGAGTTGGACTCTGAAAGAGGGGCCATTGAATTGTCTGATAGTCTGTAACAATGGCTATGTTGATCTGTGGCGACAGGTAGGCACAGATTAGGCCCTGCTAAAGTTAGACTATCTGTACCTACTACAGTATCTAGATCATTGACATAAATGTAGAGCTATGACAGAAATAAACAGGTCCAGGCCACACAGATGCTATTTATGGCGTGGACCGACTGTACCGTACCTATGTAAATCTGTCTGTCGAAGCGCCCAGGTCTCATCAGTGCTGGGTCCAGGATGTCTGGTCGGTTGGTTCCAGCCAAGACGACCACGTTAGTGCTGGTGTTGAACCCTACAGACCCAACAGAGAAGTGATGGGAAAAACACAGTTGAGATTGTATGGAAGGGTCACATAATAAACAGGACACATAACTATGGTTAATTAAACATGGCACATTCATTGAGTGTCTTTGGGAATCATTTCCCTTTTTTTGCTTCATTTAACCTTCAATTAACCAGTGTAAGACGTCCAAACCAGACCTACCATCCATCTCCACTAGCAGCTGGTTGAGTGTGTTCTCCTGCTCACTCTGTCCCCCAAAGTTCCCTCTGCCTCTCTTCCTGCCCACAGCATCTATCTCATCGATGAACAGGATGCAGGGAGCGTTCTTACGGGCCATGGCAAACATATCCCTCACCTGGAAAAGGGAACGGCATGGGTTACATTACTGGGTAGGTCCATAGCACAACAAATCAACACTTTAGCAAAGTTTATCATGCTACATTGTATAAAACACATGCCAATACAGTGATTCAGAGAGTCAACTATTTATTCCCATGGAGGAGTGAAACAAGTGCGTGACCTCAAAGCAAATATTTAGACAAAGAGAGAAATCCACCCTGTTATCCAACTGTCCCTCGTCCTCCCCTCTCCCCTGGGGTAGTACTCACCCTGGCTGGACCCACGCCAACAAACATCTCCTGGAACTCAGAGCCGTTGACGGTGATGAAGGGGACATTGGCCTCTCCGGCTGTGGCCTTGGCTAGCAGGGTCTTCCCTGTGCCGGGGGGACCCGACAACACTGCACCCTGGGAAGCACATGGTCATAGCTGGTATAAGTGGGCACTCTTGTGAGTACTTGGAGGTTAGAGTGCAGTGGTGACTGAGATGCAAAGGAAATGTCTATGCAAACAAACAGCCAATTAACTATAATCTCAGCTCTTCATACTGCATAGACAAATTCAACTGCACAGTGTTTTCCTGACATGGCCATGAACTCCAACACACTGCTATTTTTTCTCTTGGTGAGCATCATCCTGAACAACAGGTTAATCCGAGTAGTGTTTCAGACGCTGGTATGGTATCTAAAGAAAGAGTTACCTTGGGGATCTTGGCTCCCAGGTCCTGGTACTGCCGGGGGTTCTTCAGGAAGTTGACAAACTCTAGGATCTCCAGCTTGGCCTCTTCGCAGCCCGCCACATCTTTAAATCTCACGTCAATGTTGTCCTTCATGATCTTGGCCTTGGATTCGCCCATGCTGAAGGGGTTGCCCCGCCCCCCGCCACGGCCTCCTGCCATTGGTCCCTGGCGCATGGTGAAGAGCAGGGAGCCAACCAGCAACAGGGTTGGAAGAATGCTCATCAGGAAAGTACTATATATAAATAAAAGAGGAGAGATCAGCATTAAGGGGCCAATCAATCTATCAACATCTCCAGGGTCAGTGAGAGCATGAGGACCTTCAAGAGGACCTTCAAATGAGTTCCAACCCCACAGCTCCTAATCTGAACAACATTCAAATAAAGTCTTCCTGTTCCCACAGCTCTTCATCCATCCCATGGCCTAGACCTCAAGATGTCTCACCCGTCGCTCTTGCTTCCATAGATCACAGGTACTCTGTGTGTAGAGTCCAGGCCCATCTCCTGCTGGGCCAGCTCCAGGTTGCGTTCAAACGTCTCCACGCTGCCGATGTTGAACCACAGGTAGCTCTGTGACACATAGAGAGACAAGGGGATGTGAACACACTTATAACTGTTGGCATTCCTCACTGGTTAATTTCTTTTTATTTTTTTTTTGAATTTTACCCCTTTTTCTCCCCAATTTCGTGGTATCCAATTGTTTGTAGTAGCTACTATCTTGTCTCATCGCTACAACTCCCGTACGGGCTCGGGAGAGACGAAGGTTGAAACCCAACCAAGCCGCACTGCTTCTTAACACAGCACGTATCCAACCCGGAAGCCAGCCGCACCAATGCGCCGGAGGAAACACCGTGCACCTGGCCACCTTGGCTAGCGCACACTGCGCCCAGCCCGCCACAGGAGTCGCTGGTGCGCGATGAGACAAGGACACCCCCAAGCCCTCCCTAACCCGGGCGACGCTAGGCCAATTGTGCGTCGCCCCACGGACCTCCCGGTCGCGGCCGGTTACGACAGAGCCTGGGCGCGAACCCAGGGACTCTGAAGGCACAGCTGGCGCTGCAGTACAGCGCCCTTAGCCACTGCGCCACCCGGGAGGCCCACTGGTTAAATTCTAAGCAAAACATTATGGAACGTAACCACATAAGACTAAAGAATACATCTAAATCCAAATGCTTATCTTATTAACTTGTAAACTCTATACATGTCTTGAAGTCCAAAGAAAGGGGACCTATCGATAGTGTAAAAAAAAAAAAAAAAAACTCCCAAATGTCTCCCCTGTGATTATTTGGTACATACCACCTCTGACGTATTGACTCCATGCACTGGGATGACTCTGACATACTGTTTGTTGACTACCTCCAGACGGTCCACCTGTACAGAGAACACATCAGACACATCAAAGAATGAAGACCTCAGACTCACTGTTCCACACACAAACAATGACATAACAGCTCCAGGCATGAAAACACATGCAATAATACTTTACTTATGTGTCTTATAAAATACATAGTAATTACATAGTAACTAGTGAAGAAAAGTAAACATAGCCCCTGTCTCTCACCAGTCCTCTAGCCAGGTAGTTATTTACAAAGTCCTTCCAGGAGACTTCCTTCCCAGTCTCTCGGAAGTAGAAATACAGGAACGCAGAGGCCATGCCGGCAAATCCGATCACGACATTGCGCGTGGTCTTCTCATCCCAGGGGAAATCATTCTGTCAGATTCAGAGAAAACAATGAGGGGAAACAGGGTGGAAATGATGTATACAGAAGACCG
The DNA here is from genome assembly GCF_057628025.1 of Oncorhynchus mykiss. Taxonomy (NCBI): domain Eukaryota; kingdom Metazoa; phylum Chordata; class Actinopteri; order Salmoniformes; family Salmonidae; genus Oncorhynchus; species Oncorhynchus mykiss. Next base: position 20,675,635 of record NC_143047.1, on the reverse strand, counting down.
TCTCATCAACACACACACAAGCGAACACACACAGACACAGTGTCTGAGTGGAAGCAGGCAGAGTGGGGCTCTGGCCACCGTCTGCCTCCCTCTCATGCAAACTGTCAACCCCCCCATTAGTAGTGTGATAAAAGGTGACCCTTTATCCTCTTACACAGCAGCCCTTTAGAAATAGAAACTCAACCTTTTTTACTTTCCTCTCTCTTCCATTACATAACAGGCTGCCAAACAAGGCATTATTGACTGACGTGTTTATGTAGCGTCTCTGGTTCAGATCAGGTAGATTAAAGGGGTGGAAAATCAAACATGAATGATGACAGAGTGCTGTTGCTACGGAGAAAACAGGCACACCTTGTTTGTTTACATGTCTGCTCTGTAGAAAGCGGAGGCTTTGAAACAGACCTGGAAGCGTGTCCACCAGTCTGATTCATCCTTCCTTCCGCCTCTCCTCCTCTCTCTCTCGCCACCTGCATTTGGTCCCCCTTCTCCTCCGCCCTGAGATTCTGGCTCTTTGGTCTTCTCATCTAAACAAGCAAAATGACACAAGAAATTAAATCACAGACAACTGGCTGTCCACCATTGACATCCCAGTGTTTTAACAGTGGGCCAGTAGAGAGACAGGATATAGGCCATCAGTCATACCTCCGGTCTCTTCAGATGATTTGTTCACTCCAGGAGTGTCCTCACTCTTTGGGAAGAACTTCTCAAATCCTGAAGCAATTAAAACATGGAATTAGCATAGGGATAAAGATGTAGGACGCAATCAAACAACAAGAAAAATGAATTGCACAGTAATCTGTAATTTCCATGGTCATTACATGCATAGATGATAACATCAACACATTCCTGGTGTTAGAGTGATTTACCTCGTGGGGGACTGGAACTGAGCAATCGAGCCAATGTGTAAATGCATTGATTTAATCCCATGGGATTGATTCTTTTTAATGTGGAACACTGAGGAGAGAGCAGGATTGGATTAACACAGCCTACCTTGAATCTCATATTTCAAAGGGTTCTGCATTAGGCTACAACAATACACAGTTGAAGACAATTAATTTGTTATTCACTGAATATTCTAATTATGCCCACAAACATTTAAATGTGTATAGCAGCAGACTCACTTTTTATAGTTTACTCTCTGTTAGCCCCTCTACAAAACATTTTTGGGTGTGCATCATTTTTTATCCCTTTTACTATTCCCTGAATATACAACAACATCCACACATCATAATAACTGATTATTATTATAGTAAATATGAAAAAGTCCTTAATAAACAGATTAACTCATTGAACTGATGTCAGGCTATAAAAGCATCGATTTGGCAAAAGGCCCTAGAATGTTTCACGTAATTTGGGTCAAGGCTAGAAAAATACGAAAGGCTCCGATACCGTTGCGACGGGATGCAGTTTGTCAAATTTACGTCAAAAGTAGACTTATTTTGCATGTATCTAACCCTAACAAATTGTCATAACTTTAACCAAATTATCATAAAATATTACGATAATTCTCCTAACCTGCTACGAAAAGTCAAATCTGACGTTAATTTGATCAAAAATCAAATCTGACGTTAATTTGATCAAAACTGGAGAGATCCCTTCTAGCCATGACCTAGCCATGACCCATAATGAGCTGCTGCGGAGACGAACCTTCCCCACAGAACGCAGCAACTCGATATGTTATGAAATTAATGAGGGGAAAAAAGTTTCATAAGCAAGGAAGGGATCTTTATGCAAGAAACTCTTCATGACAAAGTTCGTCAAGTAAAGGAAAACAAGGCTTAATCATGCATTTGTAAATATATTGTAAATGTGGCATTAATGTGTGATATCATTACATGGTTATTTTGCAAATTGACGGCAGACGGAATTATTTAAAGAAATGACACCCTACCTTCGATAATGCGCTAACGTTACTGTAGCGAAAAGCTGCAGGGATGGTGGTGCAGCCTCTGCCCCAAGCCTGCACCCCGTTCCGCAGGGGCACAACACTCACTGAAAGCAGCCCCATCATGCGAACCATATTTCGGCTGAAGCAGACAGAGTATCCCCCTGTTGCGGTAGATCGACTCCCGAGCCTCAACTGTTTAAAACTAGCTACGATTAACACAGAATGAGATAAACCAAGTCATCAACCATATATAAGCCTGACGTAAAATAATGTAAACAAAAAATAACATTCACAAATACGTATCTATGCATCTATCATTGCTGTCAATCATTCGTTTTGTGAATTGTACAATAAGGAAATTCGATTAATTCTAGTTAAAGTATTCACATGTTATTGTTTTTATGTTCGTGCATTCCCACGACCTCATCCGGTCCTTGAAGGACCAGACCGCTCCATTGCGATTGGTCAATATGCGTGGAACGAAAAAATTAAAAAAAATGCGTGGAACGATAACAACAATAAGTGAAGCTTATGAAAATGAGGGCGTTCTATTAACCCGAGCCGCGGTGCACATGTCTATGAACGAGCAAACGCCGTGGAGCGCCCTTCTCAAACCTCATAGTAATCTGTAAGGTTGTCAACAAGGTAGCAAGGTCCATAAATGTACATTTCCTGTCCATAACACATATGTTCGAATTTTCGAACTAGTTTTCATTGGGATGGGAAGGCAGATAAAGCATTTTTAAAAAAAAATTTAAATCACTTGTGCATGTGAAAATACCGAATCATACTCTTTACTCCACGTGCTTGATCTAGCCGAGGCTATGTCACTTTTCTTTGGAGCCTACTTCACCGTGGGCTTTGAACCACGGAGGTGGGGGGCACCTGGCTCACCCCAAGGAGGCAGCCCGGTTCCAAAACGAACGCACACCTGCCCAAACTCCTGCCACCAGGGTAACCCGGGACAGATAATTGAATCTCTTCATTCACTGGTCACATTTTCCACGATGATCAGGCAGAAACAATCTTTATATACAGTTTACTGTTGGTACACTGTTCAAAACAGCATTTAGTATGGCCACGGCACATAGTAATATTTGCATTAGCCTCTGCCACAGGCCTGGAGCCAAGGGCTACATTGGCAAAGGCTGCCAGTGTCAGCTAAAACAACTCCTCACAACAGAATTCAATAATACATTATTCATGCTTAATGTCACATGACCTTACAATTCATGTTTATATCTGGATTTTCACTAACACATGGAACATTACACTTGCATGTTATCAAGAACATTATGCAGAGGAAAACATAACACGGCCAAACACGCATTATTTTAAAACAAATAATTTGTCAACATTAACATTTACACGCTCATGTGTCCAGAAGTATCATTGGTCAGCTCAAGGAATGTGCCATACTTTGAGGCGGGCTGCAAACCACCCCACAACAATACTGTTAAATAGATGACTTGATCAATGGGTAAATGCAGTGTTCAACTAGATTTCCAAACATTTCAGTACACAATGTCAAATTAAGATATAGTTAATCAGCACATCATAATGAGCTCTCCTTGACATTACCCTCTTGACATTGTTTACATGACTGCCCAATAATTATACTGTAAAAAAGTACTGCGTTAAAGTTCCCTAAGACATAACATAAAACCACATGTTCTCTTCTCAAGTGTTTCAGGCAAATCATTTTTGTGGTGTTCAAACAAATAATCAAAACCAATTTGAGTGTCCTTGTCCATCACGTAACACATTGTTTCACAACAGGGGGGTGAAATACCTCATGCCCCTAGGGAAGTAGTTTTGAAGAACTATGACCTAACCTCACTAGAAATACCTGGCTCTTATCAATGCCAGTTAAGGCCTGTAGGTGAATGGTAGTTGTTGTTAAATTGATTTGTTAAGGTGAATTTGGAATTTAACACCTACTTCAGGGTAGTTAAAGATATAGATTGTTAAGAGGTAAAGACAGTTATTGCAATTCATGCCTGCAACATGATGCCCATACAGTACTCCCACACAGTAACACACATACTGAACAACATTGGCTTAGTGTTTCTGTGGGCTATGCAATGCAGCCAGTCTCAGAGTATAACACTTCATTACCGGATCATATAAAACTAGTATCTTGCTACCATCTTCCGTAGTCCACTGAACTGGAACAAAGTAACTTGAAAACATCCCCACAAAAAAAGAGAGAGAGAGCAAGAGGGAAAGCTAGTCATGTTTGTGTCAGAAAAATGTCTTGATGGTCCTCAACATAAGAAAAAGTGCCATGGTCGCTCCTACAGGTGGTCAGTCACAGTGACAGATGGACAGGGTTAGATGGACAGGGCTACGTGTCTCTCGGATACGGCGGATCGTCGTGCTTGCGTTCGGTCATCCGGGCACATTTCGGGCAAGTTGTGGAATTGTCATAGAAACAGTCCCTAAAGAGAAACAGCACACAGGAAATAGCCAAGTGTCAGCCAATCACTGATATTATAGATGAACACTACATATGTCTTATAAACGTGTCTGCCAGTGGAGGCTGGTGGGAGGCGCTATAGGAGGAATGGCTCAATGTAATGGCTGGAATGGAATAAGTGCAACAGAGTCGAACATGTGGTTTCCATATGTATGATGTGTTCCATTCATTACAATGGGCTCGTCTTCCTATAGCTCCTCCCATCAGCCTCCTCTGGTGTCCACAGATAAGGGACTGACCTGTGGAAGACAGCAGAGCAGTCGTGACACACTGAGGTGTGGCTGTCAAACGGGAACAGGATGTCTCCCTCCTTACACAGCTCACACATAAAGCCTTTGGCTTGGCACCGCTGGAGAGGGCAATAGACAGGGCACAGGTCAGTATCACAGGTCTCTACAGCTCAGTAAAACATCTGCCTGCTCCATTGGTTCTCCCCAGAATGAGTCGGGTTCTTCCTCAACTTTGTGACAGACAAGTACTGTATACAACTCACGTCACAGTCCAGTTTGATGTGCTTGGCAAAGGTAGTGTGGATCTCTGTGAGAGAGCAGCTGAGTCTGCCACTAGAGATGTCAATCAAATCCTGCAGAGAGTACATGTCATTGTTCTCCACAAAGTGCTGGCGATCATGGAGCTAAGAGGAGAAGGGACATTCAAATAAATAAAATATATATACAGTGCCTTGCGAAAGTATTCTGCCCCCTTGAACTTTGCGACCTTTTGCCACATTTCAGGCTTCAAACATAAAGATATAAAACTGTATTTTTTTGTGAAGAATCAACAACAAGTGGGACACAATCATGAAGTGGAACGACATTTATTGGATATTTCAAACTTTTTTAACAAATCAAAAACTGAAAAATTGGGCGTGCAAAATTATTCAGCCCCTTTACTTTCAGTGCAGCAAACTCTCTCCAGAAGTTCAGTGAGGATCTCTGAATGATCCAATGTTGACCTAAATGACTAATGATGATAAATACAATCCACCTGTGTGTAATCAAGTCTCCGTATAAATGCACCTGCACTGTGATAGTCAAATGTCGTTCCACTTCATGATTGTGTCCCACTTGTTGTTGATTCTTCACAAAAAAAAATTGTTTTATATCTTTATGTTTGAAGCCTGAAATGTGGCAAAAGGTCGCAAAGTTCAAGGGGGCCGAATACTTTCGCAAGGCACTGTGTGTGTTATATATGAATATGAGAGAGAGAGAGAGAGAGAGAATAATAATGAGAGATGAATAATAACATCTGCATAGTAAACAGTAACTTACTTATTATTACTATTATTGTGATTACTATAATTATTAATGTTTACTGTAGACTGTTACCATTTTATTGTTATTATTTTTGTATTATTATTTACTACAATTTTATATTATTATTTAGTTACAATGTATATTGTATACATTGTTGCTTTGGCAATATTGACACAATGTTTTTTATGCCAATAAAGCAGCTTGAATGAGAGAGCGAGAGAGCGAGAGAGCGCGAGAGCGAGAGAGCGAGAGAGAGACATTTCCATATCAATTCAATTAGGTTAACTGACCAACTGAATGTTAATTAACGGAATGTAATAACTAAAAGCATTGTGTGAAATTTGAGCCCCTTTCACTGTAAAAACAAACCCTTACTTGGGACAATATTTTCTAACACTTTTACATTTATTTTTACATTTACATATGAACTAGAATAATCTCCTCTGGTGCTGTATGTATCATATACCATAACTGCTCACAACTAAGCCTACATACGACTGTATGCATGTCAGAATGTACAGTAGCTGTGTAACATCGAGGTCACCCATTAACTCACATAACTTGCATATTGACATTTGTGGCCTAGCATTACCAAGACCATTACCCCTACCTAAACTCAGCAACAAAAAAAACTTCCCTTTTTCAGGACCCTGTCTTTCAACGGTCATTTGTAAAAGTCCAAATAACTTCACATATCTTCATTGTAAAAGGGTTTATACAATGTTTCCCATTCTTGCTCAATGAACCATAAACAATTAATGAACATGCACCTGTGGAACAGTCGTTAAGACACTAACAGCTTACAGACGGTAGGCAATTTAAGGTCACAGTTCTGAAAACTTAGGACACTTAAGAGACCTTTCTACTGACTGAAAAACACTAAAGAAAGATGCCCAGGGTCCCTGTACATCTGCGTGAACGTGCCTTAGGCATGCTGCAAGGATGCATGAGGACTGCAGACGTGGCCAGGGTAATAAATTGCCATGTCAGTACTGTGAGACGCCTAAGACAGCACTACAGGGAGACAGGACGGACACCATCGCTGAACCAGACAGGACTGGCAAAAAGTGCTCTTCACTGACGAGTCGCGGTTTTATCTCACCAGGGGTGATGGTCGGATTCATGTTTATCTTCGAAGAAATGAGTGTTAAACCGAGGCCTGTACTCTGGAGCGGGATCGATTTGGGGGTGGAGGGTCGTCACGGTCTGGGGCGGTGTGTCACAGCATCATCGGACTGAGCTTGTTGTCATTGCAGGCAATCTCAATGCTGTGCGTTACAGGGAAGACATCCTCCTTCCTCATGTGGTACCCTTCCTGCAGGCTCATCCTGACATGACCCTCCAGCATGGCAATGCAACCAGCCATACTGCTCATTCTGTGAGTGATTTTCTGCAAAACAGGAATGTCAGTGTTCTGCCATGGCCAGCGAAGAGCCTGTATCTCAATCCCATTGAGCACATCTGGGACCTGTTGGATCGGAGGGTGAGGGCTAGGGCCATTCCCCTCCCCCAGCAATGTCTGGGAAATTGCAAGTGCCTTGGTGGAAGACTGAGTTAACATCTCACAGCAAGAACTGGCAAATCTGGTGCAGTCCATGAGGAGGAGATGCACTGCAGTACTTAATGCAGCTGGTGGCCACACCAGATAGTGACTGTTACTTTTGATTTTGATCCCTCTTTGTTCAGGGACACATTTTTCCATTTCTGTTAGTCACATGTCAGTGGAACTTGTTCAGTTTATGTCTCAGTTTTTGAATCTCATGTTCATATAAATATTTACATGTTAAGTTCGCTGAAAATAAACACCAGTTGACAGTGAGAGGACGTTTCTTTTTCTGTTGAGTTTATATGTACATATCTACTTCCATTTCTCCGTACCCTTGAACATCGACTCTGTAATCCATATTACACTGAACAAAAATATAAAAACACAAAATGCAACAATTTCAAATGTTTTACTGAGTTAAAGTACATAAAGAAATCAGTTCATGGCTGTGCGAAAAACATTGGATATTGGCAGGAACTGGAACATGCTGTTGTACACGTCATACCAGAGCATCCCAAACAGGCTCAATGTCTGGTGAGTATGCAGGCCATGAAGAACTGGAAAATGTTGTCCATAGCTTATGCCTTCCCATACCATAATCCCACCAGCAAACCACTCACCCAATCGACACCATACACACTGTCTGCAATCTGCCCGGTACAGTTGAAACCGGGATTCATCTGTGAAGAGCACACTTCTCCAGCATGCCAGTGGCTATCGAAGTCGGTTACGATGCCAAACTGCAATCAGGTCAAGAACCCGGTGAAGACGGCGAGCACACAGGTGAGCTTCCCTGAGATGGTTTCATGAGAGTTTGTGCAGAAATTCTTCAGTTGTGCAAACCCACAGTTTCATCAGTTGTCTGGATGGCTGGTCTCAGATGATCGCGCAGATGGAGGTCCAGGGCTGGCGAAGTTACATGTGGTCTGCAGTTGTGAGGCCAGTTGGACATATTCTCTAAAACGATGGCTTATTGTAGAGAAATTAACATTAAATTCTCTGGCAACAGCTCTGGGGTGACATTCCTGCTGTCAGCATGCCAACTGCACACTCCCTCAAAACTTGAGACATCTGTGGCATTGTGTTTTGTGACAAAACTGCACATTTTAAAGTGGCCTTTTATCATCGCCAGCACAAGGTGCACCTGTGTAATAATCAGCTTCTTGATAATGCCACACCGGTCAGGTGGATGGATTAACTTGGCAAAAAAGAAATACTCACTAACACATTTGTGCAAAGCATTTGAGAGAAATATGCTTTTTGTGCACATGGACAATTTCTGGGATCATGAAACATGGGAACACTTTACATGTTCCCTTGATGTTTTTGTTCAGTATTTATAGCCAATCTATAATTGCTCATCGTGCACTTATTCCTTGTGTTAATAGTTTTTTCTCTATTATTAAAAACATGTACATTACCAGTCAAAAGTTTGGACACACCTACTTATTCAAGGGTTTTTCTTTATTTTTTTCTACTTTGTAGAATAATAGTGAAGACATCAAAACCATGAAATAACACATATGGAATCATGTAGTACCCAAAAAGGGTTAAAAAAATCCAAATATATTTAATATTTGAGATTCTTCAAATAGCCACCCTTTGCCTTGACAGCTTTGCACATTCTTGGCATTCTCTAAACCAGCTTCATGAGGTGACCATGACCTGGAATGCATGTGACAAGGTATACAGAAAACAGCCATATTTGGTAAAAAAAAAACAAGTCTATATTATGGCAAGAACAGCTCAAATAAGCAAAGAGAAATGACAGTTCATTACTTAAGACATGAAGGGCAGTCAATACAGAACATTTCAAGAACTTTGAAAGTTTCTTCAATTGCAGTCACAAAACCCATGAAGCGCTATGATGAAACTGGCTCTCATGAGGAACGCCACAGGAATGGAAGACACTGAGGATCATTTCATTACCAGCCAAAATAAATGCTTCAGAGTTCAAGTAACGTCAACATCAACTGTTCAGAGGAGACTGCGTGAATCAGGCCTTCATGGTCGAATTTCGACAAAGAAACCACTACTAAAGGACACCGAAAAGAAGAAGAGACTTGCTTGGGCCAAGAAACACAAGCAATGGAAAATAGACCGGTAAAAATGTGTACTTTGGTCTGATGAGTCCAAATTGAGATTATTGGTCCTAACCGCCGTGTCTTTGTGAGACGTGGTGTGGGTGAACGGATGATCTCCGCATATGCATTTCCCACCGTAAAGCATGGAGGAGGAGGAGGTGGAGGTGCTTTGCTGGTGACACAGTCTGTGATTTATTTAGAATTCAAGGCACACTTAACCAGCATGACTATCACAGCATTCTGCAGCGATACACCATCCCATCTGGTTTGGGCTCAGTGAGACGATCATTTGTTTTACAACAGGACAATGACTCTTCAGGCTGTGTAAGGACTGCTTGACCAATAATTAGAGTGATAGAGTGCTGCATCAGATGACCTGGCATCCACACCCCCCTGACCTCAACCATATTGAGCTGGTTTTGGATGAGTCGGACTGCAGAGTGAAGGAAAAGCAGCAGACAAATGCTCAGCATATGTGGGAACTCCTTCAAGACTGTTGGATAAGCATTCCAGGTCAAGCTGGTTGAGAGAATGCCAAGAGTGTGCAATGTTGTCATCAAGGCAAAGGGTGGCTATTTGAACAATCTCAAAAACAAATAAATACATATTATATAACACTTTGGTTACTACATGATTCCATATGTACTATTTCATAGTTTTGATGTCTTCACTATTATTCTACAATGTAGAAAATAGTAAAAATAAAGAAAAACCTTTGAATGAGTAGGTGTTCTAAAACTTTTGACTGGTAGAGTGTGTATATATATATATTTATTTATTTTTCTTTATTGTATTCTGCATTGTTGGGAAGGGCCCATAAGTAAGCATTTTACTTAGTCTACATCTGTTGTTTACGAAGCATGTGATAATTTAAACTTGATTTGATTCTTATATCAGTATGTTATTAATAAAAGGCCAGAGGGTGGCGCTGTTGCAGCCCATACTATCAGCCATGACCTCAGCAAAAATTGGTTCCTCTGGGTTGTTTAAAAATAAATACTGCTGCAAGACCTTTATGCAAGGCACTGGACACAAATGCAATGCCCTTTATGATGTTGTGGGGGTGTTGGGATGATGTGTTGATATTGCGGGGATGTTGCTGACCTGCAGTAGCAGCCGTGCCTCCATGGCCTCCTTACAGGTGATGAAGTAGGGCTTCATCAGTAGGATGTCCTGACGGAGCTTCTGCAGGGAGGAACACATTCAGACACAAGCCATCAGTCACACCCTGATTCCATGGGCCAATGTCAGACAACATGTTCTTTGGGAAATCACTTTTGAATGTGCACCCCACCCCATATTTCTAATTTCATGGAACTATTTTTTTTATATATACCATAAGCAAGTGTTTTTCCTTCTCTGGCCCAACAATCTGCCCAATGACAGAAACAGCTGTCTACCTCCCTCAGTATTCTAATCCCTCACCACAAAACACACTGGCACAAATTGAATTGCTGACTGGTGAGAATCTCCTGAAAACAAAAGCCTGGTCTACTGTTTGATAGTACAGACAAGGAAGAGCTCCCAAAACAAGTTCTATAGCAAACCCAGACTTCATCCCAGTTTATATGGAGTGGAAATAGAGGGCAAACCAAAAACTGTACAAAAAGACAAAAACACATTTCAATGAATTTATGGCACAAAAATAATCCCTGTTGCTGATATGTCACCTACCCTGATCTCCACTAGTTCCTCCACAAAGTTGAAGAGCAGTGGGTTGATCTCCCTCAGTTTCAATACAGGCCGAGGTAACATCAGGGCCAGGTAACGCATGGAGGAACGACATACCTGACCAGAGAGCAGGGGACACTGTTAGAGATAGAACTGCACAGAATGCAAATAGTCAAACACAGACATTAAGAAAACAGTGTTTTAATGTGTTCTGTCTCCATGTGATTCACTGTGATAGGGTTCTATGCTCTCAACATTATTATTCCTGGCTTCAGGCCTGGTTCTTCAGTGATTTTTATCCATTACACGGTCACCAAAGGAAACAGCGGTGCATTCTCTTACCAGCTGCTCATCATGTAATATAATGTAGAGTTTGTTGAAGTGCCTCGCTGTGTGAAAAACAGTGTGCTATTAGCATCTCTCTTTGGTACCTTGCGTGGCTCAAACTCCCAGTTGTGGATGACGCGTGCAGGGATGACAGCGGTGTCATTCCAGTGGCAGGTGCTGCAGTAGTACTGGCCCGTGTAGTCACACTGCCTGGCCTCGCTTGGCACGCCCCCTACAGGACAACACAGTGCAGCATGGGGCTCCGTGAGTGATTATAACACCACGCCACACAACTCACTGATCATGCAACTCTCACAGTCACACACACAACTCACTGATCATGCAACTAACACTGTCACACAACAGAACAAATATTTTCCTAATCACAACATAATTAAATGCTTAATGAGATAGTCATTCTCAGCTATGCTGAGTTGTAGTAAATGCTCTAGCTAAATCTCTTTAGATCCCCACAGAGGAACACTAAGACTTATTGGGCTCCAGGTTTATCTTGTACAGTACAGTATGTTTAGTCACAGTCTGTGAGAGGAGAAGAATGTCCACACAGGCAATTGACCCAGAGGTTAGGCATTGCTTTTATAACTGTGATTGTGTTAAAACAACAAGGGTCCATAGACATCATGCTCATATATTTCAATTTGTGCTGACTGCTAATTGGCTATCAAGTCAGTCTCATAAAGGCTGAACACTCACTTAGTGACACAGGCGTGCGGCACTCGGCACAGCGGTAGTCCTGCCGGTCCAGCCCGATCTCTGGGCAGATGCTGAGCTCATACTCTGACTTGTGGCTGACCTTTGACCTCACACAGGGCTTGTTGATGAGGTTCAAGCACTTGCTATGGCAACGGTAGTAACAACCTGCGAGAGGAACAGGGAGACAGAGATTAGTCAACAGCTAACTACGGTTTTAAAATTCAATATATGACTTAAGATTTTGGAGAGAAAGTTGGCCATACAGTACACCAATTCATTCAATCTCTCTCTCCAACTCAATTAATTCATCAGGGCCAACGTCGACCAATAGAAGGCCTCAAGAGGGCAGTGTTGCCTAGCAACTGAGCGCTATTCAGTTTTGGTTGCTTAGCAATGCTCTCTCTTTTATATGTTTACCCAAATTCAGCCATACAGCTGCAACCGTTCAGTGTCCATGAGGTTTTACCACTGAGAACATTTTGGCTTAGTTTTAATGCACTCTTACCTGTGCAGGTGTACCAGGTCTGGATGAGGCCCCAGATGATAGTGCTGCACTTGTCACACGTCTGTTTCACACTCTTGCTCTTCTCCTTGGAGAAACGATGCTCCAACAGCACCCTCAGGTTTGGCTCATCCTCTTCAGGGTCCTGTTGAGAGACAAGGAGCAGAGCCAATCAGAACCCAGCACAAGAGCACAGCATTGTGTCAGAGGCCTACACTACAGTCTGTTATTAATCAACTGAACGAGTTCACTGCAGCACTTTCAACCCACTCATTCTCAGTGTGTGAATGACACCAAAACAACCCATATTTAAAACAATTCAGGCAATCCCAGCAGAATCCAGACACTTCATGAGCTATAAGGGGTGGTTTCACATGTTCTTTTTTAAGTTAGATGTGACACAACCACAGAGAGAGTCTGACATAAAATGAGGAAACAGGGACACGAAGACCAAAACAAGACTTACAGTGCCTTCAGAAGGTATTCATACCCCTTAATCCACATTTTGTTGTTACAGCCTGAATGAAAAATGTATTAAATTGATTTCTCCTCTCTCACCCATCTAAAGACAATACCCCATAATGAGAAAGTGAAAACATGCTTTTACAAAGTTTTGCAAATATTTTGAAAACCGAAATACAGAAATATCTCATTTACATAAGTATTCAGACCCCTGAGTCAATACATGTTAGAATCACCTTTTGCAGTGATGACAGCTGTGAGTCTTTTCGGGTAAGTCTAAGCACTTTGCAACCTGGATTGTACAATCTTTTAAAATTCTTCAAGCTCTATAAAGTTGGTTATTGATCATCGCTAGACAGCCATTTTCAAGTCTTGCCATAGTTTTGACTTAAATCAGCTTAAATCTAACTAGGCCACTCAGGAACATTCAATGTCATCTTGGTAAGCTAATCCAGTGTATATTTAGCCTTGTGTGTTAGGTTATTATCCAGCTGAAAGGTGAATTTGTCTCCCAGAGTCTGTTGGAAAGCAGACTGAACAAGGTTTTCCTCTAGGATATTGCCTGTGCTTAGCTCTATAGCGTTTATTTTTATCCTGAATAAAACTCACTAGTCCTTGCCAATGACAAGCATATCCATAACATGATGCAGCCACCACCATGATTGAAAATATATAGATGGGTATTCAGTGATGTGTTTGCCCCAAACATAACACTTTGTATTCTGGACATGAAGTCAATTTCTTAGCCACATCTTTTGCAGTTTTACTTTAGTGCCTTACTGCAAACAGGATGCATGTTTTGGAATATTCTTATTCTGTACAGGCTTCCATCTTTTCACTCTGGCATTTAGGTTTGTACTGTAGAGTAGCTACAATGTTGTTGATCCATCTTCAGTTTACTCCTATCACAGCCTTTAAACTCTGTAACTGTTTTAAAGTCACCATTGGCCTAATGGTGAAATCCCTGAGCGGTCTCCTTCCTCCTCGGCAACAGAGTTAGGAAGGGCACCTGTATCATTGTAGTGACTGAGTGTATTGAAATGCCATCCAAAGTGTAATTAATAAGTTTACCATGCTCAAAGGGATATTTCAATGTCTTTTTTTTAATTTATTTTTTTACCAATATGTGCCCTTCTTTGCAAGGCATTGGAAAACCTTCCTGGTCTTTGTGGTTGAATCGGTGTTTGAAATTCATTGCTCGACTGAGGAGGGACCTTACAGTTAATTGTGAGTTTGGGGTACAGAGATAAGGTAGTCATTTAAAACAATTATGTTAAACACGATTATTGCACACTATTATTGAGTCCATGCAACTTGTGACTTGTTAAGAAAATGTTTACTCCTGAACTTATTTAGGCTTGCCATAACAAAGGGGTTGAATACTTATGGACTCAAGACATTTCAGCTTTTCATTTTTAATTCATTTGTAAACATTTCTAAAAAACATAATTCCACTGACATTATTGGGTATTGTGTGTAGGCCAGTGACACAACATCTCAATTTAATAAATTTAAAATTTAGGCTGTAAAACAACAAAATGTGGAAAAAGTCAAGGGGTGTGACCACTTTCTGAAGGCACTGTATGTTACACACTAATATTGTATTGACATTTCAAGAGGTAGTGAATGATTTGTGAATGGTTTTCATGCATACACAGTTCACAAGTGCTCTGAAAACAGTTAAAAAAATAAATAAAGAATTTAAGTTGGTCGACTCTTCTACGTAAATACAACTACCTTCCTGCCATCTACCTCCCATGACTAATTTCTTACCCCCTTAACTCATGGTCTCTTGGTAGTTCAATACTTCCCTCCAGCCTCCCCTCTGGTCTTACCTTGAGCTCCTGTAGTTTGAGGCGTAGGTGGATCAGTTTGACCACAGTGTCCTTCTGTCTCTCTGAATGCTCAGGCAGCTCCAGGATTAATCTCTTACACTCCTCTATGGCCATCTTTAGCTGCTCAATGTCCAACGCTACAAACGAGCTCTGCACGGGGACATCCATCATAATTTGCAAATAAATTAATTTTAAAAAATCCCACAATGTGATTTTCTGGATTTTTTTTTCTCATTTTGTCTGTCATATTTGAAGTGTACCTATGATGAAAATTACAGGCCTCTCATCTTTTTAAGTGGGAGAACTTGCACAATTGGTGGCTGACTAAATACTTTTTTGCCCCACTGTAAGTCCATGCATGGGCAAACACGGGCACATACTGATTGCCATTTAAACTGCACATAGACAAATGTATCCATCACAGTCGTGTTTTCAATATGAATTACTTTTCATGCAACCACACCGACTGGTCAGTGGTTCACCAACATCCAAAATGGCCGTATAAGGATTGTCCTTACGACAGGTCGAGAGAAGTGGTCCTCTGCCAGTCCCAGGTCCATGGCTCGGTCCAAACTCTGGCTTCGGCTCTCAGAGAAGAGCTCAGGTCTCAGCTCTGAGGAAAGACAAACAAGAAGTACTGTAAGCATCGTTCTCTCTCTCTCACACACACACACACAACCTTTTACAGAACACACATTTGTCTAAAAGGAGTTTCACCCTCTGAGTGGATAAAGCAGTCACAAGATACTGTTTTTATACAAATACGTGCTCTGTTTAAAACCAGAGGGAAACAGGGAAGGACTACTGCCTTTGAAGTGCTAAAGGTTGCTAGGTAACAGACTTAAGGCTATACAGCCTCAAGATTAACAGGAAGATATGGTTAACCTAACAGTCCCACTGTACGGCTGTGGGCCAGACATTAGTTTACGCTCCCACAATTTCCACCTCACCTATTGGATTTAACAAAGGCTATCGTCCCTGATTTGCAATAATCTTATTCTTCTTCGTAAAATTATTTGGGACACGTTTATGCTACTTCATTAAAGGGTTTGACAACAAAGAACTTAGAATTATAGTACAAAGGCAAGTCATGGCAGATAGGAGCTTTATTCTCTGACACCAACTCAAATGTGGGTTTCTGTATTATCAGACTAATCACACAGATCAAAGCATTCTGACAATCTGATAAAGAAAGTTCTCCTTGGTTTAGCTCGGCTCCCAATTTCAGCACCAGAGCATACACAGTTCAGCTCTTCAGTCATTAAATCAAAGGGAGTGCTGGTAGCTTGGGGGGCATGTAAACGGATCAAATATTTAAAGCCTTAGAGGAACCAGAGAGAGGCTTTAAGCCATTTTGTGAGGTTTTGTGCCAGGGTACACAGTACAAGATATTGGCTGAGGGCTAGCCTCTTTGAAACTCTAAGCTTCTACATCTCCAAAGACCACTTCTAGATTAAAAGCTGCTTCCCAAAGCTTTTACTTTTGGCTGTAACAGACGCCTCAACACAGTAAGAAACCGATCAATTAGGCCTAAAGATCCAGAGGGACAAGATTCCACTCCTATCATCATAAAAAAAATATAAATATATATATATAAATAATGAAAATACAGAGATGCTACATGACATTTGCATCAACAGTTAGCCTGGACCACAAACAGATGTCTACCCTCGGCAAGAAGCATTTTGGGTGTCTAACAATTGACTAGTTCATCAGATAGACCTAAAGCCAGAACATATAATTTCAAACAAACAACATTCAGCAGGTAGTCTCAAGTTAGCCTGTATCAAGTAAACCCATAGCTAATCTCCCTATCTAGGCCTGCATATTGTTTGTACCTGCATACACCTCAGATGACATCATGGTAGCGAGAGACAAGATATCCTGAGTCGCTGGCTGCCAGAGAGAGCTGGAGAGGCAGACAGATGCAGCTGAAGCCTAGGCAGTGTTCTAGTGAACTGAGCTAAGTGTAGGCATATGATTACAGGAATCGTTCTGAACCACAGTACTACCTAATGCTCCTGTCTCAGTTCCTCTCATTACTTTTGGCCCACAACTACAGATCCAGGGTCAGTTGGTGTTGTTGAAGAGCTCATAATGGTTAGGGCGCTGTTGCAAGATTGGTACTAAAATCAGATATTAAGCAACAGAGATGGAAAAAACAGCAGCCTTCTTCCTCTTTAAGTCTATGCTGTTGTTCAGCTGTAGTCAGTCAGTCACATCATTTCAAAATGTCTAGATTGTTTCATCTCTTGCAGACTATAGTTCTGCAGACAATGCTTGCTCTGGTACAGGTTGCAGCTCTAATCTTGCAGATGCAGCCTGGCTGCACAGACAACATGAACTGACTTCACACCAGGCTACTGCACTACTGCTGCAGTGTCATCAGGTTGTCTGCCCATCCATTCTCCAGGCCTTTGCTGAGATGAGCAAAACACACAGAATCTGCCTCTGCATTCTCTTCTCATTACATGGCAATCACATTCAGCACTGGTGTTAATTCATTTCACATGTATACTGGGACCCATCAATGAACTAAGCTACTATCCAACGCGCCAGTCAAACTCACCATCTTGAGGGGGGGTTTTACCCCCTGGGGGTCCGCCCTCCTCCTCCTCCCCCCGGTCAAAGGGGTTGAGGCGGGCTTGGCGAAAAGAAGCAGGTCTCTCATGATATTCCATCTCACAGGCTACATCTGTGGAAGACACACAACACATGGTCAGTCATGAACCAGAAGGACGAGAGACACACGGACTAGGCTACGTTCCGCCAAGCCTCAAGAGAAAAGGGGGGGGGGGGGGGGGTCGCTCTCACTTGACACTCCCTCAAGGACAAAGTGGATATTTTATATCCAGTCAATATGGCTGTATTGACATTTATTGCTTTGGTATTTGATCATGTGAGTGTTGATCTTCCCTGTTTTATAGACAAAGGTGAGCTACCATAAGCATGAGGATATGGGTATAGAGAATTGGTACTCAGGCATTGTTGATATGTTATGATGTCTTGTAGGGATCAGATATTGACACATGTAATATGCATTATCACAGACACATAACCATAGCACAGTCATCAGAGCTGCAGGATCAGCTCAGATGAGCACCCACACTGTCTGAAAACAAGCAAGACTCCCATTAAAAGTAATAGTTAGTTTACAGGGCTGTCACTGTTTTTGCTTTGACTTATAGCCTAGACATGTCCTCAAATACTAGTTTATAATTTTACATGCATTTTAGAAGCTATTTTATCAGAGGGGGAACCAAGTCACTATTATTCGAGTCACAAGCAAGTGTCAAGTCGAGTCCCAAGTAGAAGGGTTCAAGACTCGAGTCAAGTACAAGTCGTGCATTCTAAGAGCAAGTCAATTCCAGTCACAATTTGAAGTCAAGTCTCAAGTTTTTTTATTTTTTATTAAACTATACATGCAACACCTTGTTCAACTACAAATCTTTATTTATTGGGTCTACCAGACATACCTTTGGATTATTTTGTCTACAGCACATTTTGATGATGTAATTGTAAAATAGGGACCTTGCAGCAGTCATAAGGGCGTGACATCAGCAGAAGACACTCAACATGCTCAGAGTGTAGACCTATTTACACCTTGGTGATCCAATGGTGAAAGCGCCATATCATACAAAATATACAAATTAGATTTACCTAATATACACCGGCAATAGCCTCTGCATCAGGCTTAACCTGTCCTTCCTGAACAGACACAGGTAGAGGGCAAGACTGTACAGCCTCCCCCTGAGAAAGCAAATCGAATCTAACAGGAGCTCAAACAGGTAGACCTACCTTATATAAGCACTTGGCACCCAAGACCATACAATTAGCAATTACAACCAATACACTGGTTCTAAAATGTAAAAGGAAAATGTCCACATCCGTCTTAAATCAGACTTAATGATTATTCATGATATTTCAACACCATGCATTCATGGAACAATCACTTGTTCACGCACAACAAACATGACAGACATAAGACACAGATACACGGAACTCGGACATAATCAGGGAATTACGGACAAAGGAAACCATATATTTAATTAAATAAACATTACTTCTACCTCAAGAGTCTTACGAACGTTCATATGCACTATACACATCGCGCGATGCGTATAGTGCACATGAATGTTTGGCTAAATGAAATGGTATCGATCGTATGTTTATCAAACCAGAAACAGAAATGTCTACGTGTTGCAATAAACGGTATGGGGATAGAATTATGAAACTTTAGCAATTATTTTAGTATTCGATGGAATATATATTTACCTAATAGGGCCTATGCATTTCAACGTGTGAAAGCAACAGCAAACGCTTCAACAACAGGAAAACGTGATGGGTATAATTTGTGAAAACGTTCCAACAGTAATCTGTAACAAAAACTTCGTAAAGTACAAGGTTGCCAACAAACGCATACAAAGTAGCATGATCAATTCACCTAGCTAACTAGCTTCCGAATAGGCATCAACTCACCACGTAACTTATTCTTAATGTTTGTCCATAGACTACCAGACATACATTTTTCGGAATAAAACGTGGTGAGTGAAAAACTTAATGAAATAGCCCACTCCCTACCCGGTATCTTATTCTGCCGCTATACAACATTGTACGCGTTGTTTGTTGGCAACCTTGTTATTTACGAAGTTGTTGGAACGTTCCACAAATTATACCCACCCGGAAAAAAACGTTCTTCACTGGCAGGCGTTTGGAGAGCGCAAGTGAACATCCGCGCAGGTGGCTATGGTGCGTCTTCGCCACAATAATACATTTTAACAACAAATTCCAAATGCCAGCTTCATAAGTAAATTACCAATTTCAAGCAATTGTTACATACCAAAACACCAGTAGGCCTATGATAATAATTGTTGCCCCATTTCTGGTAAGTTTACAAAGTAAAGGGTTAATATTCTTGATCACCACATTTTTTTGGAGCTGCATATTTATTTATTTATTATGGCAATCGTCTCTTCCTACAATTAGACGTTTGCGCTGCACTCGATCGTATAGTTGCACAGCAAATCATCAATCGCTTCGCTAGCTCACCCGACCTGTGATGATTGACAGTTTGCTAGTCCAAACAGAGTGCCGCGTGTGCGTTTCACTAGCCAATCTGTTGCAGGTTTTTTGCAAGGGCGATGCTGCGGCTACTGTCTCTGGCTGCTTGTGGAAGTCAATCCACGTATACTCTGTGCCACAAAATGAGTGACAAAACATTACAAAACCTGGCCAGATAATTTTAATTCATGAATCTCAGGTCAAAGTCGAGTCATTTTCTTTTCTACCAAGTCATCAAATTTGTTACTTGAGTCAAGACTCGAGTCGAAGTCATGTGACTGAGTCCACGACTTTGTTTTATACAGAAAATTCGTATACAAGTCGTATGACAATATTTTAGTTTGACAATAATTCTATTAAAACATTTTTGATATCACATGCCTTTTATTTTTCTGCATAACTAAAATCAGGAGTATGCCTCTACTGTCGTTTATTCAATTTAGACTGTTTTGGATATCTCCCTGACCAATATGGCTGCCATATCACTACATTCTGGAACTTCAAGGGTTTCTGACATTAGCCATCTATCTAGTAATTTAATAGTATTTCAACTAGCTAGGTAGCTAACGTTACCTACAAAACGAAAGGGTAGCACGTAAGAAGGTTCCGAGTTTTAAAACATTGGAAGACTTGCATAAGCCAGGCAGCCAGCAACTTTAAACGGCAATGTTATCAACAATGTTAGCTATGAAAACTAAAATCACTGTAAATATTAATAGCTAGCTAGCTAGCAAAACTGTAGTTAGCTTAGCTAGCTAGACTACTTGCTAGCTAACATTCCCTAGACAGGTATACTTACCCCATTGTCGACCTCCAAACAACAATATTTCATCCGTATATGATTGACGTTGGACACTTAAAACGCCGTGCATTCAGTTTTATTCGCAAATATATCCTGTATCCTTCTTGGGTTCTCTGTCATCAGCATCACACAGAATGATTCCAATGTTTTCTCTGGATGTGTCAGCGCAGGAATACTGCTCTGCAGCGATACCTCGCGGGCAGTTTATGTAACAGCAACCATGACTGGTGTTTTGCAGGCAGTATTGGTATGCACTTGATGCATGCGTGCATGATACAACATTCATAAATCAACCTGTATAACGTGGCATTTTGTTTCTTGTATCACTAGCTCTGGCTTAACTCCTCAAAAAAATGAGCTACACAAATCTGAGTAGCATTTGGTGAATATTGCTTTGGGACATTGCTTTTTCAGTCATTATCTGCTTGTTTTAAACCAACAGGAGCATCGTCAGCTCATGAATGCCAGAGCAAGAAAGGAAAAGATAAATCTTGCTTTTGTGTTGGTGGTCATTATAGAGCCATTTCTCAAGTAGCTCTTCTCATCACTCCTCTATGTGTTAATAGAACTAGATATGGCCTTTACTTTGCTAACAGTGTCAAATACTTTTCCTCTACCATTTATTTTTATTTATTTCACCTTTCACCGTTCTCATT
The DNA here is from genome assembly GCF_057628025.1 of Oncorhynchus mykiss. Lineage (NCBI taxonomy): Eukaryota > Metazoa > Chordata > Actinopteri > Salmoniformes > Salmonidae > Oncorhynchus > Oncorhynchus mykiss. Next base: position 20,654,352 of record NC_143047.1, on the reverse strand, counting down.
TACAATTGCGACCTGGCCAAGATAAAGCAAAGCAGTTCGACACATACAACAACACATAGTTATACATGGAGTAAAACAAATATACAGTCAATAATACAGTAGAAAAATAAGGCTATATACAATGTGAGCAAATTAGGTGAGATAAGGGAGTTAAAGGCAAAAAAAAAATGCCATGGTGGCGAAGTAAATACAATGTGGCGAGTAAAACACTGGGATGGTAGATTTGCAGTGGAAGAATGTGCAAGGTAGAGATATAAATAATGGGGTGCAAAGGAGCTAAATAAATACAGTAGAGGGAGAGGTAGTTGTTTGGGCTAAATTATAGATGGGCTATGTACAGGTGCAGTAATCTGTGAGCTGCTCCTCCTAGTGAGGGAGATAAGTGTTTCCAGTTTCAGAGATTTTTGTAGTTCGTTCCAGTCATTGGCAGCAGAGAACTGGAAGGAGAGGCGGCCAAAGGAATAATTGGTTTTGGGGGTGACCAGAGAGATATACCTGCTGGAACTTGTGCAACTGGTGGGTGCTTTTTTCAGTAACACCGGGTGGAAAAATGGCTACCTGTTGTCTTTTGCTCGAGAAATACACAAAGAGCCATCAGGTGGACACTGACACAATGTTGTTGTACACGCTCATTTTTCAAAATAAAAGCCTGAAACTATGTCTTGTGATACTAGACACATTAAGGAAGCCATAGAAAAAGGAATCTCGTTGATATCCCATTCACTGCTCAATAGGAAAGCATAGGAAGGGACTCTTATTTAGAAACCGCTGCATTCTGATTGGATTTTTCTCATTCTTTTGCCTGCAATATCAGTTCTGTTATACTCACAGACAATATCTTTACAGTTTTGGAAACTTTAGAGTGTTTTCTATCCAAGCTGTCAATTATATGCAAATTATATTTTCTGGTCCTGAAAAATAGCCCGTTTACTTTGGGAACGTTATTGACCCCTGTCTTTCAAAGGTAATTTGTAAAAATCAAAATAACTTCACAGATCTTCATTGTAAAGGGTTTAAACACTATTTCCCATGCTTGTTCAATGAACCATAAACAATTAATGAATATGCACCTGTGGCACGGTCGTTAAGACACTAACAGCTTACAGACGGTAGGCAATTAAGGTCACAGTTATGAAAACTTAGGACACTAAAGAGACCTTTCTACTGACTCTGAAAAACATTAAAAGAAAGATGCCCAGCGTCCCTGCTCATCTGCGGAAACCTTCCTTAGTCATGCTGCAAGGAGGCATGAGGACTGCAGATGTGGCCAGGGTCTGGGGCGGTGTGTCACAGCACCATCGGACTGAGCTTGTTGTCATTGTAGGCAATCTCAATGCTGTGCTTTACAGGGAAGACATCCTCCTCCCTCATGTGGTATCCTTCCTGCAGGCTCATCCTGACATGACCCTCCAGCATGACAATGCCACCAGCCATACTGCTCATTCTGTGAGTGATTTCCTGCAAGACACAAATGTCAGTGTTCTGCCATAGCCAGCGAAGAGCCTGGATCTCAATCCCATTGAGCACGTTTGAGACCTGTTGGATCGGAGGGTGAGGGCCATTCCACCCAGAAATGTCCAGGAACTTGCAGGTGCTTTGGTGGAAGAGTGGGGTAACATCTCACAGCAAGAACGGGCAAATCTAGTGCAGTCCATGAGGAGAGGCACTGCAGTACTTAATGCATCTGGTGGCCACACCAGATACTGTTACTTTTGACCCCCCCTTTGTTCAGGGACACATTGTTCCATTTCTGTTAGTCACATTTTTTAAAATGTTATTTTACCTTTTATTTAACTAGGCAAGTCAGTTAAGAACAAATTCTTATTTTCAATGATGGCCTAGGAACAGTGGGTTAACTGCCTGGTTCAGGGGCAGAACTACAGATTTTTACTTTGTCAGCTCAGGAAATTGATCTTGCAACCTTTCGATTACTAGTCCAACACTCTAACCACTAGGCTACCTGCAGCCCCATGTCTGTGGAACTTGTTCAGTTTGTGTCGCAGTTGTTGAATCTGATGTTCATACAAATATTTACACGTTAAGTTTTCTGAAAATAAACGCAGTTGACAGTGAGAGGACGTTTCTTTTTTTGCTGAGTTTATTTACTGCATGAGGAAGCTGGAGGTGGCAGGCCTCCTGTGTTATGTGGGGATGCATCTTTGAGATTAGAGAGGCTATGACAGGGTCTGCGTGTTCTGTGACACTGTATAAAGAGCTGCTCTGTTCAGGGCCCCTTGCCACAGGCTCTAAGTGTTGAGGCATCGCCAGCATGTGATCCACCCAGCCGACTGTCCCCATACATTGTAGAAGAGAGAGCACAAACAGCCTCCATCTCTCTCTAACCAGCGAGCTAGTCACTGCTCTTCCTGTTTCTTCAAGAAGTGCAGGTGTTCTTGAGATTGTTGATTCATTTTTGAATGTGTAAAATTTGCAGCACTCTCCACATTTCACCTGTTGCTCCTTGTCCTGCAAATCAATTGGCTCCAACCGTATGCACTAGAGCTCCTGCCCCCTTTTAGAACAGGGGTAAGCAACCGGGTTTTGATCCAACAAGGCACCACACCTGACCAACTAAACTAATTGATCAGTTCAGTGATTGCCTAAATTCAACTCACCTGGTCTTCCAGGTCAGTTAAATGCAAAACATGAAGTGCCTGCACACTCCAGGACCGCCTAGCTATTTTAGACCATGCAGATAAGTATGTAATTAGCCTGCTGAAGGCCTTCCATCTTGTAGATCAGCGGTGTCAAACTCATTCCATTAGGGCCTAGCCCTAGTGTCTGCTGTTTTTTCCTTTTAATTACGACCTAGACAACCAGGTGAGGGGAGTTCCTTACTAGTCAGTGATGTTAAGTCAGACACGCAACCCCTCACATGTTGTAGATCATCCATCTTAGCTCCTCACAGCATGTTCTATCCAGACTCAACCCATGCTGCCCAAGGTGTGCCTCTACCTCCAGGGGACCGAGATCCAGTATTTTTATCCAGCATCTAGGTCACCTCCACATGGGACTGTCATGCAGTGGAGTCCAAGTTCAACAAGGCTCTGCTTTATCCTATTTTTCTAGAAGAAAGACCCCTAGTCATTGTACTGTAATACACTGTTCCTGTTTCCACTAAAAACAACCTCAGAAACACTGAACACAGTGTATCAAAACAAGATGGTGTATAATATCATTCTTGTTTAATATCCCCAAACAAGTCAGAAAAAGCTAATTCCAAAGTAGGCTTGAACATGTTTATTATTAGAAAGTAAGGGCTATTCGTCATCCATTTCACACACTTTATTTCACCCATTCAACTTAGTGGTCTGTCTGGGAGGTTTTTATCAACAGGATAAATCAACAGGAGGCCATGAGTTGGTCAGAGGGCTAAGGGAAGTGGGGCTAACAGTTAGCAAAGACACAGTGAGAGCAGGGGGGGGGGGTATAGGGAGGGAGGGTTATACAGTATAGTGTACATGAGGCAGATAACCCTGCTACACACCGACAAAGCGCTGTCGGCTGAGTTTACACAAGCGTGGCTCTTCTTCCAAGGTGTTCACCGGGCCTGGCTCTCTGACTCTTCCTCGTCGTCTTCATACATCTCTCCCTCCTCCTCGGTGGTGGCGTCCTGGTACTGCTGGTACTCTGACACCAGGTCGTTCATGTTGCTCTCTGCCTCGGTGAACTCCATCTCGTCCATGCCCTCTCCGGTGTACCAGTGCAGGAACGCCTTGCGGCGAAACATGGCGGTGAACTGCTCGGAGATGCGCTTGAACAGCTCTTGGATGGCCGTGTTGTTCCCGATGAAGGTGGCGGACATCTTGAGACCGCGGGGCGGGATGTTACAGACGGCCACTTTGACGTTGTTGGGGATCCATTCGACGAAGTAGCTGCTGTTCTTACTCTGGATGGCCAACATCTGTTCGTCCACCTCCTTCATGGACATCTGACCACGGAACACCATGGCCACGGTCAGGTAGCGTCCGTGACGCGGGTCGCAAGCGGCCATCATGTTCTTGGCGTCAAACAACTGCTGGGTGAGCTCAGGCACAGACAGTGCATTGTAGCACGCACTGCCACGCGCCGTGAGGGGGGCGAAGCCAGGCATGAAGAAGTGCAGACGGGGGAAGGGCACCATGTTGACAGCCAGTTTGCGGAGGTCAGCATTGAGCTGGCCGGGGAAGCGGAAGGAGGTAGTAACACCGCTCATAGTGGCCGACACCAGGTGGTTGAGGTCTCCGTAGGTGGGCGTGGGGAGCTTGAGCGTGCGGAAGCAGATGTCATAAAGCGCCTCGTTGTCAATGCAGTAGGTTTCGTCTGTGTTCTCCAGCAGCTGATGGATGGACAGGGTGGCATTGTAGGGCTCCACCACTGTGTCTGATACTTTAGGGGAAGGCACCACGCTGAAGGTGTTCATGATGCGGTCAGGGTACTCTTCCCGGATCTTGCTGATGAGCAGGGTCCCCATGCCCGAGCCTGTGCCCCCTCCGAGGGAGTGGGTGAGCTGGAAGCCCTGGAGACAGTCACAGTTCTCACATTCCTTCCTGACTACGTCCAGTACTGAGTCCACCAGCTCTGCTCCCTCTGTGTAGTGGCCCTTGGCCCAGTTGTTACCAGCGCCACTCTGACCTATAGGGCAACAACACACTTCAAGATAGAGCTTCAGCAATTATCAACGCTGCATTTGTACAGGGAGCTACACATTTACATCGTTTTAAGGACATTTGGGAGCATTTACTGTAAGTAAATAAAATCAAATGTCTTTAAAGGAAATATTACAGACTATTTATGTTGTTAATGGCAGAAGAGACTGTAAATGGCAGATTGACTGTTATTGCCAATACACTCTTCCAATGCAATCACTAAGCACTGCAGCCATATTTAACCCACGTTGGACAGATACTGACCGAAGATGAAATTGTCTGGTCTGAAGAGTTGTCCGTAGGTCCCAGAGCGAACACTGTCCATAGTTCCTGGCTCCAGGTCTACTAGGATGGCCCTGGGGACGTACTTAGAGGCTGGGGAGAGACAGCAGATGAGGTTACCTGCAACGCCCTAATAAATACTACTGTATATCACAGTCAAGTTCAGTACAATAGGATTAAAGTGGATATTCTCAAGGCTAGATAAACCCCAAAGAGTGAGAGAGTGTTCAACTGAAACAGGTCATCACAAGTATTTGAGCAACAGGGCTTTTAGTGTTGTGTTGTTTCTGGGCTTGTGTAGATGTGTATTTAGTTCCAGTATCAGACTCACATGAGGCCTCATTGTAGTAGACACTGATCCTCTCCAGCTGCAGTGGGGAGTCGCCCTCATAGTTCCCTGTAGGGCTGATGCCATGTTCATCACTGATCACCTCCCAGAACTGCACAACACAAAGACACAAACATTACCAGTAACACATAGTTCTATACAAGCAAAGTGGATGGAAACTTCAACAGATTTATAGTCGGGACCATATTGAACTATCACTTGGGTACTTGGAGGTGAAATTAGTGGGGAGCTCTAGTAAAAACTGTTAGAGGAGTGTGGGCCAATGTAAGTTGGGATAGTGGGCATCTAGGCTTTGTCTGTCATCCATCCTGGGTTCTGCTTCATTGATCCATGACCCCATTTAAGCCAACAGTTAGTCCAGCTGTCTCCACCCTCCCCCAGGCCCTTGGGCCGCTAGACTCATACTGAGGTAGAGGCCCTCTCAGAGGGGACAGACTCCATCTGGAGAGGCTCTCTCTGCCTCAACACACACACACAAAGTGTGTTGCTAGGTAAAGAGACAAAAGAGGGCACTGCCTAATGAAGTCCCCTTGATCACTTCAAATATGTATACGGTCACTGAGTGTATAGGCCAGTGTGTGTGTGTGTGTGTGTGTGTGTATATATATATCAGACAGAGAGAGACAGAGCCCTATGAAAGTCTAAAATAGAACACAGACAGCACTATCAAGGGCAAACACAGGACACGTAGTTGGAAGGAGGATGCCAAGTGGCCATATCAAGTCACAGATTAGATATTGTCCATTTTACAGTTTCTCATTACTATGCAATAGAAGGTCCATATGTGCAAAGTGCAGTTCTCCTTTAATTAGCAAAAAACACCATCTGGGCATTCACTAAAAGCAGACAAAAACACCAAAAAGATACTGTACACAATAACAATGGTCACTCAAAAGCCCCATAGTGATCCCATATTGGTATCAGTGTGTTAATCCCATATTTGTGTCACTCAACAGCCAGACAGATGAAGTGACATGGCCAAGATAAAGCCAAGATAAAGCAAAGCAATGAGACACAAACAACACAGAGCTACACATGTAATAAACAAACGTAATGTCAACAACACAATAGAAAAGTCTATATACAGTGTGTGCAAATGAGGTAAGATTAGGGAGGTAAGGCAATAAGTAGGCCATAGTGGTGAAGTAATTACAATTTAGCAATTAAACACTGGAGTGAGATGTGCAGAAGATGAATGCACAAGTCGAGATACTGGGGTGCAAAGGAGCAAAAAAATAAATAACAATATGGGGATGAGGTAGATGGATGGGCTATTTACAGATAGGCTATGTACAGGTGCAATGATCTGTGAGCTGCTCTGACAGCTGATGTTTAAAGTTAGTGAGGGAGATATGAGTCATCAGCCAGTGATTTTTGCAATTTGTTCCAGTCACTGGCAGCAGAGAACTGGAAGGAAAGGCAGCCAAAGGAGGAATAGACTTTGGGGGTGACCAGTGAAATATACCTGCTGGAGCACGTGCTACGGGTGGGTGCTGCTATGGTGACCAGTGAGCTGAGATAAGGCGGGGCTTTACCTAGCAAAGACTTAAAGATGATAAGCAATGATTTATAGATTAATCCCATATGGTGTCAGTGTGTTGACAAAAACAACCTTTCCTCTATCCCTCTGTACAGACTGCTGTGACCAAGGGCACCACACCCAGTATGAAGACCATCTTATGTCTGAGCTCTGACAATGGTGTCCCTCTTCCTCTCTCCAAGTGCTGTACTCCCTCCTTTCCCTCCCTCCCTTTCTCTCCTCTGCAGAAGATACTCCTTAGTTCTCTAATGATCTATCCTGTCCCAAACAGACGTCCCCTGCCATCTAAATCAGTAACTAGGAGTTCCTCTTGTTCCTTAATTATGGCTCTGTAACTCAATCTGGCAATATCTCTTCTAGGGGACAAACAAAGAAACAGAAAATAAATCCAAAAGGGAGAGACAGAGATTAAAGGGAAACCGCTAGACTGCGATAGAGAAATACAGAGTTAGATGACTAAAGAGTCTGTAGGGAATTTCTGCTCTCTCATTCTTAGTTACTATCGCTACACTGGCAAAAGTGTAGAATTCTTCCATTGTCATCGGACTTCATCCTGTACTGCATTAGCAATGGCAGATGTGTGGTGCTAGTAGACATACTGCCATATCATAGTTAAGCATCAGAATGAGCTCATCATTGCAGTATATCAGACGACAAAAAGTCCCACTCCCAACACCCCCCCCCCCCCCCCCCCATCTCTCTGGGTCTCTCTTTGTTGGGAGTAACCTGAGCATTAGGAACAAGTCATTTTCCCAACAACTGCCCCATTAGAGAAACGGTGGTCAGAATCAGCAAACGAGCCGAGTCACTAGTGAAATACTCCAGAGGGGAGTGAAGAAAAGTGGACACATGACACGTTCACTTGTCCAGCTGTGGTCAAACAAGTATGTTTCAGCTGATGCTGTAGTTGTACATTTGGTTCTGGGTAATGATGATTATGGTGATGAGGCTGATTACGATGATGAGGTTACGTAGCTGTCCGAAATCCCTACAGAGCCTGCTGAGGCTCAGAAAAGGCTGCCTTAAATGTTATGAATAATAAATGTCCCATCAGGCTGAGGAGACAGTAATCATTAGCCCCCCTATGTCTTTCACTCTGAAATGATTTCCATTTATGATCCACCATGTTGAACAAATCGTCTCCAGCTCCAGTAGAGACTCACAGATCATAGTGAACCAATGTAGGCTATCCCCAGATGGTCAAAACACAACAAAAGGGGAGAAGACCTGTAGACCGGTTTAGTTTTAGATGGTCACATACAGCCAGCCAATCAGGTAATGTAAGTGCAAGTGAAGCCATCCAAAACAGAGCAGCAACAAAATAAAAAGCTGTCTACTGTTGGCTAAAAAAAAAGGGTCACAGTCACACACTGTAAAATCTGCATTACAGCTTTAGACAGAAAAGCTTTCAGCATTTAGGCAATATCCTTCCTGAAGACTCACTGTCTAATAAACCATCAAAACGGATAGCAACCCAAACCACTAGTCAGTGCGATTGTAGGCTATTTGTAGTGGTAACTTATGTCCAGGTATCATCAATTGATCCTCCATTAATACAACTTTGATGTACTGATCAGTCAAATAGGTCACATGTCTATCTATATAGGCTGTCAACTACTACATATACTGGAAGCTGCTTTGAGAAAGAGAGCTATACTTGTCATTGTGACATTGGCCTGTAAATTGTGTTCGGGCCCTAAGTGGAGTGTTTGCGCAGCTGGACAAGCTCCAACAGTCCGAGCCTTTGTCTGTCTGCCCCCCCCCACCCCCCAGTCCACCCGAGGGCGTGGTGGTTTTCAACAGTGTCTCACCACGCCTTTCTGTGCATGATACACTCGCAGTTTACAAAAGATGGTGGATCTCTGTCCGTTAACCATTAAAACAAATGGTCACAGTTCCGGTCTGGTTAAGGTGTGGGCTCTCCCGGTTTACTCTATTGACGGTGTATGAACCAGAAAAAAGGAGAGTGTGAAATGCGCCTCTTCCTTTTCCGTCTCAGAGTTTACTCATCTCTTTCGCAATCTGCGACACAGGCGGGGATTCTAAACTATTCAACTAAACTAACGTTACCGAGTAAACCTGCCGCCCCACAACTTCGGTGCAACAAAAAAAATATACGTATGCATTACATTAAAAAAGATTACACAACAAGGCTTAAAATGGCACAATAGCACTTGCGTAAAAATATTTAAAATAATCATATTTTGTTAATACCTTGGCTCCGATCTGGTTGCCACACTGGCCGGCTTGAAGGTGAACGATTTCCCTCATCCTGTCCTCTGTGTGTTATGTACGTCTTCTTGCGGATGTGGGAGAGTTGGAGAGGGCGCTGGTCCCAGTCGCACACGGAAGCAAAGGGAGTGTTATGTGCTGAGTGGAGGTTTTATCTTGCGCAGGTCTGCTGTGTGGCGAAACGGGTACTCTGTTCCTTCCACCAATTGCTGACGTAATCTATGTTCTGGAGAGAGACGGTCGCTGACCAATGGCAGACACCTGCGGCAGTGCATCCCAGTGCGAGTCAGGGGAAAACTAACGGGACGTGGCTGACTTGCAGACCGATATTTCATCAAATTTGGTAAAGGTAAAAACCTCTTAAAGTTGTAAGTACAAGAACAATTCCCAGGACATAGACATATGTTGGCAGAACGCTTAAATTCTTGTTAATCTAAATGCACTGTCCAATTTACAGTAGCTATTACAGTGAAATAATACCATGCTATTGTTTGAGGAGAGTGCACAGTTATGAACTTGAAAAGGTATTAATAAACCAATTAGGCACATTTGAACAGAAATGCAATGGTTCATTGGGACAGTCCAACACTTTGCACATACACTGCTGCCATCTAGTGTCCATAATCTAAATTCTCGCCTGGGCTGGAATAAGACATTAAGGCCTTTCACTTGCATTTCAAAGATGGTACCAAAAAAAATATGGTTGTTTTTTTCTTTGTATTATCTTTTACCAGATCTAATGTGTTATATTCTCCTACATTAATTTCACATTTCCACAAACTTCAAAGTGTTAACTTTTCAAATTGTAACAAGAATATGCATATCCTTGGATCCTTAAGAGGTGGTAAGGGTCAGTAATAGATTTTGGCTAGTCGTGGCTGTCAAAGGGATGCTGGTCAGAAACACACAGACACACCACACCACCACCAACACTACGACCACAACCACCAACATTTGAAAAATCCCAGAGTCACGTGAAAGCAACAACACAGCTTAGTTAGATGTCAGGGTGATGAGAGAGGAGAGAAAATTATCTTAAACACTGAACAGTGTTACTGATTCTTTCTCTGTGTGCACATAGTCTTGTGGCATGGTGCATTTTTTCTATAGACTAGGAGATCACTCACACCTACACACTTTAATGACAGAGATGAACAATTTCTGAGAGCAAAATATTTTTTCCCCAAAGTGATTCCCATATTTGTAATCTCAGAAACATTATGATTCAGTATCAGCAGATTCAGGGAGGAAGAAGAGTAGAGCACGTTGAACACTGATGACCACAACCTTGCTGTGGCCCTTATTAGCATGAACACTGCAATCATTATACAGTGAATAGTCTGGTCCAAGGATGTTTTATCTATGCCTCAACTCTCTGCAGTCTCTGCCCGCTGAGATATGTATCTATTGCTGAGTCAGGTAGCAGTTGTGGTTAAGTGCTCTGAGGAAGACTCCTCATGGACAGATGGTCTGCCTATGAAGCAAGTCCTGTTTTGTGTACTTGTTTGTGTGTGTGTGCACGTGTGTGTATGAGACATCTACAGTACATGCATACAGTACATCTCACACTGTAAGTTGTGTCTGTTCCAGTAGCCGTGTGTTATGATTTCCAGAAACACGATTGTGATGGACCAGTAGTCTCTTTGGACGTCTGGGCCTGCTTTGTCTTCACACAGAGCCTGTGGAGAGGATGACAAGCCAACAGCCGTGAAACCAACAGCTGAGGAACCTCTGCTCAGAGCACAGAAACCAGTATGAGGCAGCCACCACAGCCCCCTCCTCTCTGCCCCCTCAGTGTCTGCCAACCACTGCTGCTTAGCAACTAGATCTACACAATGTGAGCGAGCCTCCATCGCTAATCAGCCACACAGTGTGGGATAGCTGTTGATTTCCTGTTCGTCTGCTAATACAGCTGAGATAACTGTGCTTTAGCAGAGGGGTGTTCACCTGTTAGAACATCAATAAACCATAGTGTCCCTCTAAAGATGACACTAACACCAATGATTACACTATTGACCACACTGCCATAGACTTGGGAGTGGAAAACTAGATTAGAGGGATTATGTATGGAATCTCACTGGGTTAGAAAATTCTGAGTTGGTACTTTAATTACACATTGTGAATAGTAGTCCTACTCTCACTGCTCTGGGTTACTGGTAGTCTGCTATGACTCCGTTGAGGATTTAATGAGAGTTGAATCATGGATTATGTCACTGTTCTTTAGTCTGGCAGTGTAGCCTAGTGGTTAGAACATTGGACTTGTAACTGAAAGGTTGTAAATTCAAATCCCTGAGTTGACAAGGTACAAATCTGTCATTCTGCCCCTGAATAAGGCAGTTGACCCACTGTTCATTGAACAGTGGGCCATCATTGAAAATAAGAATTTGTTCTTAACTGACTTGCCTAGTTAAATAAAATCCCCAAAGTCTCCACATCCTGTGGGTCTGTAGAACACTGGCCTATGCACTGCCAATTCTGGGGGTAATGAGAAAAACTGAAGCTGTATTTTTTGCCAGCACTGGTCAAGAGTTGCTTGTGCGCCCTTCCCATGTCTCAAAGCCAATATGGCCATCTAGTGGAGAGAAACTGCCAGAGCCTCTCTAACATATTTGATGTAAAGGGCCCCAATAGTGGCACAGAGTGTGGTGAAGCTGAACAAATTGATGCTACTGTCATATAACCCTCCTTCAAAATGATTAAATCATGCATCTCATAACTTATCTATCCTTCTCTGAGTCTGCATTATGCCAGTAAGGTTAGAGAGGAGGATTGCCATGATGAGTCACACGGCACCAGTTGACTTGATGACAGGGTTATCTGGTCAACCATTATACAATGGCAGTTCACATCATGAAGCACTGTTGACGAGACAGTATCCATATTGGAAAGGCCTTAAGTGAGTTTACGACTCACTTCATTTGTTGGTCGGACCTCTCTTCTTCTAGACAAAACCACTTCTGAGGAGTATTTTGAATGTCCGGTGGGAAATAAATTGTAAACCAATAAGTCTGAAACAACCTCTCATCTCAGAAAGAGACTGAATGTGGAGTTTTTGAAACCCACACAAACACAATTAAACTGGGCACTTGGTATGACCCCATACCTAACGTTTTGTCTTCCTAAGTGTTTCAAACTGCCCTTTATCTAACCTCTCTTTAAAAATGAGCATACCAGCTAATTTCAGCATTTCTCAGTAATGTCTCACTTTCAAATTAACATATTGCTGAAGAGAATACTGTAGTTAGATTTTCATGGAAGCTTCCATGCACAGAAATACTTGTGCTATTCTTTGGATTGGGGCTGTGTCATACAGTGTACAGTTCATACTTATGTACAGTTGATTGTATAGACCATTGTTGAAAATATAACCTATACAGGGTTAGGCAGAAGGCATCAACAGGCAAGAATGTTGGTTACCTAATTTGATTCCAGTGTGACTAGGAGACATTGGGCTCAGACCAGACTTTCTTGGGGAAAACACGCACAGTATGGAGCTGTACAATGGAGCCTGTACAATCAGGTCCTTGTCAGGATTTCAAGCTCTCATTTGGATGCCAGCCACTAAGTGATTACTGCACCCATCTCATCCCAACCTCAGTCATCCATCCATAACCCCTACATGCCTAATCGCCTCTATCGATGTTCTCTGATTGGATGTGGTGACCTCAGAGGCAAGGCAGGGGGACTGTGTGCATGCAGAGACACACATACATACGGGGTGTGTTCCAGATACACATTTTCTGAGCAGTTTTCTGCATAGACCCTTATATAATTTGTATGTGGTTCTTGAAATGTTGCACTTCTACTGTCATTGTATTGATAATCTGCACAGACCTGCATAGAACCTGTGTACCTGGAATGCACGCAAGGTCAACGGGGGCATGATTGAGGTTACACTATGTCCACATTGACTTCATCATGTACTACATTGTACTACACCAAAACCAAAACTATTATAAAGCACTATGATGAATTTGAGTTTGTAGAGGAAATCATCTTAATCTATAGGACTCATTTGTCAAGAAGGGCTTTAAGTTTCCTCCCTTGGGTTGCAACAATGAGGGCAAGCATGTTGGTTCTTCAAACCAAAGCAGTGGAAGATGTGAACAGAGCAGCTTTGTGCAGCAGAGCTAATGGAGAAGACACCAGTTGAGTGTCAGCCCCCTCCACCCTATTGCTTCAGTGAAGTGACAGGAATTCCTATTTGATGCCTAATAAAGGGCCAAAACAAGAAAATGTTTGTTGATATGAAAGCCCTCTGTTATTACAGTGCATTCCAGGCGCTCAGTCCTCCAAAAATACACAGCCTACCCCAGGGCCCACAACGACCGGCTACCACGTGGTGGACGGGGGTGGACGGGGGGAGGGCAGGCTGAAGTCCGTGGCCCTCTGGCTCTGTCTCCTACTTCTAATGAGAATGTTAGGATACTATGTCCATCCAAACAAACAAATCCACAAAGTTCCAAAGGTTACAGTATCATCAGCACACTCTCAATCTCAGATGCTGCTCAACCACTTTTCTGTTTATTTGATAGAAAGCTCCTGTCACATTTTTGCATACAGCATATGGCTTTGGTTGACTTTGGTTGCCAATTGAAGTCATTCAACAAACAATAGTGCAAAAGAAAGCTCACAGACAAACACGCTTTTCATTTCAACCCGAAGGAAAGGAACTAGGTGATTTGTGAAGGTTTTGGTTCAAAGGCTTTGATTTTAAAACGGGGATCAGAAAATTATCCAACTTAATTAAGATGCCCATAAACAGCTTTTAGTTTCCCCCATCAGTTTAAAAATGTATCCTCCCATTAAAAAGCACTCCGGGGTCAGCTAGTTGAATGGACCATGTGTCTCAGTGGGCAGCTTAACTAAAAATAAATGCATTTTGCATACATATCTCTCCATATTTAAAATCTCTTGAAAACATGATTTGTCAATCCCATGATAGCAAGTATACAGCTGTATAGCCTGGCTCAAAACAAATTGTCCTCCTCTCTTCCTGGTCTTGTATCAGCCAAGCTAATACAGCTGTATATACAGTGGTGCAAAAAAAGTATTTAGTCAGCCACCAATTGTGCAAGTTCTCCCACTTAAAAAGATGAGAGAGGCCTGTAATTTTCATCATAGGTACACTTCAACTATGACAGACAAAATGAGAAAAAAGCAGCTTGGTTTGAAGAAATCAACTGTGGGAGCAATTATTAGGAAATGGAAGACATACAAGACCACTGATAATCTCCCTCGATCTGGGGCTCCACGCAAGATCTCACACCGTGGGGTCAAAATGATCACAAGAACGGTGAGCAAAAATCCCAGAACCACACGGGGGGACCTAGTGAATGACCTGCAGAGAGCTGGGACCAAAGTAACAAAGCCTACCATCAGTAACACATTACGCCACCAGGAACTCAAATCCTGCAGTGCCAGACGTGACCAGGATGACTGATCCGTGTAAAGGAAAGAATGAATGGGGCCATGTATCGTGACATTTTGAGTGAAAACCTCCTTCCATCAGCAAGGGCATTGAAGATGAAACGTGGCTGGGTCTTTCAGCATGACAATGATCCCAAACACACCGCCCGGGCAACGAAGGAGTGGCTTTGTAAGGTCCTGGAGTGGCCTTGCCAGTCTCCAGATCTCAACCCCATAGAAAATCTTTGGAGGGAGTTGAAAGTCTGTGTTGCCCAGCAACAGCCCCAAAACATCACTGCTCTAGAGGAGATCTGCATGGAGGAATGGGCCAAAATACCAGCAACAGTGTGTGAAAACCTTGTGAAGACTTACAGAAAACGTTTAACCTCTGTCATTGCCAACAAAGGGTATATAACAAAGTATTGAGATAAACTTTTGTTATTGACCAAATACTTATTTTCCACCATAATTTGTAAATACATGTATTAAAAATCCTACAATGTGATTTTCTGGATTTAAATTAAATCATTTTGTCTGTCATAGGGGAAGTGTACCTATGATGAAAATTACAGGCCTCTCTCATCTTTTTAAATGGGAGAACTTGCACAATTGGTGGCTGACTAAATACTTTTTAGCCCCACTGTAATTGTATTCTTGTATTCAAAATAGTGTCTTAAAATATATTGATACCTGAAGTAGAAAAAGGAAGTAATTATTATATTTCAAAATGATTGAATAATATATTAAAAGTGATTGAAACTTTATTTGGAGGACTTAGAAGAGCACTGGACTGTAGGCCCCGATAGAGACCTCTCCTCTTGTCTGAGAGAGGAGGCAGTTAGACAGATGGTCAGCCCAGGTTACACTGAGGACAGAGAGCTCGTGGGCCTTTATATGGACAAGAGAGACACATACAGTATTTAAGAGGGGACTAAATTAATTCTCACATAACATCACTTGTGGCATGAGAAAGGTTGAAATTACACTTCTGGACCAAAACAGTTTTTTATGAAAAACATTTTTATCCACAGGATCACATACTGACTAAAAGAAATGAGGATTGACATCAACAAACATTACATGATTAAGAAATGTATGACATGCAATATGTACACTGTACATGAAATAACAAGAACAATAAATATTTTAGGGTTAATTATGTTATTATTAGTATTGCAATAATAATAGTAATTATTATTATCAATATTACAACAATATTATAGCAACAAATGATATCATGACAACAATAGTGTTATAATTATATTGTTATCATGCGTAGTATCACTGTCCTCATTACTGATGCTGTTATTAAATAATACACCATCATGAGCTGAAATAACAAGTCCCAGAAATGTTCTATACGCACAAAAAGCTTATTTCTCTCAAATGTTGTGCACAAATTTGTTTACATCCCTGTACGTGAGCATTTTTCCGTTGCCAATATATTCCATCCACCTGACAGGTGTGGCATATCAAAAAGCTGATTAAACAGCGTGATCATTACACAGGTGCACCTTGTGCTGGGGACAATAAAAGGCCACTTTAAAATGTGCAGTTTTATCACACAACACAATGCCACAGATGTCTCAAGTTTTGAGGGAGCATTCAATTGGCATGCTGACTACAGGAATGTCCACCAGAGCTGTTGCCAGATAATTTAATGTCAATTTCTCTACCATAAACTGCCGCTAACGTTGTTTTAGATAATTTTTCAGTATGTCCAACCGGCCTCACAACCGCAGACCACGTGTAACCACACCAACCCCTCCACATCCGGCCTGGGTGGTGGTTGGGCCTGGCTGGCAAATGGTTGGTCCTATGCTCTCTAAGGCCCACCTATGGCTTCACCCCTGATTGGCTGGGCCTGGCTCCCCAGTGGGTGGGCCTGGATGACAAGTGGGTGGGCTGCACCCCTGCCAAGTCATGTGAAATCTATAGATTAGGGCCTAATGAATTTATTTCAACTGACTGATTTCCTTATATGAACTGTAACTCAGTAAAATCTTTGAAATTGTTGCATATTGCGTTTATATTTTTGTTCAGTATATATTAGTACAATTTGACCATAGCAATATGTTGAAATACAGTAAAAAGTAATCAAATGTACACATTTACAATGAGATAAGTTTGAGCCTTGGTTCTGACACACAGCCATAAAATAGCATGGATTGTTTAATGGGATGAATATTGATACCCTCTTGAGGCTTTTGAAAATGTTGTAAATATGTTGAAACATTCAAATTATTCAGTACATCCATAACACAATTAAAAAAACATGGCTAGTCTACATTACATGGGCTACTTGTAAAATAAACATTGAAATAAACATTTTGTTTCTGTCTATGCATACATTATTATTTGCATTAAAATGGCGAGGATAATCTTAAAATGTCTCATCTGTTTCAAGATTGGATTTCATGTAAATAGTTGTATTCCAAAAGTTTTATTTCAATTTATAGGTCATTTTTGTCAAAGGCCTAAGTGGGCTAAGTTAGGCCTAAATCATACTGTGAAACGTCTTTGGAAGTTGGATGTAAACAAATAATGAGTGAATAAATAAAAATGCAACTCTCTATATAGACCAATTAGGCTATTATTGGACTTCACAATGCACTAATTTGATTTAATCAAAACGTGACAGAATTGTTTTCTTGTACAAAACACAACTTAATGACTCTCATATTTGTGCATCTTTCTTTGACTCCATACAAAGTATTAGGGCTAGTGTATATCAATATGCCCATTGATCTTTTTCTTCAACAATAGCCTCTTTCAAACAACATCCTCTTCCCAAAAACATTCTGGGAAATTCATTCCTATTTTAGACAGAACACTTGCTATATCTTATTTAAAGTATATTTCCAGTGTCGGCTATACAATTAAAGCACAAATTACTATTTGTCCTACATAGTACACTGTAAAATAAGCATGTTTTTATGCTAATTTACTGGCAGCCATTTACCTGTAAATTACTGTAAAAAAATGTACAGTATGTTACCGTAAATTCCAAAGCAACTTTGGTTTAACAGTACAGTACTGTAGTACATTACTGTAAAGTTTACAGTAATGTACTGTTAAACCAAAGTTTCTTGGTGCCTGAGAAAACTGGACCCGCAGCCTTTACACACATTGGCATCTTTGAAAAAGTTATGTCAGTTGCTGATATATGGAGATGATAACTAAAGAGCAAATTTGAGGGTGTTAAAATCACGGTATTGAGGTAAAAAGTGTTGTCAGTGTTATATCTGAGTGTTGATTCTGGTGGGATCAAATCAAATATTCACTTAGTCACTCACTTGGTGAAGGCTAGATGACTGAAAGCCATCGAATGCAACAATCGTGTCTCTGTCACTAACAAACATACAGCAAAAAAGTAACCCTGGGAAATTAATGTGCAGTAGTTACACCCGAAAATGTTAAAACAACACTCCAAATGAGTTACTGTAACACCACGTGTTAATTAGACAACACTGAGAAAGTGTAACAGTATCAGTATAAGGTGTTCATTTAAGTCGGAATTTGCAACACCCATTGTGCTAGGGACCAATCACGTTTGGGGTGTTGGTTTATCAACACTTTTAAAGGTGTTAGTTTAACACTAGGCTATTTGAGATGGTTACATGTGATTTCTAAGAAAGTGATACATTTAACACTGTGGGAGTTACAATTCTGATCACACATTTGCTGTGTATAATTAGATATAGATGCTTTAGATTATGGTTCAAGCATTTGTTCAACACGCAAGTATGGCATATATGTATGGCTTGGCCTGCAACAGGGGTTGGTAAAATGTCCCATAAGTGGCACTGTGCCGTTTTGCGCAATCCAACCTGGGGTCTCATAGTTTATTAACTATGTATTTCAGTTAATTCAACAGCAATGGCAGGCATTCGCCTAATAGTGCCGCAAATATCAAATAATCTGTTATTCCTGAACAAATCCTGCAGTCACGTGAACTTCCATGGAAATAGACACTCAAGTATGGAATCGCATCGAAAGGTGACGCAGGAGCAGAAGAGCAGCTCCTTGAGTGTCTTGCGCAGCTCCTGGCTCCTATAGGCGTAGATGAGCGGGTCGATGAGCGAGTTACAGATGATGAGGATGAGGAAGAGGTTGAAGTAGCTGAAGAAGCAGGTGCAGAAGGGGGTCGTGGGGCAGGTAAGGATGAGAATAAGGTGGAGGAAGAAGGGTCCCCAGCAGAGGATGAAGACCCCTAGCAGGATAGTGAGCGTGATGGCGCCCTTCATGCTCGTGCCCTGGCGTCGAGACTTGTAGATGGCCATGATGCGCCGCGAGTGCACGTGCGCCAGGATGAACATGTGCATGTAGAGCACAGCGGTGAAGACAAGAGTGATGCAGAAGAAGGTGACGAGGCATACAATGACGGCGGTGTGCGAGTGGTAGACGATGAAAAGTATGCTGGCGGTGATGCTGGTCAGCCACACCATCGCGATGATGGTCACGGCGCGCTGCGTGGTCATGATGCTGTGGTAACGCAGCGCGTAAAAGATGGTGATGTATCGATCCGCGGCGATGGTGCACAGGAAGGACAGTGATGACACCACCGAGCTGCAGTTCATGATGTCGATGACGTTGTCCAGGTGCCGCAGCATTTCAGGTGTGACCACTAGCAGCCCGTGTTCGGTGAGCAACATGACTATGGTCTCCACTACGTTGGCGACGCTGACCAGCATGTCGGAGACGGCCAGGCAGCATATGAAATAGTACATGGGCGAGTGCAGATTGCGGTTCTTGATGATGGCCAGCACCACTAAAATGTTCTCCACCAGACTAATGAGGCCCAGCGTCAGGAACAGCTCCTGTGGAATGCGGAGCGAGCAGGTCGTAGAGTTCTGCTCCCTGGCGCCGGTGTTGTTGGTGCTGTTCTCACTGTACATGGTGAGGGTGCTCAGCTCCATGTGGTGGTGCATGATGAAGTTGTGTTGAGACGTGTTGTCCATCATGTCTGCTGCTCCCTGCTGTTGTAGGCTATTGGATGAGGTGGAAAGAAAAAGCCTTAAAATATTTTCTTTGTGGTCTCTATAGTGTAACAGAATTAACTAGTTATTCTATAGACATCCTATCCTTTTCAACTGGACTGTGACCGCAGGGAAAAAAAGAGCACAGAATGTGTGAGGTGAAGGTAGTTTAGCTCACGTGAACCCTGAAATTGGAGTGATGTTTTCCCACAAACGGAGGTCTCCAGAACGAACTTTAACACAGAGTGAAGAGCCCAGATGCTCACAGTGGAGAATCATCCATGTGAAATTGTCTCTTTCTCAAGTAACTGTTTAGATTCAAATGTTTATCCAACTGTATTTTGCACATAGTCCATATATGGTATTTCCAAGTGATGAGAATCCTAGTCTGAGTCTGAAAACAGCTCATTGGTGCTGGATCGCATGAGAGAAAATCCTCTACCATTTGGACATCCAAGTAGGCTCCAAGCAATCATAATGCGTGAACTGAAGCCTATCCAAGTGAGCTCTCAGGCGCATAAAGTGACAGTGGGTTCTTAAAAGGGTCCACCGCCTTTCTAACTCCTCCTTTCTCATAGAGAAAGCCAACCGCATGATTCTCAGACTGACACAAACTCTAATGAACGCGTGATCCCGCATGGAAGTATTTAGCAAGATTAGGGAGTAAAATGGATGGAGAGAGTGTAGTATTGATATACTTACTAGTCGCCTGAGCAGAGCATAATAATAATTCATTAAGTAATTCAAATACATAGTTGAGAACATGTTCCCCAGCACTAAAATGGAATTTACCGCGCACTGTGCACAACTGATGTGACCAATTGATTTAGACAATGCATACTTCATGTGCCTCAAATACACGAGTGTACAAAACATTAGGAACACCCATGGGACACTCCAGACACTATGGAAGGGCTATTAATACACATGCATCTACCTCAGCCGTGTATCTTATCTAGGATGTGGTGGTCATTGTCTACACTGAGTGTCCAAAACATTAGGAACACCTGCTCTTTCCATGAGACAGACTGACCAGGTGAATCTAGGTGAAAGCTTTGACCCCATATTGATGCCACCTGTTAAATCCTCTTCAATCAGTGTAGATGGAGGGGAGGAGACAGGTTAAAGAAGGATTTTTAAGCCTTGAGAGACAATTGAGACATGGCTTGTGTGTGTGCGCCATTCAGAGGGTGAATGGGCAAGACAAAATATTTAAGTGCCTTTGAGCGGGTATGGTGGTTGGTGCCAGGCGCACCGGGTTGAGTGTGTCTAGAACTGCAACCCTGCTGGGTTTTTCACGCTCAACAGTTTCCCGTGTGTATCAAGAATGGTCCACCACCCAAAGGACATCCAGCCAACTTGACAACTGTGGGAAGCATTGGAGTCAACATCCATGTGGAACTCTTTTGACACCTTGTAAAGTCTATGCCCCTAAGAACTGCGGCTGTTCTGATGGCAAAAGGAGGTGCAACTCAATATTAGGAAAGGGATTCTTAATGGCAACCGACAACAATGATCAGTTCATTTAAAAAATTACACGCTGCGCTCATGTATCTGTATTTGGACGTATTTGGACGGGAACTTTACGCACAGTGCACACTTGTAAATGAATTCATGATTATGGCTCAAACTGTTGCACTATTTTTCTTCTTTGATATAATTGCGAAATACATTTGTAATTACAATAAAGATTGTAAAGGCTCGCAAACATGATGTTTGTTGTCTGCCAAAACAGCGGTAACGCGAGCTATTACCCTAAACAAATGGGAGGGGATTTGGATAGACAAACCCGATTGAATGGGTTGGTCCATTACGCATGAAGGTTTTTGTAGTGACCTAGTTGCAGCAGAGCCACTTGGCATTTTGACAGGTTTTGTGTGTGTATGTGTGTGGTGTGGACTACCTGTCCTCCGTCCCGAGCCGATTATAACAGAAGGGCTCTTTTCTCCGCTGTATTGAATCGGATGTTTTTTCTTCTTCATTACAATCTCTATTTGATTAAATGTTTTTATACCGTGTAGTTGAGCAATCAAGAAATCGTTTTTTTTCCAACTTCAGAAACCCTTCGCAACACTACAAGCGGAGCCTCAAGTTAATGATGACGCAAGAAGCTGCCCACGCAGGCTACAGTAGCCTGCCTACACATGGACAAATTTAGTTCGAGTGTTGAACCTCATCCCAGCCACCCAATAACAATACACAGTGATCCATTCAGGACAGACTTTGGACTCATGAAGCAACATCACTTTAAACCAAACCAAACCTAAACCATAACAAAATTAAATATATAATTTAGTTGACAATGTTCATAAAATATGTCCAAAACAAGATTTATTTGTTAAAACCTGTGACAGCTGAGAAGTGAATACTCACTGCTGGAGGAAACCACATAGAGTTCTGAACAAAGTGCCAAGTGTTATGGCTCCAGCCTTTGAAACAATCCTTCTCAGTGCTTGCATAACCAGCCTCTTCCTCTAGCGATTTCATGGGAGATATAACACACACAAACTGCAGTTTGTGCAAAAGGCAGTATTCTCTCACCTGTGGAGAGCAGCAGTGTCAACTGTAAGCAGCCAGACTGTCCATAGTTCGAGTGTGATAGTGGGAGAATCCTCCATTCACTCAGGGCCAGACACAGATCTGTATCAGCCTCTAGCTGAGGAGCACCACTCCTACCTGGGACTACAACTCCAGACCTGACAGACCTCTTGTCAGACCTGACAAGAGGGGTTGGATGGGGTAGGGGGGACCCAATAGGACAGATGATAAGTGATGTGGCCAGTGGCGACCTGTCATTTAGGGCAGGTGGAGCAGAGCCCCGCCTGTTTTGAGCCCCACCTGTTTTGAATGTTATTTTGGCATTAATACGATGTAAAAATGTAAACAATGTAAAAAAAAATAAAGAAAAAAGAATACTTGAGTTAATAAAGCCGCATTCAAACATGGCCTCTTTTTTGCTTTCTTGAGGAAGGCAGCTCCAAAATGCCTAACTCAATGCTTTCTGTGGTGGTGGGGCAGCCAGCGGAAAATATGGAGCTTAGGGGTTGGTAATGTTCTCTAATTGAGCCGTGATAGGCTCAGTGTTCTGTCACTCATGGGGACACTACGTCACCACAAAATCTTCGGGGAGAGCTCGAAAATTCAACCCCCTTGGGTGCTGCCATAGAGTTACATTAGAATTGCCCATCCAGTAGCTCTTTTCCAAGCTTAAAAGGATATACAGTGCCTTGCGAAAGTATTCGGCCCCCTTGAACTTTGCAACCTTTTGCCACATTTCAGGCTTCAAACATAAAGATATAAAACTGTATTTTTTTGTGAAGAATCAACAACAAGTGGGACACAATCATGAAGTGGAACAGGGAGACAGGACGGACACCATCGCTGGACCAGACAGGACTGGCAAAAAGTGTTCTTCACTGACAAGTCGCGGTTTTATCTCACCAGGGGTGATGGTCGGATTCATGTTTATCTTCGAAGAAATGAGTGTTAAACCGAGGCCTGTACTCTAAGTTTGAAATATCCAATAAATGTCGTTCCACTTCATGATTGTGTCCCACTTGTTGATTCTTCACAAAAAAAATACAGTTTTATATCTTTATGTTTGAAGCCTGAAATGTGGCAAAAGGTCGCAAAGTTCAAGGGGGCCGAATACTTTCGCAAGGCACTGTATACACTACTCTTCAAAAGTTTGGGGTCACTTATTAATGTCCTTGTTTTTGAAAGAAAAGCAATTTTTTTGACCATTAAAATAACATCAAATTGATTAGAAATACAGTGTAGACATTGTTAATGTTGTAAATGACTATTGTAGCTGGAAACTGCACATTTTTTTAATGGAATATCTACATAGGCGTACAGAGGCCCATTATTAGCAATCATCACTCCTGTGTTCCAATGGCATGTTGTGTTAGCTAATCCAAGTTTATAATTTTAAGAGGCTAATTGATCATTATAAAACCCTTTTGCAATTATGTTAGCACAGCTGAAAACTGTTGTTCTGGTTAAAAAAGCAATAAAACTGGCCTTTAGACTAGTTTAGTATGTGGAGAATCAGCATTTATGGGTTCAATTACAGGCTTAAAATGGCCAGAAACAAAGAACTTCCTTCTGAAACTCATCCGTCTGTTCTTGTTCTCAGAAATGAAGGCTATTCCATGCGAGAAATTGCCAAGAAACGGAAGATCTCGTACAACGCTGTGTACTACTCCCTTCACAGAACAGCGCAAACTGGCTCAAACCAGAATAGAAGGAGGAGTGGGAGGCCCCAGTGCACAACTGAGCACAAGTACATTCGAGTGTCTAGTTTGAGAAACAGATGCCTCACAAGTCCTCAACTGGCAGCTTCATTAAATAGTACCAGCAAAACACCAGTCTCAACGTCAACAGTGAAGAGGCGACTCCGGAGACTCTTTGTTTTTGGCCATTTTGAGCCTGTAATCGAACCCACAAATGCTGATGCTCCAGATACTCAACTAGTCTAAAGAAGGCCAGTTGTATTGTTTCTTTAACCAGAACAAGTTTTCAGCTGTGCTAACATAATTGCAAAAGGGTTTTCTAATTATCAATTAGCCTCTTAAAACGATAAACTTGGATTAGCTAACACAACGTGCCATTGGAACACAGGAGTGATGGTTGCTGATAATGGGCCTCTGTACGCCAATGTAGATATTCCATTAAAAATCAGCTGTTTCAAGCAACAATAGTAATTTACAACATTAACTGTCTACACTGTATTTGTAATCAATTTTATGTTATTTTAATGGTTAAAAAATGTGCTTTTCTTTAAAAACAAGGACATTTGTAAGTGTCCCGAAACTTTTGAAGAGTAGTGTATGTCGCTGATAGTCCCATCCTCCTCTGACACAGAGGTTCACATAGAGCTGGGAATGTACTTCATATCACAGTGAACACTACCGACCATTTGCTCGTGGGGACATGTCTTAGCAGGGAAGAGGGTAGACCTCACATGAACACCCCTCGTGACCCAGGCACTGCAGTAGCTCCAGGTAAACTCTGGAACAAGGCCCTCGTTTGAACAGCAGTCTACCAACTGCACCCACAGCATTACACCATGTGGTTCTATTCAAAAACAGTAGAGAGAGGATGTATGTGTGTTGTTGATGTGGGTGTCTTTTAAGCGAGTACGGTTTTGAGTGTGTGTGAGCGGCTTTGTACCCTTTCACTCTGCTTTCATTTATACATCCTCTGATAGGAAACAGCATATTCCTGGACTATTTCAAGGGAATGAAAACTAGGCAATTACGCAAATGAGTATCATGGGATGGTCTCTTCTTTTTGCCAGATGGTCTTTCAAGAACAATAACTTGGACTATTTTAAACCCCTGGGCAACATATCACTTATCAAATTACTTGGAAGAATCAACGACACACAACCAAAAGATGGAGGACATAAAACATCAAAAGTAATATGCAACAGTGGTGGAAAAAGTACCCAATTTGTCATACTTGAGTAAAAGTAAAGATACCTTAATAGAAAATGACTCAAGTAAAAGTGAACATCACCCAATAAAATCCTACTTTAGTAAAAGTATTTGGTTTTAAATATACTTAAGTATCAAAAGTAAAAGTATAAATTATTTCACATTGCTTATATTAAGCAAACCAGACGGCACCATTTTATTTTTATTGACGGATAGCCAGGGGCACACTCCAACACTCAGACATAATTTACAAACGAAACATTTGTGTTTAGTGAGTCCGCCAGATCAGAGGCAGTAGGGATAACCCGGGATGTTCTCTTGATAAGTGTGTGAATTGGACCATGTTCCATTTTTTTGCCAATTGTGCCGTCTGGTTTTGTTAATATAAGGAGCTTGAATTAATACTTTCACTTTTCATACTTAAGTACATTTTAGCAATTCCATTTACTTTTGATACTTTAGTTTATTTAAAACAAAATACTTTTAGACTTTTACTCAAGTAGTGTTTTACTCTGACTTTCACTTGAGTCATTTATATTAAGGCATCTTAACTTTGACTCAAGTATGACATTTTGTACTTTTTCCACCACTGGGAGAGAGAACGTTTGGTTGAAAATAATCTAGAATATTCCCCCCAAATGAGGAGTGTAGCCAGCTAAAGGAGGACACGTGGCATCTTAAATTCATGATAAATGATTGAATACAACACACCACATTTTAACTAATGAAGTTAATAGTGAATATCATAAAGCTTCGATGGACAGATATTCCATTAGAAACAGGTTAGTTAAGGTCACCAACAAGACCAAAGCAATGCTGTCAAAACAACTTTTGACACCCACGAGACCAGACAGAGAGAAATAGTGCTCATGAATGCAGGGTGGCAAAATATGCCTAATAAATATCCTGGTCATTCCAGGGTAACTAGGGGTAGAGTCATTTCCCTAGTAAACTGATATTGGAACAAGCACCAATAGAGCATACAGTTGAAGTCAGCAGTTTACATACACTTAGGTTGGAGTCATTAAAACTCGTTTTTTAACCACTCCACAAATTTCTTGTCAACAAACTATAGTTTTGGCGAGTCGGTTAGGACATCTACTTTGTGCATAGGCTAATTGACATCATTTGAGTCAATTGGAGGTGTACCTGTTGATGTATTTCATGGCCTACCTTCAAACTCAGTGCCTCTTTGCTTGACATCATGGGAAATTCAAAAGAAATCAGCCAAGACCTCAGAAAATAATTGTAGACCTCAGATTTCTTTTGATTTTCCCATGATGTCAAACAAAGAGGCACTGCGTTTGAAGGTAGGCCATGAAATACATCCACAGGTACACCTCCAATTGACTCAAATTATGTCAATTAGCCTATCAGAAGCATCTAAAGCCATGACATCATTTTTCTGGAATTTTCCAAGCTGTTTAAAAGCTGTCAACTTCATGTATGTAAACTTCTGACCCACTGGAATTGTGATACAGTGAATTATAAGTGAAATAATCTGTCTGTAAACAATTGTTGGAAAAATTACTTGTGTCATGCACAAAGTAGATGTCCTAACCGACTTGCCAAAACTATAGTTGGTTAACAAGAAATTTGTGGAGTGGTTGAAAAATGAGTTTGAATGACTCCAACTTAAGTGTATGTAAACTTCCTACTTCAACTGTACGTAAGACTCTCTATTGCAGGGTTTCCCAAACTTGGTCCTCGGGACCCCAAGGAGTGAACGTATAGTTTGTCCCCCTAGCACTACACAGCTGATTCAAATCATCAACTAATCATCAAGCTTTGATAATTTGCATCAGCTGTGTAGTGTTAGGGCAAAACCACAATGTGCATCCCTTGGGGTGCCGAGGACCAAGTTTGGGAAACACTGCTCTATTTTAACGGGAACCTGAGAGGCAGTGTCCTCAGATTGAGTAATGGCAGATGCATTAGCAACAACTGACTGACTACATATCAGATAACACCTACCAGTTAATCTTCTCAGCATCAAAGACTTCAAGATAAGTGAAAGGACATTTATTTTTGGATGGTAGACACAGATAGCCTTGTAATTTTTAGACTGATTACCACTCACCGTGCAGCAAGCACTCATGATCAGGCGGCTTGGGAGGCCAAGACACAGAATGAACCCCCTATTGGCCTGGAAAGAGATTAATTATGAAATATGTATTTTTACTCAAGTCAGTATTGAACCATATGAACATCAAGTTTATTGTCTTTACATTAGCTTGTGTAATAAATGATTTCTAAGCAGAGTATTTACAGTAGTGGGTTGGATATCATGCAATCCTTTCCTGACATTAACAGATGACTTGGGCCAGTAGTTTTTCCTGCCAACATGACCTCATTGGGACCAACTTCGGGCCCTAGTTAATAAATAGCCTAGAATTGATTTCAGGTAAGGTTAAAAATACCTCTTTATAGAGAATCACAACAGAAAAATATCCTGATCAGTTTGAATTTTATCCTCAAAATCAGATTTCTAAGACAACAGCATTTTATATTCAATGATGAACAGGGTTAATTGGGAGTTGATGTTAAAAATCAAAGTTGTTATGGCCAATATTAAAAATGGAATAAGAGGTTAAGTCCATTTGTTCCACTCACAAGGTGAATTACTGTATAATTCTGACTTATCAGACGCTCATTAACCTTTATCCTGACTCTCATCAACTCGTATGGCAGAAGACTGTCAATGTGTGTACAACGTTTGGTTGCTAAGACAACACCATAGGGATTTATTCAATCATAAATAATTCCACTTCAGATATACTGTAGCAGGAGGGCATCATTATCCTTCTGATGAAACACAATATTCATTTTTTTTCTTTTTAAACAACTGAGGGAGTTTTTTTCTTGATGAACGCAGCCTCCTGATCTTCTCGATCAGTAAGAACAACTGTCCTGAGGAAAGAGAATGGGACAACATGAGGAAGGAGAGAGGGCTGCTGGACTGTCTTGACGATGACAGGAGGAAGAGGTGATACTACTGTGCCTATATCAGAAAGGGAGAGTTTGTTTGATGTTTGGGTCATATAGATGACCTACCATTTCTTTCTTTAAGGTTACAGTACATCTGTTACTGCTACCCTCACTGAATCTATTCCCTCACTCACTCTTCATCCTCCTACCACCCTGCTGTACTCCAACTCCATTCATCTTAATCAACCTTATATTTTCTTCTATCCATTCACAGCTCTATGTACCTCTCCCTCAAGTCTCACTCCACCTCTCTCTGTATCCTCCTCATCTCAGTCCCACTCCCCCTCGTCTCTGTCAGGGTTGTCCTCTCTAGGTGGCTCCTGAAACTGGATGTTGGCCAGCATGTCCCTCATGGCCACCATCAGACGATTTACTTCCTGGTTCAGCTCCCGACCTGCCTGAGCTACTTCCAGGTCATCCTGCGGCATCGGCTCACCCTGCAGAGACAGTGACTAGAGTGTGAGCAGTAATTCTAATCATCACTGAACATGACAATACGGAAGTGTGTGTGTGTGTATACAGTGCATTCGGAAAGTTTTCAGATCCCTTCCCCTTTTCCACATTTTGTTACATTACAGCCTTATTCTAAAATGGAATAAATCATTTCCCCCCTCATCAATCTACCCACAATACCCCATAATGACAAAGCAAAAAAAAGTTATATATCTTTTTAAGTATCACATTTACAGACCCTTAACTCAGTACTTTAGTGTAGCACCTTTGGCAGTGAGTACAGCCTCGAGTCTTCTTGGTAATGACACTACAAGCTTGGTACACCTGTATACCTCGGGTTCAAGTCGGGCTCTGGCTGAGCCACTCAACGACATTGAGACTTGTCCCGAAGCCACTTCTGCATTGTCTTGGCTGTGTGCTTAGGGTCGTTGTCCTGTTGGAAGGTGAAACTTCGCCTCAGTCTGAGGTCCTGAGCACCCTGGAGCAGGTTTTCATAAAGGACCTCTTTATTTTGCTCCGTTCATCTTTCCCTCGATCCTGACTAGTCTCCCACTCCCTCCCACTGAAAGACACCTCCACAGCATGATGCTGCCAGGTTTCCTCCAGACGTGACGCTTGGCATTCAAGCCAAAGAGTTCAGTCTTGATTTCATCAGACCAGAGAATCTAGTTTCTCATTGTCTGAGAGTCTTTAGTTGCCTTTTGGCAAACCCCAAGCGGGCTGTCATGTGCCTTTTACTGTGGATTGGCTTCCGTCTGGGCACTCTACCACAAAGGCCTGATTGGTGGTTCTTGGTCACCTCCCTGACCAAGGCCCTTCTCTCCCAATTGCTCGGTTTGGCCAGGCAGCCAGCTCTAGAGTCTAGGTGTTTCCAAACTTCTTCCATTTAAGAATGACGGAGGCCCCTGTGTTCTTGGGGACCTTCAATGCTGCAAAAAAATGTTGCTACCCTTCCCCAGATCTGTGGCCTCGACACAATCCTGTCTCGGAGCTCTACAAACAATTCCTTTGACCTCATGGCTTGGTTTTTGCACTGACATGCACTGTCAACTGTGGGACCTTATATAGACCGGTTTGTGCCTTTCCAAATCATGTTCAATCAATTGAATTTACCACAGGTGGACTCCAAGTTGTTGAAACATCTCAAGGATGATCAATGGAGGGGCCTCCCGAGTGGCGCAGTGGTCTAAGCCACTGCATCACAGTGCCAGCTGTGCCACTAGAGAGTCTGGGTTCGAGTCTAGGCTCTGTCGCAGCCGGCCGCGACCGGGAGACCCATGGGGCGGCGCACAATTGGCCCAGCACGCACTAGCGACCCCTGTGGAGGGCCGGGCGCAGTGCATGCTGACACGGTCACCAGGTGTACTGTGTTTCCTCCGACACATTGGCGTGGCTGGCTGGCTTCCGGGTTAAGAGGGCATTGTGTCAAGAAGCTTGGTGGGTTGTGTTTTGGAGGATGCACGGCTCTCGACCTTCGCTTCTCCCGAGTCCGTACGGGAGTTGCAGCTATGAGACAAGACTGTAACTACCAATTGGATACCACAAAATTGGGGAGAAAAAGGGGTTATTAAAAAAATAAAAAATAAAAATAAAAAAAGGATGATCAATGGAAACAGGATGCACCTGAGCTCAATTTCATAGCAAAGGGTCAGAATACTTTTTTTTTTAAAAAGGACAACAAAAATGTTTTGTTATTATGTGTGTAGAAAATGTATTTAATCCATTTTAGAATAAGGCTGTAATGTAACAACATTTACAATTTAAAAAGTCAAGGAGCCTGAATACTTCCCGAATACACTGTATGTGTATGTGTTGCTTAAATTCACCAGGAAAAGCACAATACCATCTCCTAAGAACACCACATTATTCTCTCCTGTCTCACTCAGGTTCAAAATGTTTCAAACGTTGCAATAAGGTATCACGCGTAAACAAATACATTTTAAGAGACAAACATGAGCTTTGTACGACCCTAGGTGACATACAAGTATGTCAGTGTTTTGTGTCTAAGTTTTTGGGGATTTTCACATAGAACATACATTTATTAGATTAATTTAATTTCCAACACACCTAAATTGTGATTTCAGACCTGTTGGATAACACTGTAGCTATTCTAACAGTGCAATAAAACAACTGAAAGCAGACAGCAACTCTTCCTCCTAAACTGTCTCATTCTTATCGTAATTGCATCTCTTCCTCTTCCTAATCAGATAAGTCTGAAGATGGTTTAAAAGTAGCTGCATAAAAAAAGGTGGTCCCTCTTGGTTAAAACGCTTTTGGTCAGTGGGTGTTTCTGGAACTTGCATGGTCAGTTGTGGCACAGGAGGACCTGAGGACACTGGAGCGCCCAGGTTGGTGGTCCACATTAGTGATTATCTTTACGATTAGCCGCATGTCCTCTGATCACTAGCGTGGCTAGCTACACTCCGAACTGGCATGGACATTGGAGAGTAACTATAATAGGAGACGATGCTTTGCTTCCTTCACACCACGTTGCATCTCACTGCACAAGGTTACATGGCAACACACTGCCAGTCAGTGTGGGACACCTCATCAAATATAAAAATCACTCCCACGCATGTATACTGTCCATTGATGTTTTGATCATGTGGATCTTTTTTTATAGACGCAGGAATGTTCTGAAGTAGGTCAACATGACGAGAGACAATGTGATGTGTAAATATAGGCTATCCTCTGGCTGCTGGTGCCAGGCTGCTGAGTGCTTATCCTCTCCTCTCCAGGGGTGTTTGTCACCATCTGTCTCTTGTGTATTTCACCCTGTGTGACACTGCCCACTCTTTACCTCTTCTCCACTCTGCCTGAGAAGCAGGGGGCAATGGGGCGGACAGTACATTCCCTCCTCGTTGGTTGCCATGGACAACACTGAGTCAGAGGAATCAAGACTCTCTTGAAATGCAACAGCTGTCTGTTCTGCTTCAACAGGACTCAAGTAACACACCATTAAAAACAGTGCATCAAAGAGAGGCTATGTTAGCCAATCCATAGCAGTAAACTGTTTAAAATCAAGTTA
Organism: Oncorhynchus mykiss; assembly: GCF_057628025.1. Classification (NCBI taxonomy): domain Eukaryota; kingdom Metazoa; phylum Chordata; class Actinopteri; order Salmoniformes; family Salmonidae; genus Oncorhynchus; species Oncorhynchus mykiss. The sequence continues at coordinate 20,623,023 of NC_143047.1, read as the reverse complement.
GCCCATGCAAAACATGGAGTCAATCAAGAGTTATTGTACCAAAAGCCAAGTTTGCCTCGTCAATCTTTCTCCACGATCTGTGCTGTATCAAATGATAAAGCTACACTTTGTTAGGCCTCCGATGCCAACTGTCACAAAGTGTTGGTTGTAGATTGTGATCAGATTGTGTTATCGGACATCAGATAGAGGTCAGAGTCAGACACTACATAACATCGTCAATGGGTCAACATTGTTCGGACATGTCCAAAACGCACCAGAACACTATTTCAAGAGCATGTTCTTCATGGGCCATATTGGTTAGTTCCAACATAGGAACCCGTTTTTTCTGTGGCAAAGTTACACTACTGTAGACTTAATGTGGATAAGCTGCAGTAGATCTAGTGGAGTAGGAAGCTACTCAGAAGCACTTTCTAAGGCTTGGCCACGGAGCAAATAGGCATGAAATGAGTCGTATGTTTAATCCATTCAGAAACCTCCAGAGGGTTAGGGAATATCTACCTAAACTCCAGCTAATCAATGTTCCCTTCCATCCTGTCAGAACCCTTTGTGCCAACAGTAGCCCAGGATGTCTCCATTAGCTCAGCCCAACAGTAGCCCAGGATGTCTCCATTAGCTCAGCCCAACAGTAGCCCAGGATGTCTCCATTAGCTCAGCCCAACAGTAGCCCAGGATGTCTCCATTAGCTCAGCCCAACAGTAGCCCAGGATGTCTACATTAGCTCAGCCCAACAGTAGCCCAGGATGTCTCCATTAGCTCAGCCCAACAGTAGCCCATGATGTCTACATTAGCTCAGCCCAACAGTAGCCCAGGATGTCTACATTAGCTCAGCCCAACAGTAGCCCAGGATGTCTCCATTAGCTCAGCCCAACAGTAGCCCAGGATGTCTTCATTAGCTCAGCCCAACAGTAGCCCAGGATGTCTCCATTAGCTCAGACCAACAGTAGTCCAGGATGTCTCCATTAGCTCAGCACTCCCACAAATGTTTTGAGATTATTATGATGACGTCTCATCCCGCTGACCGTGGCCTAGCAACAGCGTGGGCTAGTGTATGTGAGGAATCTGGGAGCCCTGAGGAGGCGACAGACCAGGTTCTTTGACTCTCGGTACACTTTATGAATGTTTTCATTGTCTGCTGCAGCAACGTGCCAACTGAAATATCCTGTGATCTTTATATATTTGTTTTTACACTCTTCCGTGTGTGGGGAGGTCATATGCCTCAACAGCTGATGTTCCCTATTGGTCTCCCATTGGCAAAGGCACAGTGGAGATGCTAACTATATTATCGTTATGAGGCTGTGTTTCACATGCCATCTTATTCAAGGTCCCTGCCCTATGTTAAATAACACACAATACAGTCAGACACACACACACACGTTGGTTTATGAGGTCATTAACAGGAGATGGGAAATTGGGGTCAAAGGACAAGCAGTCATGATGTTCTATGATGCAGAGGACCTTTTCTTAGATTTGCCACGCTTGGGGGCATGCAGCTCTGTCCTCAGGGACCACAGTGTCTGCTGATGTCCTCTTCCTCTGCTACTTCTTTGTCAAATCCATATCCATTAATGTCACTGATTGGAATCAGAGTTTTCCAGATCTAAATAATCAGACACGGACTTGAATGAAAGAACCCAAGCCATCTGCCTGACACTGCAGCTCCCGAGGACCATGGTTGCATACCCCTAGTCTACTGTAGCTCCCCCTTGGCCTAGCTCACTCACTTACCTGCAGGTTGAAGTTTGGCAGCAGAGAGCGGAAGAACAGTGACAGGGTGCTCTCATTGGAGGCTCCCACACTCTGCCTGCAAACACAGAGACAAGTGAGAAAGCTAACAAGATAACACAAGCATACAATACGTTTCTGACACTCTTCTGCTGATAAGGATTCTCCCATGACCATACATTTTATCAACCATCATATACAGTGAGGTCCGTGTTGTGTTGTTTTCACTCTGTACTGGAATGTGCACTTTGGACTGTGTACATAGTCAACGCATTTTAGAGAACCAAAAGTATTGGGCAAATGTACCTATATGTGTATTAAAGTAGTCAAAAGTTTAGTAATTGTTCCCATATATTTGGTCCCGACTACAACAAGCTTGTAATACTCCAAACTTGTTGGATGCATTTGCAGTTAGTTTTGGTTGTGTTTCAGATTATGTGTGCCCAATAGAAATACATGATAATGCGTTATTAACCATTCCAACAAAGTGTCACTGTCTAAGTACTTTTGGACCTCACTGTAGATCATTATAAGTAGGTCCAATAGTTTTTCTGAACCCAAAGAATGCTCTTTTATGTTGCGGTTACAGATCCAGTGCTAAATTGTAACCAGTAACCCCCCACCCATTAATAAAAATCATTACTTCAACCACTTACACACCCCCAGTTCTTTATCAATCAAAACACTTCTCCGTGGCCATGTTGGTAAAGCTTGTGAGGAACAAGCAACCATCAGGCAGAAATAGTAGGTCTGTCCTCAGACATGGGTGGGCTGTCCTCAGACATGGGTGGGCTGTCCTCAGACATGGGTGGGCTGTCATTCTAAGTAATTCTCACCAGAGATCATCAGGACAGGGTACAGTATGTACAGTGTGCTCCACACAACAGCCCTCAGAAAATGAGGTCTTCCCCACTTAAAACAAATGCTACACTTTCCCTTGACTAGGAGTAAATTTGTCATGTTATTCGTTGTCACCGTATTCGCCTCTCTGATGGTTTGATGCCTCCCTACCATCCACCACTGACTCTGCAGGTTAACAGCTATTACAAGATGGGAGGAAAGAGGCCTCAGTCAGGAACCCACAACACTCCTGTAACCACATGCTATTTCAGAGAAACTGATGACAGCGAGAGGGGAGAAGAGAGAGATTGAAGAGAGGGATAGGTGGGAGGGAGAGAAAGAAGGGAGGCAGAGAAGGAAGGGTGTGTCAGGGATAGACCATTAAGAGGAGAGATGCAAGCTGGTGAAATCAAGGCTATTCTTTATGCCAAATGTACATCAATGGTGTTTGTCACCATTGGCAAAGACAGAGAGAGGGTTCATTCACCTCCCCCGGCCTACATAACCGTGTGCCTTTCCAATGTCCACACTCCTGAACATTACAAATGGATCACCCCCATCCCCTTACACTGTACTCTAATATACCTTCATTAGAGATCATCAATGGAGTCAGTGGCCAGTGGGCCAGACAGCCTTAGGTAGACAAACAAACCAAGCTGTATTGGTTCTGCTTAGGAAAACACAAGCAGATACGGTCCTGACTCTTGGTTTTCAGTCTAGAGGCACTGACAGGATTGCTGATCCAAGTAGACCTATAGAGAAGAACCTAGCAATCTGAAGGAGCCATATTCTTTTAAAAAATGTTTACCCCCTTTTCTCCCCAATTTCGTGGTATCCAATTGTTAGTAATTACTATCTTGTCTCATCGCTACAACTCCCGTACCGGCTCGGGAGAGGCGAAGCGCGCATCCAACCCGGAAGCCAGCCACACCAATGTGTCGGAGGAAACACCGTGCACCTGGCGACCTTGGTTAGCGTGCACTGCGCCCAGCCCGCCACAGGAGTTGCTGGCGATGAGACAAGGATATCCCTACCGGCCAAACCCTCTCTAACCCGGACGACGCTAGGCCAATTGTGCGTCGCCCCACGGCCCTAGACCACTGCGCCACCCAGGAGGCCCTGAAGGAGTCTCATTCTATAACTAGCTACAGTGCATTCGGAAAGTATTCAGACCCCTTGACTTTTTTCCACAAATGGATTAAATTCATTGTTTTCCTCATCAATTGACACACTACACTCCATAATGACAAAGCAAAAACAGGTTTAGACATTTTTGCACATTATATATTATTAAAAAAAATAAGAAAGTAAACTTTCTTTACACAAGTATTCAGACCCTTTGCTATGAGACTCCAAATTGAGCTCAGGTGCATCCTGTTTCCATTGATCATCCTTGAGATGTTTCTACAACTTGATTGGAGTCCACCTGTGGTAAATTCAATTGATTAGACATGATTTGAAAAGGTACACACCTGTCTATATAAGGTCCCACATTTGACAGTGCATGTCAGAGCAAAAACCAAGCCATGACGTCAAAATAATTGTCCGTAGAGCTCAGAGACAGGATTGTGTCGAGGCACAGGTCTCATCATTCTTAAATGGAAGAAGTTTGGAGCCACCAAGACTCTTCCTAGAGCTGACCGCCCGGCCAAACTGAGCAATTGGGGGAGAAGGGCCTTGGTCAGGGAGGTGACAATGAACTCTGACAGAGCTCCCGAGTTCCTCTTTGGAGATGGGAGAACCTTCCGGAAGGACAACCATCTCTGCAGCTCTCCATCAAAAGGCATCTAAAGACTCTCAGACCATGAGAAACAAGATTCTCTGGTCTGATGAAACCAAGATTGGCCTGAATGCCAAGCGTCATGTCTGGAGGAAACCTGGCACCATCCCTACGGTGAAGCATGGTGGTGGTAGCATCATGCTGTGGGGATGTTTTTCAGTGGCAGGGACTGGAAGGCTAGTCTCCGGAAAAATGAATGGAGCAAGGTGCAGAGAGATCCTTGAAGCTCCAGAGCAAACAGGACCTCAGACTAGGGTGAAGGTTCACCTTCCAACATGACAACGACCCTAAGCACACAGCCAAGACAACACAGGAGTGGCTTCGGGACAAGTCTCTGAATGTCCCTGAGTGGCCCAGCCAGAGTCTGGACTTGAACCCAATCGAACATCTCTGGAGAGACCTGAAAATAGCTGTGCAGCGACACTCCCTGTCCAACCTGACAGACCTTGAGAGGATCTGTAGAGAAGAATGGGAGAAACTCCCCAAATACAGGTGTGCCAAGCTTGTATCGTCATATCCAAGAAGACTCGAGGCTGTAATCACTGCCAAAGGTGCTTCAACAAAGTACTGAGTATAGGTTCTGAATACTTATGTAAATAGCATATTTCAGTTTTTTTTATTTTTATACTTTTGCAAAAATGTCCAAAAACTGTTTTTGCTTTGTCATTATGAGGTATTGTGTGTAGATTTACGAGGGAAAAAATATATTAATCAATTTTAGAACAGCAACGTAACAAAATGTGGAAAAAGTCAAGGGCTCTGAATACTTTCCGAATGCACTGTATATATAATATATGTATGTACACTACCGTTCAAAAGTTTGGGGTCACTTAGAAATGTCCTTGTTTTTGAAAAAAAGCAAGTTTTTGTCCATTAAAATAACATCAAATTGATCAGAAATACAGTGTAGACATTGTTAATGTTGTAAATGGAAACCATCACTCCTGTGTTCCAATGGTACGTTGTGTTAGCTAATCCAAGTATATCATTTTAAAAGGCTAATTGATCATTAGAAAACCCTTTTGCAATTATGTTAGCACAGCTGAAAACTGTTGTTCTGGTTAAAGAAACAATACAACTGGCCTTCTTTAGACTAGTTGAGTATCTGGAGCATCAGCATTTGTGGGTTTGATTACAGGCTCAAAATGGCCAGAAAACAAAGAACTTTCTTCTGAAACTCGTCAGTCTATTCTTGTTCTGAGAAATGAAGGCTATTCCATGCGAGAAACTGCCAAGAAACTGAAGATCTCGTGCAACGCTGTGTACTACTCCCTTCACAGAACAGCGCAAACTGGTTTTAACCAGAATAGAAAGAGGAGTGGGAGGCCCCGGTGCACAACTGAGCAAGAGGACAAGTACATTAGAGTGTCTAGTTTGAGAAACAGACGCCTCACAAGTCCTCAACTGGCAGCTTCATTAAATAGTACCCGCAAAACACCAGTCTCAACGTCAACAGTGAAGAGGCGACTCCGGGACGCTGGCCTTCTAGGCAGAGTTGCAAAGAAAAAGCCATATCTCAGACTGGCCAATAAAAATAAGAGATTAAGATGGGCAAAAGAACACAGAGGAACTCTGCCTAGAAGGCCAGCATCCCGGAGTCGCCTCTTCACTGTTGACGTTGAGACTGGTGTTTTACGGGTACTATTTAATAAAGCTGCCAGTCTACACTATATTTCTGATCAATTTGATGTTATTTAAATTACAAAAAATGTGCTTTTATTTAAAAAACAAGGACATTTCTAAGTGACCTCAAAATGTTGAACGGTAGTGTATATATTTTGTGTACTATGTAAAAACCTGCACTGGTACATACCCTACCTTGCACAAGATATGTATAATGACACAAGTTAGGACATGTTTGGAGGGTTACCTCTCAGGCCGGGTATATGAGACCACTGAGTCCAGTGGGGGGAGAGGATCGAACCCCATCACCGACTGAGTGGTCACCTCCTGGGAGAGAACACACACAATTCACCATTACAATAAACATATTGAAGGCCTATCCTCACTAACACTCTGTTACTGTTGTAATTGTCATGCATCCAAAACATCAAGTTGATCTCGTTTGTGTTATGAGGACCTCTCGATGAGGAGGTCCAATCATTATATTTGATTGGGTTCTTCATGGAACCAATAAGGAAGCCGTATGCCAGTTGTTATTTATCTCTTTGAATTAGAGGACTACATTCTCAGCATAATTTGGCATGCTCTGTACTGTAGCGGTTGTGTATGTGTACGCTACTGTCCTGCAAACCACATTTACTCTTTGGGACATTTCATGTTATAAACATACAGGATATACATTGTACATAATGAATGAATACAACCATTCATGATCATGTGATAAAGCAGTAAGGAAATTATACTATGATTAGATAAGTCACTCTATTCCCCTATATACTGTGTGCTACTATTGACCAGAGTTATGGCTGGTCAAAAGTCATGCAATATAAGGGGATAGGGTGCTATATGAGACACAGACTTAATAATAGAGTAAACCTGGTTGCCAAATCTGTTTCTGATTGAACAAATGACAAACAGCATGACAATGGATTAATGGGCTAAATCAGAAACAGAACTGGTGACCAGGGTATAGTAGAGTGGCTGTTGCCTGAGTCTCTCACCAGCGGTAGAGTGGAGGTGGCCTCTTTGATTTCAGACAGGATGACGTGGCGATGGATGTTCAGGGGGGCACTCTGGTACCTCTGCTTCCTCCTAGGGGGATGGAGGAGACAGGAGGGGAAACCAAAGTCAGAGACACACAGGCCAGGGCCTCCCGAGCGGTGCAGCAGTCTAAGGCTTGAGGCGTAACTACAGGCCCGGGTTCGAATCCAGGCTGTGTCACAGCCAGCCATGACCGGGAGACCCATGAGGCGGTACACAATTGACCCAGCTTCGTCCGGGTTAGGGGAGGGGTTGGCCGGCCGGGATCACGAAAAAGGGGTAAAAGTACAACAAATATATATTAATAATAATATTCAAATAAAAAGAGACATAAGCCAATATGCCTCATTTCAGGAGGTTCCTTTGATTTCTTCCTGACATCGAAATGTAACATTGCTATATTTAATCTAAAAGTGTTGCCTCAACACTTATGAAACAATAACTGCAGATTTGTCGTAGACTTATGGATGGTTTCTCAGACCTAGATTAAGCCTTTTCCTAGACTAAAAAGCACTTTCCAAGGAGATTCTCCATTAAAGCATGCTATTTAATCTAAGGAATAGGGGTAATCTGCTAGTCGAACGCCCAACTCTTCATTGAGACAATACTGAAACATCAATCCATGGGCAAGTCAGTGCCACATTTTCATTTGTGCATAAATCAAAATGAAAGAAAAGTTATCTGGCAAATTCAGCAGGCTATGGTGTGAAATAGACTTCTAAGTGCAGTCTTTATTGAATTACTTTGGTGTGGTTACCAATGCATGAGCATCTTTTTCCTCTTATAATAAAACAACTGTATTGGGTCATACAAAAGTTTTACTGTGTGTGAAGTTTCCAATGCATCGGTCATTACTATGTGTAATGTGATAGGTATTTTAACCATTACTATTTCTTTCACCCACAAAAACACATTTGATGAATACAATCTTTAATTAGTTGTCTGTCTCAAATGAAGTGAATGATGAAGTAATCTTTGAGAGAGGGAGGGAATCTGATTTCATTGGTCCTCAACTTGCAGCTCAGACACTCCATTCAGGATAAATGTAGTTAGCCCTGAGTTAGCCTGCCTTGGAGCAAGTTAGATCTGAAGGATTTGTTGCCATAGAAATGTACCTGGCTAAAAGGTAAGCCACATTTGTGATCCCGGTAATCCCAAGTTGAACTCAGACCAAAGTTACCTCGCCAACTCCTCAAACTACATTTGTAGTATAGGGATCAGGACTTCTGACAGTGAGAAAACAACCCATAAACATTAGGACCCCTGGAGTGCAAAGAGCACGTTATGACCTGTCTCTATGTAAACTCTCTATGTAACGTCTCTATGTAACCTCTCTACGTAACCTCTCTACGTAACCTCTCTACGTAACCTCTCTACGTAACCTCTCTACGTAACCTCTCTACGTAAACTCTCTACGTAAACTCTCTACGTAAACTCTCTACGTAAACTCTCTACGTAAGGGCCTCCCGGGTGGCGCAGTGGTTAAGGGCGCTGTACTGCAGCGCCAGCTGTGCCATCAGAGTCCTGGGTTCGCGCCCAGGCTCTGTCGTAACCGGCCGCGACCGGGAGGTCCGTGGGGCGACGCACAATTGGCCTAGCGTCGCCCGGGTTAGGGAGGGCTTGGTCGGTAGGGGTGTCCTTGTCTCATCGCGCACCCGCGACTCCTGTGGCGGGCTGGGCGCAGTGTACGCTAGCCAAGGTGGCCAGGTGCACGGTGTTTCCTCCGGCGCATTGGTGCGGCTGGCTTCCGGGTTGGATGTGCGCTGTGTTAAAGAAGCAGCGGCTTGGTTGGTTGTGTATCGGAGGACGCATGACTTTCAACCTTCGTCTCTCCCGAGCCCGTACGGGAGTTGTAGCGATGAGACAATTGGATATCACGAAATTGGGGAGAAAAAGGGGTAAAATTAAAAAAAATTAAAAAAAACTCTCTACATAAACTCTCTCTATGTAAAAACTCTCTATTAGAGGTCGACCGATTATGATTTTTCAACACCGATACCGATTATTGGAGGACAAAAAATGCCGATATCGAATAATCGGCCGATTTTTGAAATGTATTTGTAATAATGACAATTACAAGAATACTGATTTATTTGAACTTAATATAATACATCAATAAAATCAATTTAGCCTCAAATAAATAATGAAACATGTTCAATTTGGTTTAAATAATGCAAAAACAAAGTGTTGGAGAAGAAAGTAAAAGTGCAATATGTGCCATGTAAGAAAGCTAACGTTTAAGTTCCTTGCTCAGAACATATGAAAGCTGGTGGTTCCTTTCAACATGAGTCTTCAACATTTCCAGGTAAGAAGTTTTAGGTTGTAGTTATTATAGGAATTATAGGACTATTTCTCTCTATACCATTTGTATTTCATATACCTTTGACTATTGGATATTCTTATAGGCACTTTAGTATTGCCAGTGTAACAGTATAGCTTCCGTCCCTCTCCTCGCTCCTACCTGGGCTCGAACCAGGAACACAACGACAACAGCCACCCTCGAAGCAACGTTACCCATGCAGAGCAAGGGAAACAACCACTCCAAGTCTCAGAGTGAGTGACGTTTGAAACGCTATTAGCGCGCAATTCGCTAACTAGCTAGACATTTCACATCACATTGTTACACTAGCCTCATCTCGGGAGTTGGTAGGCTTGAAGTCATAAACAGCTGCTGGCAAAACACACGAAAGTGCTGTTTGAATGAATGCTTATGAACCTGTTGGTGCCTACCATCGCTCAGTCAGACTGCTCTATCAAATCATAGATTAAATTATAACATTATAACACACAGAAATACGAGCCGTAGGTCATTAATATGGTCGAATCTGGAAACTATAATCTCGAAAACAAGACGTTTATTCTTTCAGTGAAATACGGAACCGTTCCGTATTTTATCTAACGGGTGGCATCCATCAGTCTAAATATTCCTGTTACATTGCACACCCTTCAATGTTATGTCATAATTACGTAAAATTTGGGCAAATTAGTTCGCAATGAGCCAGGCGGCCAGTCAGATGACTCTGATTAACATGGGGTTAACAGACATACAGACATACATACAATGACATTTGACCTCTGTCATTGCCAACAAAGGGTATATAACAAAGTATTGAGATACACTTTTGTTATTGACCAAATACTTATTTTCCACCATAATTTGCAAATAAATAAATTAAAAATCCTACAATGTGATTTTCTGGAATTTTTCTCTCTCTTTTTGAAGTGTACCTATGATGAAAATTACAGGCCTCTCTCATCTTTTTATGTGGGAGAACTTGCACAATTGGTGGCTGACTAAATACTTTTTTGCCCCACTGTATGTTGCTCTAACATCTGTGCAAAGTTGGTAGATTCCTATTCCAAATGTTTTTTTCAGCTGTAATGGCTGCCAAATGTGCTTCCACCAAGTATTAACCCTGGGGTGTGAAGACATATGCAATCCAGACATCTTATTTTTATTTTATTAATTTGGAAAATGTTCTATAATTTTTCTTTCACGTTGGAAGTGTAGAGTAGGTTGTGAACAATGGTAGAAAAACTATGTAATCTATTTTTGTATTTCATTTCAAGGCTGCAAAATTTGTAAACTGTGCAAAGGGTAAGTAGACCTTCACTAGGCACGGAATGTTGGAGGTGAACTAGCTTGGAATCCACACTGAACATTGCTCCACTGAATCAATGAATATTACTTATTGAACAGAAATACTCGAATTTGAGGATAGAGGCGAATGGGTTAATGAGGAACAGTTTGCCCGGTTGGAAAGGTAATAATGCCAGTGGTCTAGAGTCCAAGGGGCTCTTACTTGTTTTGGCAGTCCTCCACCAGAGGGTCTTTAGCGTCGACTCGTCGTAACACATCCCTCACACACTCCTCCAGCCACAGCAGGACCCCTCCCTCCCTCCACAGGGTGTGCGTCCGCCCCACGTACAGAGACACCAGTTCAGCCAGGGCAGGAGACTGCCTAGAAAGAGGGAAAGAGATGGGAGGAAGGAACAATTACATTTGTCACTCTAATACAATTTCATGCCAATAAATGATGATTCAATTCCATTAGGCTGACTGACACAGAAGATGTGCATAAAGGGAAGACATGACAGACAGGAAGACATGATGCCTCGGTTGAAGTAGATGTTTTACCCCAACTGGCTTCTGGGTCCAAAGAAGTCATGTGACGATACAGCAGCGTCTGGCTGCACTGTGCACAGGTCCAACAGAGGCATCAACACTGGGGAACACAAACAAACAGATATCAGGCATAGGTCTCTTTTCTGTCTGTCTGTGTGTGTGTGTTCTATATAAGCATCCATGGTGGAACACATTCTGATGGCTGTCCCTCTCAGGCCTGTGTGTGTGTTCTATATAAGCATCCATGGTGGAACACATTCTGATGGCTGTCCCTCTCAAGCCTGTGTATGTGTGTGTGTTCTATATAAGCATCCATGGTGGAACACATTCTGATGGCTGTCTCTCTCAGGCCTGTGTGTGTGTGACTTTAACCTCCAGGGAACATGATGAGAGCGTCCTGCAGCAGCAGGTCAGCCTTGTGTTTGAGCCGTTCCCTCTCCTCTGACTCAGTCTGATCCTCCTGACTCAGGTGGAAATGGCTCAGAGCCACAGAGAAGGCAAAGTTTGGCAACTGGGACAGGTTCCTGTGCACCTGGGAAACACACACACAGGAATCAGACAATACACACACACACACACACACACACACAGAAATCACACACACACTGGCATGAGGTCACACACACAGGGAAAATCTGGCGCACACACTCGTCTCACCTCCCAATCCTGGTATAGCCGGAGGAGGAAGTTGTACTCTCGTGAGCGCAGGGAGAGGAAGTCAATGAGCAGTAGCATACAGAGGGGATCGCTGTCGGGGTCCAGACTTGGGAGAGAAAGGAGATGACGGAATAAAGCACACAACAGCTCCTCTTCTTCAATGAATACTTCATTCAGTTTCGCCTACATAACTAAGACCACATAACTATTATATAAATAAACATTACAGAAATAAAATAAATGGTTTCTTTATTAAAAGTGGACCCATGACAACCCGTGACCAGAATCTGTGCCATTGGTGGAAACACTCAATATCCTGGGGATCCTAAATACAGTGACACTATACATAATGGAAATGGAAGCACTGTGGAGGCACTGTGGAGGCACTGTGGAGGCACTGTGCTTTTACTGGTATTTCAAGCTTTATCCACTAGTGTTGCTGCAGGTAGAAAATCCTAGGAAATGTAATTTAATTGACACCGTCTCCAATCAATCAATGTCTGGTTGTGCGTGTGATATTATTATTTACTATCATTTGGCAGGGAATTCTATTTGTAGATCAGTGATTCTACACCTTATTTTGCTCAAGCTGATCCTCTCCAACATACTTGGAAGTTGTAGCTAAAAATTGGTAAATTGGGTGCAGTTAAAGGGTTGATTAAATGAAACCAACCATTGAAATACACTGTATGTAATTCGGGGGGTAGTAGCCCCAACAGATTCAAACCCGAATCCAGCGACTATAAAATGAAAACCTGTTGGCTTGACAGTCACTGGATCTGGGTTTGTGGATCTGCGTTTGAGTCCCGGTCGGGGCTACCCTCCAAATTCACTACATTGGTGTCAGAAGTGGGATGGTGCCCATGAGGCCATCCGAGTGGCATGTACTCATGAGGGAGTTGGTATAGCTTGGGGACACGCTCTCCCGAAGGAAGGGGGTAGTGAAGCAACGATAACCCAACACCTAGCGAGCTCATCAAGAGGTTCGGGGTTCGGACCTCTTGGGAGTAACAGGTGAAGGGGTTGGCTTGACAGTCGCTGGACCCGGGTTCGAGTCCCATTCAGATATTGATTGGAGACAGCTTGTGTCAATTAAATACCATTTCCTAAGATTTTCTACCTCCATCAACACTATTGGATAACACTGGAAATATCGGTAAAAGCACAGTGCGTCCATTCCCGCAACAAAAAGCAGGGCCCTCTATGTGGTATATGACAGAGCTGCTGCGGGCGGCAGGGCTGTTCATCTGGTATTCCTATCAGTCATCTACTGAAGCAGAGATAAGGTCCTCCTGATCATAACACAGCAGGCCTGAGAGGGACAGCCGTCACAACGTGTTCCACCCTGGATGCTTATACAGAGCAGACACACACCACCATGATGGGAGGAAGCCAGTGTTTGACGGAAATCAGAGATATACACTGAGTATACAAAACAGTAGAAACACCTTGCTAATATTGAGTTGCACCCGCTTTTGCTGAAAGTGTCCCACAGGGATGCTGGCCATGTTGACTCCAATGCTTCCCACAGTTTTGTCAAGTTGGCTGGATGTCATTTGGGTGTTGGACCATTCTTGATACACATAGGAAACTGTTGAACGTGAAAAACCCAGCAGTGTTGCAGTTCTTCACACACTCAAACAGGTGCACCTGGTACCTACTACGATACCCCATTCAAAGGCACTTAAATATATTGTCTTGCCCATTCACCCTCTGAATGGCACACACACAAGTCATGTCTCAATTGTCTCAAGGCTTAAAAATCATTATTTAACCCGTCTACTCCCCTTCAATAAATTACATCAATAAGGGGTCATACCTTTCACCTGGTCAGTCTATGTCATGGAAAGAGCAGGTGTTGTTAATGTTTTGTACACCATGACCACCACATCCTAGATAAGATAAAGGCTAAAGGCCTAAGACACAGGGCGAAGGCAGGTGAATGTGTAATAATAGTGTGTGGCCTGTCCCATGGGTGTTGTTCTGTCATACTGCTTAGACAGGTTTAATGACCAGTAATGGAATGCAGTCACCCTGGTCCATTTAGAAGAGTCATTCCTGGGTACGATATGGACATCTGACTCAGGTTTTATGTCTGTTTAGTTGATGTGAAGTGTGGTAAGACCTTTATTATTATTATAATATATGAGAAGGAATCTTTTTAAGAGGAAATCTTAGATAACAATTGGGATCGGCACAGATTAGCACAGCGCAGCCTTTGTGCCATTTAATAAACTACCAATATCACATAATTAATATATTTTATTTAATTGATTGAAATATATATATATATATATATATATACACACACTGCTCAAAAAAATAAAGGGAACACTAAAATAACACATCCTAGATCTGAATGAATGAAATATTCTTATTAAATACTTGTTTCTTTACATAGTTGAATGTGCTGACAACAAAATCACACAAAAATGATCAATGGAAATCAAATTTATCAACCCATGGAGTTCTGTATTTGGAGTCATACTCAAAATTAAAGTGGAAAACCACACTACAGGCTGATCCAACTTTGATGTAATGTCCTTAAAACAAGTCAAAATGAGGCTCAGTAGTGTGTGTGGCCTCCACGTGCCTGTATGACCTCCCTACAATGCCTGGGCATGCTCCTGATGAGGTGGCGGATGGTCTCCTGAGGGATCTCCTCCCAGACCTGGACTAAAGCATCCGCCAACTCCTGGACAGTCTGTAGTGCAACGTGGCGTTGGTGGATGGAGCGAGACATGATGTCCCAGATGTGCTCAATTGGATTCAGGTCTGGGGAACGGGCGGGCCAGTCCATAGCATCAATGCCTTCCTCTTGCAGGAACTGCTGACACACTCCAGCCACATGAGGTCTAGCATTGTCTTGCATTAGGAGGAACCCAGGGCCAACCGCACCAGCATATGGTCTCACAAGGGGTCTGAGGATCTCATCTCGGTACCTAATGGCAGTTAGGCTACCTCTGGCGAGCACATGGAGGCCCCCCAAAGAAATGCCACCCCACACCATGACTGACCTACCGCCAAACCGGTCATGCTGGAGGATGTTGCAGGCAGCAGAACGTTCTCCACGGCGTCTCCAGACTCTGTGACGTCTGTCATGTGCTCCGTGTGAACCTGCTTTCATCTGTGAAGAGCACAGGGCGCCAGTGGCGAATTTGCCAATCTTGGTGTTCTCTGGCAAATGCCAAACGTCCTGCACGGTGTTGGGCTGTAAGCACAACCCCCACCTGTGGACGTCGGGCCCTCATACCACCCTCATGGAGTCTGTTCTGACCGTTTGAGCAGACACATGCACATTTGTAGCCTGCTGGAGGTCATTTTGCAGGGCTCTGGCAGTGCTCCTCCTTGCACAAATGCGGAGGTAGCGGTCCTGCTGCTGGGTTGTTGCCCTCCTACGGCCTCCTCCACGTCTCCTGATGTACTAGCCTGTCTCCTGGTAGCGCCTCCATGCTCTGGACACTACGCTGACAGACACAGCAAACCTTCTTGCCACAGCTCGCATTGATGTACCATCCTGGATGAGCTGCACTACCTGAGCCACCTGTGTGGGTTGTAGACTCCGTCTCATGCTACCACTAGAGTGAAAGCACCGCCAGCATTCAAAAGTGACCAAAACATCAGCCAGGAAGCATAGGAACTGAGAAGTGGTCTGTGGACCCCACCTGCAGAACCACTCCTTTATTGGGGGTGTCTTGCTAATTGCCTATCATTTCCACCTGTTGTCTATTCCATTTGCACAACAGCATGTGAAATGTATTGTCAATCAGTGTTGCTTCCTAAGTGGACAGTTTGATTTCACAGAAGTGTGATTGACTTGGAGTTACATTGCGTTGTTTAAGTGTTCCCTTTATTTTTTTGAGCAGTATATATATATATATATATATATATATATATATATATATATATATATATATATATATATATATATATATATATATATACACACACACACACACTACATGACCAAAAGTATGTGGATACCTGCTTGTCAAACATCCCATTCCAATATCATGGGAATTAATATGGAGTTGGTCCCTCCTTCACTGTTATAACAGCCTCTACTCTTCTAAGAAGGCTTTCCACTAGATATTGGAACATTTCTGCAGGGACTTGCTTCCATTCAGCCACAAGAGCATTAGTAAGATTGTACACTGATGTTGGGCTATTAGTCCTGGCTCGCAGTCAGCGTTCCAATTCATCCCAAAGGTATTCGATGGAGTTGAGGTCAGGGCTTTTTGCAGGTCAGTCAAGTTCTTCCACACCGATCTCGACAAACCATTTACGTAAGGACCTCGCTTTGTGCACAGGGATATTGTCATGCTGAAACAGGAAAGGGCCTTCCCCAAACTGTTGCCACAAAGTTGGAAGCAAGTTAAGATTTCCCTTCACTGGAACTAAGCGGCCTAGCCCGAACCATGAAAAACAACCCCAGACCATTATTCCTCCTTCCCCAAACTTTACAGTTGGCACTATGCATTGGTGCAGGTAGCGTTCTCCTGGCATCCGCCAAACCCAGATTTGTCTGTTGGACTGCCAAATGGTAAAGCATGATTCATCACTCCGGAGAACGCATTTCCACTGCTCCAATGGCATGAGCTTTACTCCACTCCAGCCGACGCTTGACATTGCACATGGTGATCTTAGGCTTGTGTGCGGCTGCTCTGCTATGGAAACCCATAGCAGCTTCAGCACTTGGCGGACCTGTTCTGTGAGCTTGTGTGGCCTACCACTTTGAGTCTGAGCTGTTGTTGCTCCTAGACATTTCCACTTCACAAGAACAGCACTTACATTTGACCGGGGCCGCTCTAGCAGGGCAGACATTTTATAAACTGACTTGTTGGAAAAGTGGCATCCTATGACAGTGTCATGTTGAAGTCACTGAGCTCTTCAGTAAGGCCATTCTACTGTCAATGTTTGTCTATGGAGATTGCATGGCTGTGTGCTCAGTTTTATACACCTGTTGCAACATGCAACAATTTCAAAGATTTTACTGAGTTGCAGTTCATATAAGGAAATCAGTCAATTGAAATAAATGTATTAGGCCCTAATCTACATACATAAAAAAAAAAATGCACTCACTTTTTGTCTTTATCTGCACTATTCATCTTTCTTGTACGAATAAATAAAAACAGTCCATCGCTATACTTCTTTCCATTATGCGATTCACACCTTCCCTCTACCCCGGACACCTGGGGTGCACACTGTGCGCACACATACACACAGTCTCCCATGTACCTCAGGATGAGTCTGCAGTACTCCAGGGCTGTCCGGGGGCATCCCCTCCTCTCCAGGAACATCATGTGCTTATAAACAGCCAAGTAGAATGCCCTGCAGAGAGGATAAATATACAGACAAAGGAGAGACTTATTATAAACCCTGTAAAGTTATAAATTCAATGGAAATTTAAGAGAAAGGCCCTTGCATAACAGCGTTTGTGGATTGACCTGTATAGCAGAGATGTATTATCTAACCTGTTTTCTGGTCGCAGGTAGTCCAGCCTGCTGGTTCCTGACGTCAGGCTGCACACAGGGTGGAATGCACACTCAAAGCTGTACAGGGCACGCTCTGAAACACACACACACACCACACAGTAATTTATCAAAGACAAGTGAAAATATCTAACTTTAGCCAGCACTACCTGGCTGCTCAACAGTCTCAGTGTTTCTCAATTGGTAGATCACCATACCCTCCTCCAGGCTCCTTCCACCTGTCTGTTTGTCTTTTGTAAAAACATAAATGTCTCCCTCTGCTGGAAGGCATGAAAACAGCTTTAAGTGAAACCACTTACTTTCTCCCTTGCAAGTTCCAGTGTCAAATACTACATCAACAAGACTAGCTACCTAGAGGTTGCAGCATTTGTCATTGGTCAAAACACTGGTAGGATCCCAATGTACTAAGCCCTTGCAAACTAAGATTATACAACTGTATAAAAAAAATCCAGAGCTGCTGTAATGAGTTGATTTGAGTAGGACCTCGTTAGCATGATCAGGAGCAGCTGACAGGATGAGAGGGGCCACACCCACAAGAATCTTGACATGCACTTTCAGTGACTATATCGGAACAATCTGTTGGTTGTTTGAATGTATTGTGTACAGTGCAAACACGTGGCTAGATAACCAATACATATTTTAGATGGGTTCAATTCAGTTACGTGTGGTTGAAAATGTACTTTCACCTTGGAGGTCAGAGAGAAGTCACTGTAAATGGAAGCTGCTTTTGCTTGCCCTCTGTAATTGATGTGATTTAGCCCTGACCAAAGCTCTGCTCAAACCTTAACTGTATTTATCAACTCATTTATAGACGATGTTAGCAGGGTAGTAGCGACAGGCTTGGAGTAACAGTATGGTAATATTTCCTGCCTAAATGCATTACCTGAGGAATCTGAAATACACTACTTTGCATGCTGGCCCCTTGTTGTTCTTTTTTTTCCTTCCCATTTAGAGTCTTTCAGAGAATAAACATGCTGTGGATACAGATGACTCAATTGAACTATTAAACCTTATCTAGATCAATAGCATAAGGCAGAGGTTCTTAAGCTTTTTCAGCTCGAGATCCAAACGAGAAACGCTCAGGGCCTACTTTGGGTTCCAAAGCTTAGTTGAAGAAAACCTGGCATCAGGTAATATATGACATACTAGAGCAGTGTGTGGTATAGGTATTGTGTATGAAATAACCTATTAAAAATGTACTGCCCAGAGGACACCAATGTTTATCAAGAATAATGTTGCATAAACTTATTCCAACTATTTATCTGGGACCTAGATTAAATTGTATATGGGTCCAAGGAAACATACCAAAGGGGTCTCATGACACATTTACAAACCTTGAGCAAGAGGATACAGCAGAGAGGATCCCCAACTAACCAATCAGAGCTTTGAGAATGACCCTCCTTGCCAACCAGAGCAAAGAAAGGAGTCCTACTCACCAATCAGGTCCCTGACACTCACCGATTAGGTCCCTGGCCATTTCCTGGTCCTCCTGTATGCGGCAGACATCAGAGAGCTGCAGCAGGGAGTCAATGTGGTAGGGGTTCATCTGTAGCAGGGCCTGGGGAGAGGGTAGGATGGGGTGGACAGGGTGGGGGAGACAGGGAGGGGGTGGGGAAGACAGTGGGAGAGGGAGACAGGGTGGGGGAGACAGGGAGGGGGTGGGGGAGACGGGGAGAGGGTAGGGGAGACGGGGAGGTTGGGGAGAGCAGGGGGACATGGGGGAGGGATGGGGGAGACAGGGAGAGGGTAGGGGAGACGGGGAGGGTGATAGAGATGGGGGAGGGTGGGGGAGAAGGGGAGGGTGATGGAGATGTGGGTGGGTGGGGGTGACGGAAGAAGGGTGGGGGGACAGGTGGGGAAGACAGGGAGACGGGTGGGGGAGTTATGGGGGGCACAGGGGGGAGGATCACCGTTTGTCTAAGCATTAGGCATGTCCTCAACCTGAAATTTCAACTGAATTTACCTCTAGTTTCTCATGCCGTGACCTAGAATCTTAGTCAGGATTTATCTAGAATCTAAATTCATGCATATCAGTTGTCCTAGATATTTGAGACGCGCATTACGGCTTTGCTGATCAATCTCCCTGAGACCGTGGGTGTAGCCTTACCACAATGTTGTTGGGATCCATGGACTCCACTGAGTCCAGGAATTTGAACTGAATCTGCTGGTAGTCCCGGCTGTGCTCGAAGGTGAAGTACTGTAGACCATCCCTGGACTCCAGTAGGGTCATTGAGATACCTGAAGGAGGAAATATTACGGACAGTATTATTCAATGTGAGTTACATGCAATGACGTATATAAACCCTGGATTGCTGATGCTATGTATTGCCCATTCAGAGGCTAAGTTTCTACAACTGGGTCCTGGACTTCCTGAACGGCCGGTCCCAGGTGGCGAAGGTAGGAATCAACACTTCGCTAATCCTCAACACTGGGGCCCCACAAGGGTGCGTGCACAGCCCCCTCCTGTACTCCGTGTTCACCCATGACTGCGTGGCCATGCACGCCTCCAACTCAATCATCAAGTTTGCGGACGACACAACAGCAGTAGGCTTGATTACCAACAGTGACGAGACAGCCTACAGGGAGGAGGTGAGGGCTCTGGGAGTATGGTGCCAGGAAAATAATCTCTCACTCAACGTCAACAAAACAAAAGCAGCTGATCATGGACTTCAGGAAACAGCGGAGGGAGCACCCCCTCTACCCACAGACAGGACCGCAGTGGTAAAGGTGGAAAGCTTCAAGTTCCTCGGCATACACATCACTATCAAACTGAAATGGTCCACCTACACAGGCAGTGTGGTGAAGAAGGCACAACAGCACCTCTTCAACCTCAGGAGGGTGAAGAAATTTGGCTTGGCACCTAAAACTTTTACAGATGCACAATTGAGAGCATCCCGTCGGGCTGTATCACCGCCTGCTACAGCAACTACACCGCCCGCAACCTCAGGGCTCACCAGAGGGTGGTGCGGTCTGCCCAATGCATCACCGGGGGCAAACGACCTGCCCTCCAGGACACCTACAGCACACAATGTCACAGGAAGGCTAAAAAGATCATCAAGCACAACAACCACCTGAGCCACGGCCAGATCACCCCGCTATCATCCAGAAGGCGAGGTCAGTACAGGTGCATCAAAACTGGGACCGATAGACTGAAAAACAGCTTCAATCTCAAGGCCATCAGACTGTTAAATAGCCATCACTAGCACATTAGAGGCTGCTGCCTATATACATAGACTTGAAATCACTGGCCACTTTAATAATGTTTACATATTTTGCATTACTAATCTCATATGTATATACTGTATTGTATTCTACTGTATCTTAGTCTATGCCGCTCTGACATTTATATATTCTTAATTCCATTCCTTTAATTTGTTTGTATTGTTGTGAAATTGTTATATATACTTGTTAGATATTATTACACTGTTGGAGCTAGAAACACAAGCATTTCACTACACCTGCAATAACATCTGCTAAACATGTGTATGTGACCAATAAAATGTGATTTGAAGCCACCAGTCAGCTATATTGGTCTTCCCTAGTAGGAGCAGTCCTCCACAGGAATGAATGGAATTCTACAGTATTTCAATTAAAAGGACAAAAAAGGACAAATATTTGGTTGTTGTAGTGGAGACAGTAACATTAGTACCCTAAAAAAAATGCTTCAAGGAAAATGTTATATATTTTTTACATTTTTATGTATTAGCTCACATAATACAACTTAAAAGTATGCATTCAAGTGTCTGTATTAGAATAAATCAGAAACAAATACAGACAATAATAAATGCATTTCTATAGCTTCCAAAATCCAACATTTTTACAATTGAGGAGGAGTACCAAGATGGCTGTGCGGTGACTTCAATACAGTCAATACAAGACTTCAATACAAGTCAATTCGATATAGATATACAGTGCATTCGGAAAGTATTCAGACCCCTTGACTTTTTCCATATTTTGTTACATTACAGACTTATTCTAAAACGGATTCAATTGTTTTCCCCCCTCATCAATCTACACACAATACCACATAATGACAAAGCAAAAACAGGGTTTTTAGAAATATCACATTTACATAAGTATTCAGACCCTTTACTCAGTACTTTGTTGAAGCACCTTTGGCACCGATTACAGCCGAGTCTTCTAGGGTATGATGCTACAAGCTTGGTACACCTGTATTTGGGGAGTTTCTCCCATTCTTCTCTGCAGATCCTCTCAAGCTCTGTCAAGTTGGATGGGGAGCGTCGCTGCACAGCTAATTTCAGGTCTCTCCAGAAAAGTTTGATTGGGTTCAAGTCCAGACTCTGGCTGGGCCACTCAGGGACATTCAGAGACTTGTCCCGAAGCCACTCCTGTGTTGTCTTGGCTGTGTGCTTAGGGTCGTTGTCATGTTGGAAGGTGAACCTTCACCCTAGTCTGAGGTCCTGAGTGCTCTGGAGCTTCAAGGATCTCTCTGTACTTTGCTCCGTTCATTTTTCCGGTGGCTAGCCTTCCAGTTACTGCCACTGAAAAACATCCCCAGATCATGATGCTGCCACCAGAATGCTTCACCATAGGAATGGTGCCAGGTTTCCTCCAGACATGACACTTGGCATTCAGGCCAATCGTAGTTTCATCAGACCAGAGAATCTTGTTTCTCATAGACTGAGAGTCTTTAGTTGGCTTTTTGGCAAACTCCAAGTGGGCTATCATGTACTTCCATTTGGCCACTCTACCATAAAAGCCTGATTGTAGAAATGTTTTGGTACCCTTCCCCAGATCTGTGCCTCGACACAATCCTGTCTCTGAGCTCTACGGACAATTCCTTCATCTTCATGACTTGGTTTTTGCTCTGACATGCACTGTCAACTGTGGGACCTTATATAGACAGGTGTGTGCCTTTCCAAATCATGTCCAATCAATTGAATTTACCACAGGTGGACTCCAGTCATGTTGTAGAAACATCTCAAGGATTATCGATGGAAACAGGATGCACCTGAGCTCAATTTGGAGTCTCATAGCAAAGGGTCTGAATACTTATGCGAATAAGGTATTTCTGTTTTTTATTTTCAATACATTTCTAAAAATCTGTTTTCGCTTTGTCATTATGGGGTATTGTGTGAAGATTGACGAGAAAAAGGTTGTAACGTAACAAAATGTGGAAAAAGTCAAGGGGTCGGAATACTTTCCGAATGCACTGTAGATATTTAAGTGGAATAACAATTGCAATCTGTCCCACTCATTCTATGCCCAAGTACAGTATAGCACCCTAGAATTTGAATGAACACACTTTGGGCTAAGGAGAAGTGGATTCAGAGGGAAGCATTTCATGGTGACACAGCAGTCATGGTGTACCACATACAAAGTAAGGCATCGAGACTACTCAAAAAGTGAGAGGAAAAATATTTTTTTTAAATGACCCATCTATATTTTGGGAGGGAAATGATATTTCCCAGACCAAATCTCCAGTCAGGTGATTGCATAAGCCTTGAGTTTGGGGGAGCTTTAACACCCTGAGGAGTAGCTAACACTGACATAACAGTGTTTCTTCTTCTTCTGATTCTTCTTCAACTTCAGCTCTGGGTTAAACAGCCCAGTATCCCACAACACCAGGGGCACTATGGACCCAAACATCAATGGAGTCTTTCCCAAACATCAATAGAGTCTTTGAGCCAGAGGGCTAGGCAGCATTTGATTAACGATATGTGGTGATTGTACTGTTTTTTTAACAAGACGTCATAGGGCAACGTTTAAAGCCACAGAACACAGCCTTTAGTGTGATCCTACCCAGAAAAGCTGTCTCTGTCAACAAGGCTTCAGGCTGCCCACTGCTGTTAACATGCACTTTTTTTCTGCTGCAACTCTTGATTGGTTACATGCTATCCAAACTGAACCAGGATTCTTAGAGTCCGATGAGAATTCCAAATGTGATAATGGAGAGACACTGTTGCCTTGTTGCTCAACATAGAGGCGCCAGCCCGGGGAGATGGGGGTTAAATTTAGCATAATTGATTAAATCCTAATAAATAGAAACTGGCCATTCAAAATGTATTTCAGAGAACTGGAGCTACACTATAGCGTGTCTGGCCCTTAAATGTACATTACACAGAGAGCTCATTTAAAAAACATGCCTGTCAATCACTCCTAGCTCAAAGCAGAAGAGAGACTGGCTGCATCACTATTTGTCTTTGTGAGAGGTATGGATGTGTTGGAAGCACCAAACTGTCTGTTCAACAGCTAACACAGCTCAGATACCTATACATATCCTACAAGACATGCCACCAGGGGTCTCTTCACAGTCCCTAAGGCAGGGGTCTCCAACCCTGTTCCTGGAGATCTACCCTCCTGTAGGTTTTCATTCCAACTCCAGTTGTAAATAAGCTGGTTAAGTTTACCAGCCAGCTAATTATTACAATCAGGTGTGCTAGATTAGGGTTGGAGTGAAAACCTGCAAGACGTTAGCTCTCCAGGAACAGGGTTGTAGAGTCCTGCATTAAGTTCAAAACAGAGGTTGGGAAACGCACAGTACTTCATAGAGCCAAGACTACATTGAACTCTCTCACATCAGGTAACCCAAACTAGCAGTAAAATCAGATTTCAAAAACATAAAACAACACCTCACAGCACAACGTGGACAGCGAAGAGAGACACACACACACACACACACACACACACACACACACACACACACACACACACACTGTAATATTGTATTGTTGTACATTTTAATGGTAGAGCAGTGTGAATGTGTACAGTACACAATGTTTGTTGTGATGTATTGATTTATTTATGATGCAGACTATTGTTTTGTAGGGTTGGGCAGTATCCAGATTTTCATACCGTTTCTGTAACATATTCGGGATATACGGTGTTACCCAGAATGCACACAAGGGGCGCTATTTCAAATAATAAGGAATATAAATAAATAAATATATTACTATTTTTATTGACACACATAACCATTTAGTCAACATGGATCTTGATCCAGGAGGGGATGGAATGTCTCTGCTGTAACCAAGAACCTTGATCTTGACATCTAGCAAGAAAGTTAGCAAACCAAATGCATTATTGAAGCCCTGAGCTGGATATAATTTACTGGCACATCTTATATTTCTTATAGTTATACTTAAATTATATTTATAAGCAGTGGAGTAGTACGCACCCTTACGAGGCTGGGGTGCCCTTAACCCCAAAAAGTATAACTTATTTTTGGTAGTATTCATTTCTGAATGGTCTTGAATCATCATTGTATTTTGAAATATAACGTTTATACTGTATACCGGGCTTACTTTTCTGTTTCTGTTTGGACCCCAGGAAGAGTAGCGGCTGCCTTGGCAGCAGCTAACGGAGATGCTGCCATGCCTCTCGATTGTTCGCTTGAACTTAATTTGTGCCATCATAGTTACAGTACATTAGTGGATGAGGTAGGGCTGACCCCATTTAGTCGACTGGTCGACTGAGATTTCTTTAGTTGAGCAGAAGCAAAAATAATATAACAGTCATGCTGTACAAGACACCTGTCCGATTTGCACCTGTCTGAGTGGACTGATCCATTGTGGAGGTCGTGGGGATGGCACAGTCCTTCACTCTAAGACATGCTACTGAAATTGTATTTGGTTATATTATGTAAGAACAATGGTGCAAGAAAGAGAAAAGAAAATTATTTTATCACAAATATGCTTCCTCCTGCGTTGGACAGTGGTCGCTGTCCGCGGTTCTGAAACACATCCGTGTGCTGTTGAATTGGCGCCTTTTCCTAGACCACGTTGCTAATAAAAAAGCCGGCATATTGGTGTTGATAACAATGCGACAGATGCAGCAGCAGGGTTAGGAGACAAGAAAACAGCCCTTGCCTTATTAACTAAGTGATGAGAAAGGAAACCCCCACTTAATTAGGTCTATAATCAATAGCCTAACTGTTAAACGTGCCTGGCTTTATAAATCATCCATATATATCTTCAGAAATAAGACAGTTCCTGCTTCTCTTGCCTGTTTGAGTGTCTGTGTTACGGTGTTTGTCTATAATAATCACATCAATAAATTGGTTATAACAAACTCTGAACACCGTAAGACAAACACTGTAACACAAATACTCAAACAGGCAACAGAAGCAGGAACTGTCTTATTTCTGTAGATATAAGATTCCTTGATGCCCTTCCAGACACCCACTACCTACCCAAGGACGTCAGAGGACAAAAATCAGTTAACCACCTAACTGAGGGACTCAATTTAACCTTGTGCAATACCCTAGATGCAATTGCACCCCTAAAAACATTTCTCATAAGAAATTAGCTCCCTGGTATACAGAAAATACCCGAGCTCTGAAGCAAGCTTCCAGAAAATTGGAACGGAAATGGCGCCACACCAAACTGGAAGTCTTCCGAATAGCTTGGAAAGACAGTACCGTGCAGTATCGAAGAGCCCTTACTGCTGCTCGATCATCCTATTTTTCCAACTTAATTGAGGAAAATAAGAACAATCCTAAATTTATTTTTGATACTGTCGCAAAGCTAACTAAAAAGCAGCATTCCCCAAGTGAGGATGGCTTTCACTTCAGCAGTAATAAATTAATGAACTTCTTTGAGGAAAAGATCATGATTATTAGAAATAAAATTACGGATTCCTCTTTAAATCTGCGTATTCCTTCAAAGCTCAGTTGTCTTGAGTCTGCACAACTCTGCCAGGACCTAGGATCAAGAGAGACACTCAAGTGTTTTAGTACTATATCTCTTGACACAATGATGAAAATAATAATGGCCTCTAAACCTTCAAGCTGCATACTGGACCCTATTCCAACTAAACTACTGAAAGAGCTGCTTCCTGCGCTTAGCCCTCCTATGTTGAACATAATAAACGGCTCTCTATCCACCGGATGTGTACCAAACTCACTAAAAGTGGCAGTAATAAAGCCTCTATTGAAAAACCCAAACCGTGACCCAGAAAATATACAAAATTATCGGCCTATATCGAATCTTCCATTCCTCTCAAAAATTTGAGAAAAGGCTGTTGCGCAGCAACTCACTGCCTTCCTGAAGACAAACAATGTATACGAAATGCTTCAGTCTGGTTTTAGACCCCATCATACCACTGAGACTGCACTTGTGAAGGTGCTAAATTACCTTTTAATGGCATCAGACCGAGGCTCTGCATCTGTCCTCGTGCTCCTAGACCTTAGTGCTGCTTTTGATACCATCGATCACCACATTCTTTTGGAGAGATTGGAAACCCAAATTGGTCTACACGGACAAGTTCTGGCCTGGTTTAGATATTATCTGTCGGAAAGAGAACAGTTTGTCTCTGTGAATGGTTTGTCCTCTGACAAATCAACTGTAAATTTCGGTGTTCCTCAAGGTTCCGTTTTAGGACCACTATTGTTTTCACTATATATTTTACCTCTTGGGGATGTCATTCGAAAACATGATGTTAACTTTCACTGCTATGCAGATGACACACAGCTGTACATTTCAATGAAACATGGTGAAGCCCCAAAATTGCCCTCGCTAGAAGCCTGTGTTTCAGACATAAGGAAGTGGATGGCTGCAAACTTTCTACTTTTAAACTCGGACAAAACAGAGATGCTTGTTCTAGGTCCCAAGAAACAAAGAGATCTTCTGTTGAATCTCACAATTAATCTTTATGGTTGTACAGTAGTCTCAAATAAAACTGTCAAGGACCTCGGCGTTACTCTGGACCCTGATCTCTCTTTTGACAAACATATCAAGACTGTTTCAAGGATAGCTTTTTTCCATCTACACAACATTGCAAATATCAGAAACTTTCTGTCCAAAACTGATGCAGAAAAAAATTAATCCATGCTTTTGTTACTTCTAGGTTAGACTACTGCAATGGTCTACTTTCCGGCTAGCCGGATAAAGCACTAAATAAACTTCAGTTAGTGCTAAATACTGCTGCTAGAATCCTGACTAGAACCACATTTTTTAAATCACAGTACTCCAGTGATAGCCTCCCTACACTGGCTTCCTGACAAGGCAAGGGCTGATTTCAAGGTTTTACTGCTAACATACAAAGCATTACATGGGCTTGCTCCTACCTATCTCTCTGATTTGGTCCTGCCTGCCGTACATACCTACACATACGCTACGGTCACAAGACGCAGGCCTCCTAATTGTCCCTAGAATTTCTAAGCAAACAGCTAGAGGCAGGGCTTTCTCCTATAGAGCTCCATTTTTATGGAATGGTCTGCCTACCCATGTGAGAGACGCAAACTCGGTCTCAACCTTTAAGTCTTTACTGAAGACTCATCTCTTCAGTGGGTCATATGATTGAGTGTAGTCTGGCCCAGGAGTGTGAAGGTGAACGGAAAGGTTCTGGAGCAATGAACCAACCTTGCTGTCTCTGCCTGGCCGGTTCCCCTCTTTCCACTGGGATTCTCTGCCTATAACCCTATTACAGGGGCTGAGTCACTGGCTTACTGGTGCTCTTTCATGCCGTCCCTAGGAGGGGTGCATCACTTGAGTGGGTTGAGTCACTGATGTGATCTTCCTGTCTAGGTTGGTGCCCCCCTTTGGGTTGTGCCGTGGCGGAGATCTTTGTGGGCTATACTCGGCCTTGTCACAGGATGGTAAGTTGGTGGTTGAAGATATCCCTCTAGTGGTGTGGGGGCTGTGCTTTGGCAATGTGGGTGGGGTTATATCCTTCCCGTTTGGCCCTGTCCGGGGGTATCATCGGATGGGGCCACAGTGTCTCCTGACCACTCCTGTCTCAGCCTCCAGTATTTATGCTGCACTAGTTTATGTGTCGGGGGGCTAGGGTCAGTTTGTTATATCTGGAGTACTTCTTCTGTCTTATCCGGTGTCCTGTGTGAATTTAAGTATGCTCTCTCTAATTCTCTCTTTCTTTCTCTCTCTCGGAGGACCTGAGCCCTAGGACCATGCCTCAGGACTACCTGGCATGATGACTCCTTGCTGTCCCCAGTCCACCTGGCAGTGCTGCTGCTCCAGTTTCAACTGTTCTGCCTGCGGCTATGTAATCCTGACCAGTTCACCGGATGTGGTACCTGTCCCAGACCTATTATTTGACCATGCTGGTCATTTATGAACATTTGAACATCTTGGCCATGTTCTGTTATTATCTCCACCCGGCACAGCCAGAAGAGGACTGGCCACCCCCCATAGCCTGGTTCCTCTCTAAGTTTCTTCCTAGGTTTTGGCCTTTCTATGGAGTTTTTCCTAGCCAACGTGCTTCAACACCTGCATTGCTTGCTGTTTGGGGTTTTAGGCTGGGTGTCTGTACAGCACTTTGCAATATCAGCTGATGTACAAAGGGCTATATAAATACATTTGATTATTTTTGGGGGGGACATATGGATGATGATATGCTACAGGTCAGGCCCTATTGGTCACGTGCATGCAAAGCATACATGTGTCACTTAGAGATAGAAAGGGTTGAGGGAATGTTTTTCCTAAACAAATTAGGGATTTCTGTAACATAACTTTTCAGTCAGAAATGGCTTCAGTCAGAAATGGCTTCAGCCATTCAGCAACAGTGTGTGAAAACCTTGTGAAGACTTACAGAAAACGGTTGACCTCTGTCATTGCCAACAAAGGGTATATAACAAAGTATTAAGATCAACTTTTGTTATTGACCAAAACCCTTAATTTTCCACCATAATTTGCAAATAAATTCATTTTTTCATCATTTTGTCTGTCATAGTTGAAGTGTACCTATGATAAAAATTACAGGCCTCTCTCATCTTTTTAAGTGGGAGAACTTGCACAATTGGTGGCTGACTAAATACTTTTTTGCCCCACTGTATATTCACAAGGCTTTCAGCATTCTGAGCGATGCCCGACTGTGAGAGGTTGAGTGTAGGTCTGACCTGGGCGACTGAAGCGTGGCCAGGTGTCTTTAGGGATGGTCATCCAGGTGCTGCGATGGAACTGTCTCTGTCTCTGACGAGGTCTGAGGAAAGAATGAAGAGATGGCCTTACACTGTAACCTTTAATAGTAGTAGTCCCACTGATAAGGAGTTCTGTGAAGATCTTACCTTTGATCTCCAAGAACTGCTCGAGCTCCAAAGTATCTCTTCAACTCCGTCTCAGGATTCAGGTTCCTAACATACAAAACAGGGTAAGTCCCAGTAAAATCTATCACTGATAAATGACTGCCATAAATGATGTTTATTCTGATTGGATGATGTTACCCCACTGAGAGTCCTGATGTTGTGCTGTGCTGTGCACCTACTCACCTGTGTTCCACATAGAGCACAGGCCTGTTGTCTGAGCCTCCACAGCCCTCACTCTGCAGGGTCAGTCCATTAGACTGCTCTATGGTCTCCAGCAACGCGTCAATGTCATCCCCAGCTCCCTCCTGACAACCACACATAAGACAGAGCAGCCTATGTGACCGAGTGAGATGGCGTCAGGGCAGAACCCCCATAGCCTCAATACACAATAAAATGCTGCTAAAGCACTTAATGTGTGCACAACAGTGGTTAATATGGCAATGTGCACAACAGTGCCCTCACATTGGGGGACATATGCGGAAGTGATTTGTCAAGATGGACTGTATACCTGTTTATCTCCTGTAGTGTTCTTTTTCTTCTTCTTCTTCTTCTTTTTCTTGCTCGCTTTATCTCCGGACTGACATCATAAAAACGATTAAACAACTCTTCAAAACATTTTGACTAGATCAATCATGCATAATAACAACAAGACTGAAGAGGAATGGGGCTCACAATACCCCATAGTACTGTGGAGGCTACAGTGTATCAAGGGCGTCCGTCTCTCTCCTCACCTTCGCAGCACCTGTTTCAGGCTGTGCATCTCTCTTCTCTGTTTCCCCGCTGTCACTCTTCTCCTTGGTTTCATCACCATGCTGTTCTTCTGGCTTCACTGTGTCTTCATCCGTCGTGGCTTTCTCTGCATCACATATCTGCAGCGACATGGTTCCAGCAAGAAGGACAGAAAGGCTTGGGTTAAAGTTGTCTATCAGAGACTAAATCTCTAAAACAACGGCACATAGTTTTAATTAATCTTTGGTCAGTCTCTGCCTTTTTTTTCACGTTCTTGCGGGAGCCATTGGGATTCCAACCCATCCTAGTGACATTCATATGGTCAAGGCAAGGGGGTGTACTGTATGAGTCCTGTCTGGCCAGGCAAAATCGGTTAGTCAGTATAATGCTGGTTTGATTTGTTTACACTGTCTGCATATGTCAATGTGCCCTGCTGCTTTTTCATTGACTAGCATAACAAGCTAGCTAGCTATGTCACACAGTTATGTAGCCTAGGGGGTGGAGCTACGTGGCAGTTAACAAGACATTTCGTAAACATTTTGCAATGTGTGTTAGAAAAGGAGAAACACTCCACCAGTTCGTAAATGTTGCACAAGTTTTTCTTATTCTTCTTAGTTTTTCTGATGCTGCTCTTAACAGGCTGGAGAACAGCTTCTTCCAGTTCCTCTTCTTCTTCCTCAACATCCGCAGCCTGCTCCTCTGGCCCTTCACCTGGGACAAGATCACCGAGGTCCAGGGCCTCCTGCCCCCGCTGTTTCCCCTTCAACCTCCTCAGAGCACGACTCGACATCTTCCCGGGACAGAGTTGTCACGAAGATGGGCTATGGTTTAATTTGGGATTTGACCCAGCTACAGCCATAAACAACATGAGAGCAAAATCCGCATGCCAAAGAGTTTATTCTACGGGTACTCCATGTAGACAATCTTGGTGCATGCCAACTATTTTCGTTTTGAAAATCACAGTTCGCTGTCGTTAACCTTTGTACCACTAGGGAGCAGTAGTGCGTAAAGACAAAGGCTCTGAAAATGCCTGAAATTAAGTTAACACAAAAGGGAACTAACGACTTTCAACATTTCAACTATTATTTGCATACTGGAGGAGCGGCAACCACTGTCAAGGCTGTTGCTGTAAAGTCAGTTAATGGTTTCAAAGCCTATGACCAATGCATCATTTTGTTGTTAACAAGGGTTGCCCTGGGTCTATCAATAACTTTTATGTGTTATGGTGTCAAGAAATGGCCATTATAACTAATAAATTAGACTGAGTATAACACAGATAAACAATTAAGGAAGTGGCACCTGTTCCTGCTGCTGTTATGATGTAATGGTTGCCAAACCCAGAGCACTCAAGGAAACACACATTGTATTCCTCATTCTTGAGGTAAAGGTCACCTATGACCATAGGAATGAAGAAGGTGCTTCATATGGAGAAAAGATATGTATGTGTATGTCACAACAACCGTAAATGTCATTAGGGTGTATAAACATAATCTGTATAATCTGTTATAACTAATGTATGACATCTCTGTGGCTGTGTATGATCTGATTAGTGCAGGAATTTCCAATGTGTCGTAATAAAGTGTGTGAGCGTCTTAGTGTTGCGCTGTGAGAAGGAACGGTTAAATGCATAGGGTTCATAGGAACTATTAGAAAAGAGGAAATGTAAAACTTGAGACATGACACGTAATTGTCATTCCAAACCCACAGTTCATCAATGATGAAACAGACAGAAACA
The DNA here is from genome assembly GCF_057628025.1 of Oncorhynchus mykiss. Taxonomy (NCBI): domain Eukaryota; kingdom Metazoa; phylum Chordata; class Actinopteri; order Salmoniformes; family Salmonidae; genus Oncorhynchus; species Oncorhynchus mykiss. Next base: position 20,591,277 of record NC_143047.1, on the reverse strand, counting down.
TGCATTTTAGTTATATGGTAAACATGCACATTTTAAATAACTAGAATAACTATGTTTATTTTCAGATTGTATCAAAAGCATAACAAGCATAAAACATAGACATACATTATTTTGTAGAGAGGTGAATACACAACTGTCCAGAATACAGCTAGTTGACCACTGACATAGTAACCGTCCAAAAAGAGATAACGCAAAACAGTGCTTGCTTATAAACAACTTAAATTCCAGTGTAAAAGACTACAGTATATTTTGAGGATACAAAATGTATAAATAGCTCTTCATTCTCTTTTAAAATAATTTCATGATGTCTGTGCCAGTAAATGTGGTTGATTCTCATCCACATCTATTCATCCAATTACTCACAAAATAAGTTACTGTCACAACAAGAATACAAACTTTGCCACTTACATTCCAAAGCCTTTTGGGGACCAAAATTATTGTAACTGAAAGAGTTGTAGCAGGTGGTGCAGAGACATAGGACACAAACCTTTTGCAGTAACTAAGGCACAGCCACATCTCAGTTCAATACAATCCCTTATACATCATCAAACATCAGCAGCAGTGTGTCCTCTCCACAACCCTCTACTCTCCGAGGCCTGATTCCTAACTTGATACCAATCCATAACAAATTCCCATTGACGCCAATGCCCAATTTACACAAAACCTAAGTTATGCAAGCTTATCTATCTCAATTTAGGATTCGGCTCTCAGCCAATGGCAGTCGGAACAGAGCATGGCCTGGGTGGGGCTCCACTGTAGATCTGTTTCGGTTGGGGCTCAGTGGAAACATAAGCTAACCTGAGTGAGCTTAGCCCAACAGGCCTGAAGGAAGGAAAGTAAGGGGATCTAGTCATCATTGGCAGTGACAGCGATGGGGTTGACATAGGCAGCCGCCTCCAGGTCCTCTGCCCGTTTCCTGCGCATCTCTGCGGGTGGGCGTGGTGGAGGGTTCTGGGGAGGGAGCTTGATGCTCTCTCCCACCGGCTTACGGGCACTCTCCTTCCTGGGCAGGATGGGCTCCCACTGCTCCCCTCGGATGGCCGCCTAGAAGACATACAGACACAATAGACGAAAGATCATTCAGGCTCCCTCAATAACATAGATAAATGGGTTGCTTTGGTGCTGATCTCTAGAAGCATGCATGCAGACAGGCATGCAGTGAATTCCCAACAACAATAGGTGATAACAGCCAAGTCACTCCCCTGACAGCCTGGGTTTCTTAACTAGCTAATAATGATAAATACCAGAGGGCAAACAAACGCTTCCTTGTAAATCAAGGGCCGTAGGTTCATACAGGAAACTTGAGTGTTCATTCAACTGATAGCATCAGCTGATATTGCACCAATTAGATTTATCACACTACCTTCATATGGCGGTCAGACAACAACACTACCTTGTTGTTGTCTGACCACCTAACTTGAGTCAAATACTTTCAAATACTTGAAATACTAACCGCAAGGTAGATGAGGCTAGCTATGCCGAGGCAGACACAGCCAAGAACCGTTGCAAGGATGAAACCACCAGGAACGCAGATCCTATAAACACCCACACACAGAGAAAGAGTGTTACAAAGGCAAGGCACTGATAACATGCAATGTGATATTTAAACAATGAAGATGGTGTCAAGAATGACTTTGCACAATGACACAACCTGTCTCTAATACAGCTGGAAGGAGACAGTGAAGGGAAAGAATATTGTCTCAGCCCAGAGATCTGACTATACTGACACAGAATGTACTCACGCTGCATGTAGAAACGCTCTGACATAGTAGTTCCTGGTCAGTGGGCCGAATGACTTCACACAGACAGTGAAGCAGTACTGACCCCTGGAAGAATCCCAATATTAAGAGTTATTTATCGAGAACTTTCAGTGATGAAGACTTGCTTATGACTTGCTTTCAACTGGTGGAATCATATCTGTTGCATCACTGTTAGAGTGACTGTACAGAAACTTTAGCTTGGTATGGTGTATGTGGGTACTCACGTCCTTTCTACGCTGGTGCCCTTGTTTCTCTTGCCCCTTGGGTACTCTAGTAGACAGACAAACACCCCTGCAGCTCTGGGCACATCAGTCAAGGTTACTCAACAACAACAGGCACACGTGGAACCTCACTATACTATGCAAATATACATTTGGGTCTCATCTGGACATAAATGCACAAAGAAGATAAATGATGGTGTAGATGCCTGTAATGCATTCCTTGTGACGTGTCAAGGGTAAATCAGCATTTAATCACAACAATAGATACAATTTTGTGCATGGAATTATACTGTAAGAGACAGCTCTGCCGCCAGTGAAAGGATACATAGCATAAGCAGCAAACTCCCAGTCCCTGAACTGGCCAGCCACCCCCACTATACCACCAGTAAGGAGAACTGAAATGAGGAAGTAGGAAGAAGAAAATATTTCGTTTATCAACAGTTCCTGCAAGTCACAGATGAAGACACTTTTTTGTATCCTGTAACTTTCAAATCGAAATGTGCCAAGACCCAAATAATTTGTACACCCCCCCCCAAGTTTGATTTAGTGTTTTATACAGATATGTTTTCAAATATTCTCACTACCAATACAATTTAATGACTTATAATATTTTTGTCTGGAACCATTTCTACATTTTGTTTTTGGTCGGTTTTAATGACCAATGTTTGTTAGGCATACCATACTGGAAAAACACATATATTAATATACAGTAATAACGCATAACTAATGGGATTACACATTCCTTTAACAGTTGATACCATTACACAAATACCAAACTCAGATGTCTAAACTTGGCAAAAGTTCTCTACTCACTGAGCCCCGCCGCCAGAGCCTGTTCATTGGCCCACATAGCCCATTCTATTTTCCCCATTCTGTCTTCGTTCGGACCGACAGAACTCCCCTCTATGCTTGGAAGTTATCCAAATGATCGCGGCTGTCACGTTCGATTATTGTGGAAAGTGAAAATGTATACGTTTTGGAGGAACAAAGGTGGGTGGTAGCAGCCGCCTGGTCTGGCCCTCGGTCTCGTAACGTCTGAGCGGAGCGATAGGAAAAAAGGTTGAGGATGTGACCTGGGAGGAGTAACCCTTAACCAGAGAGGAAGAGGCGAAGCGAGAGCACCAACTCGGCCAAAAATCTGTATTATACAAGCAGGTGACGTTGTTTCGTTTCTTTCGCTCACCAAGTTGTTGTTTGGAGGCCAATATGCGTGTTGAATTTGGTCCACAAAAAAATAATGGCTTATTTGCTACGTGAGGTTTATTTGATCAAATAGAAATTTCGTAATGCTTAAGTTATGAGTGTACTGATTAAGTAGGACATCACGGCAACTTTATATCAGAGTTGTATCGAGATGGTTATGCATGAAGCTAGCAGCATCTCTCTCTCCATTGAATAAAGGCGGTTTACGTCAACAACCCTAATTTAATATTCAAACATTTTTTTAATTATGAGATGTATCCACCAATCCAAAGAGAGGATAGGCAGAAACTAGACAGACAACTATGCTTATTAATCTGTACCAATTTGTGGACAACGACTCCATTGTTAGGGCAGAGAGACAAGTATCTCGAGTACGGTCCAAACACTAAAAAGACACACCCTATCCCCTCAGCCCTCAAATTAAGTGGACACTTCTGATGACGTATTTAATTTTCTACAATTATCAAAAGATAACCAAACAAAAACAGATTTACTTTTTAAGTTTATTTGTGCCATCATGTGCATATGCCTTGTCTACTGCTGTCTTGGCTAGTTCTTATTGTTTTACTTCACTGTAGAGCCCTCAGTCCCGCTCAAAATGCCTTATATAGATAGCTCTTTTGTCCCACCCCACGCACATGCGGAGACCTCACCTGGCTTAACTGGTGCCTCCAGAGACGAAACCTCTCTCATCGTCACTCAACGCCTAGGTTTAACTCCACTACTCACATCCTACCATACCCTTGTCTGTACATTATGCCTTGAATCTATTCTACCACACCCAGAAATCTGCTCCTTTTATTCTCTGTCCCCCAATGCACTAGATGACCAGTTCGTATACCCTTATCCTACTCCTCCTCTGTTCCTCTGGTGATGTAGAGGTTAACCCAGGCCCTGTAGCCCCCAGTTCCACTCCTATTCCCCAGGCACTATCATTTGTTGACTTCTGTAACCGTAAAAGCCTTGGTTTCATGCATGTTAACATCAGAAGCCTCCTCCCTAAGTTTGTTTTATTCACTGCTTTAACACACTCTGCCAACCCTGATGTCCTAGCCATGTCTGAATCCTGGCTGAGGAAGGCCACCAAAAATTCTGAAATGTCCATCCCCAACTACAACATTTAACACCAAGATTGAACTGCCAAAGTGAGTGGAGTTGCAATCTACTGCAGAGATAGCCTGCAGAGTTCTGTCATGCTATCCAGGTCTGTGCCCAAACAGTTAGAGCTTCTACTTTTAAAAATCCACCTTTCCAGAAATAAGTCTCTCACTGTTGCCGCTTGTTATAGACCCCCCTCAGCCCCCCAGCTGTGCCCTGGACACCATATGTGAATTAATTGGCCCCTATTTATCTTCAGAGTTTGTACTGTTAGGTGACCTAAAATGGGATATGCTTAACACCCCGGCCTTCCTACAATCTAAGATAGATGCCCTCAATCTCACACAAATTATCATGGAACCTACCAGGTACAACCCTAAATCAGTAAACACGGGCACCCCCATAGATATCATCCTGACCAACCTGCCCTCTAAATGCACCACTGCTCTGCTTCAACCAGGATCTCAGCGACCACTGCCTCATTGTCTGCGTCCGTAATGGGTCCACGGTCAAACGACCACCCCTCATCACTCTCAAACGCTCCCTAAAACACTTCAGCGAGCAGGCCTTTCTAATTGACCTGGCTTGGGAATCCTGGAAGGATATTGACCTAATTCCGTCAGTAGAGGATGCCTGGTTGTTCTTTAAAGGTGCTTTCCTCACCATCTTAAATAAGCATGCCACATTCAATTTTTTTTAACTAAGAACAGATTTAGCCCTGGGTTCACTCCAGACTTGATTGACCTTGACCAGCACAAAAACATCCTGTGGGGTACTGCATTAGCATTGAATAGCCCTCACGATATGCAACTTTTCAGGGAAGTTAGGAACCAATATACACAGGCTATTAGGAAAGCAAAGGCTAGCTTTTTCAAACAGAAAATTAGCAACCTGTAGCACAAACTCCAAAACATTCTGGTACACTGTAAAGTCCATGGAGAATAAGAGCACCTCCTCCCATCTGCCCACTATACTGAGGCTGGGAAACACTGTCACCACCGATAAATCTACGATAATCGCAAATTTCAATAAGCATTTTTCTAAGGCTGGCCATGCTTTCCACCTGGCTACCCCTACCCCGATCAACAGCTCTGCACCCCCCACAGCAACTTTCCCAAGCCTCCCCCATTTCTCCTTCACCAAATCCAGATAGCTGATGTTCTGAAAGGGCTGTGAAATCTGGACCCCTACAAATCAGCTGGGCTAGACAATCTGGACCCTCTCTTTCTTAAATTATCTGCCACAACTGTTGCAACCCCTATTACTAGCCTGTTCAACTTCTCTTTCGTATCATCTGAGATCCCTAAAGATTGGAAAGCTGCTGCGGTCACCTCCCTCTTCAAAGGGAGAGACACTCTAGACCCAACCTTTTACAGACCTACAGTATATCTATCCTACCCTGCCTTTCTAAAATTTTCGAAAGCCTAGTTAACAAACAGATCACCGACCATTTCGAATCCCACCGTACCTTCTCCGCTATGCAATCTGGTTTCTAAGCTGGTCATGGGTGCACCTCAGCCACGCTCAAGGTCCTAAACGATATCATAACCACCATCAATAAAAGACAGTACTGTGCAGCCATCTTCATCGACCTAGCCAAGGCTTTTGACTCTGTCAATCTCCCCATTCTTATCGGCAGACTCAACAGCCTTGGTTTCTCAAATGACTGCCTCGCCTGGTTCACCAACTACTATTCAGATAGAGTTCAGTGTGTCAAATCAGAGGGCCTGTTGTCCAGATCTCTTGCAGTCTCTATGGGGGTGCTTGTTGAGAACTTGTTCTCAACGGGCCTACCTGGTTAAATAAAGGTGAAATATAAAAAAGTAGCACAATTTCTAACTTATTTGCATTCGTTTTTACTTACACTTGTATGTTAACTTCTCCATTGATGTTGTTTTTAAGTTTTCGCTGACTTTTCTTAGCGGACGTACAATCGTCGCAAATTGAATTATGTGGTGTTTCAGGCCCCGGAATGAACATAATTGTACACTCGCAAAGCCGATTATAACGAGGGCTGAGGGGCTTACGTTGCAAACTTCCCTTGCTTGGCTAATCATTTGGACCGCCCTCCAAGATGGCGACGGGGATTCCCCCAAGGGCATAAGGCGAGGGTAAGTGGACGAGGGTGTGTCTTTTAAGTGTTTGGACTGCCACCCTTGTTAGTCTATCCATAATCTTTGCTTTAACTAACTTTGCTGCCTGACATGATTTGGTCAAAGGGGGAAATGTTCAGCTGTTGTAATATAGAGCAGGCTCAACTTGCCCGGCTGATATAAATTGTCCAACTTGCACTTAAAACAGGGTTTCCCAAACTGGGGCCTGGGGCCCCCACTGGGTGAAAATGATTTGAATGTGCTACACAGCGGATTCAAATAATCAAAGCTTGATGATGAGTTAGTTATTTGAATAAGCTGTGTAGTGCTGGGGGAGAGGGGCACAGGACCATGTTTGGAAACCCTGACTTAAACAATGGGGGATGAACCAGAAAGATCAGTTTTAGGCTATGCCTATTGGAATTCCTTGCGGTATCGTTGTTTTCAGTAAAATATTTTTAGCTGGGCCAACTTTAGAGCAGACTCAACTTGCCCAACTGCTCAGTTCACTTGCCCCAGGCAACAGGGCAACCCTTAAGGTCCCTGCTACAACTAGGTTGTAGAGTTTTTGTAGTTTTACCTGGTTACCGTCAGGAGAGAAGAAAAATGTCCCCACCACTCTGGGACCCGTGGTGCCACCTTTGAAGATGATATGTAGACTATATATTCAGCTCTTATACTAAAGCACCTACATTGTTCTCAATACTGTCATTTATAATCCTTTAAGGGATTTAATTTTAATTAGACTGTCTTGTGATTCACTCACTCTAAAGGTGACTGTTAAACCATTATGTAAAATGTACATCATCTACTTAGAAAATGTGAAATATTTTTCTACAGTTATCAAAGTACTAGAATATTTCTGATCGTTCTCACAAGGCATCCCCTCATCTTTAACATTACAAAACATTTAATCCAAACTTGCAATAGGAAAATTGTCCAAATGAAGCACTAGTCAACAGTGTTAGAGGTATTCAGCCGTGTGTGGTTGTTTCGCTCCAGTTAAAGGGGCAATCCTTAGTTTTGGTAAAAAGCTGAGGGATGGGGCAGGAGAAATGTAACCACTCAAAATTATAGACAGAACTATGGATACAAGGACTGACCATACATGGTATCAAAATTATAGTTATAACCAAACATAAACAAACATTTAAAACATGGTTATATTTACTTTGTTTACAAACATTGTAGTAAAACAAGCTGATATTTTGAGTTCTGATGGGGTATGACAGTTTAACTAAGCTCATGAGGTATTTACAAGTTATATTCTTCAAGAATTAATGGTTACATATAATTAATTTATAAGTCCAAAAATTGATATAGCAACTGCAGATTGCCCCTTCAATGAATAAGTCTTTGCATTTGTATCCAATTGATTGAATTGGAATTGTTGTTTGTTAATATGTCTGGTCTTTCTTTTCACCAAAGAGTTCTGTCTCTGCCCAGCTGGGAGGCTGGCTTGTATCATGCACTCTCCTTGGGCAGCCCGTCAGATCCAAGCAAATGCTCACTAGGGTCCTCCACCACGCGAGGTCCAGGTCCAGCCTTATACACAAATCAGAAATAATCCCTCAGACAAACCAACTTAATATCACATCAAAATGTAGCAGATCCATACATAATGTGTGCGTTTATAGGATCTGCATTCCTGCTGATTTCCCGTAAGCCGGTTGGAGAGAGCATCAAGCTCGCTCCCCAAAACCTTTCACTACGCCAACCCGCAGAGATGCACAGGAAACGGGCAAAGGACCCGGAGGGTGCTGCCTATGTGTATGTGTGTGTGTGTGTGTGTGTGTGTGTGTGTATGTATGTATGTATGTATGTATGTATGTATGTATGTATGTATGTATGTATGTATGCATGTGTGTATGTGTGTGTGTATGTACCTTGGTGCTGATTATATAGCTGATTCCCTTCACCATAGGCTCCATACCAATGGCCTGCTTCAGCTCCTCAGATAGTGTTGTTGGGGCAACCGGAAGACCCTTTAGAAACCTGACGTGGGACAGGTAAAGTCACAGGAGGGAGTGTTGTCTGACTGTCTGAGTGTGTGTGTTTGTGAGAAACTCACTGTCCTCCGTTGGTCTCTGGTGGGAATAAGTGTTTGACCACCTGGACAAACTCTTCCACATTCTGCTGAAGAGTGTAGATCACTGCATTGGGACCTGCATCAAACGTGTATGCCACCTGGTGGAGAAGAGAAAACATCGGTCACTGCTTATACTCGTGAAAAGAACTATGAACCAAAGTTATAGCTTTGTTACAGCAGTGTTATAACAGTGTCAGCAGAAGGAGGGATGTGATGCTGCACTAGTCCTCTGAGACTCATGAAGAAGTACTAGGTCAGAGACGCGGCAAAGAGGTCAATAGAACGCAGACCATGGGGGATAGAAGAAGGATGCCAGATTGGTGCACAACAAATCTGATCTAACAAAGTGGATATTCGTCAAATCCGTCATGATCAATGTATTGTAACAGGCCCACAACGTGTTTACAAAGTCTGATTTGGATATACTGTTTTCGCTGCATAACATTTCAGGTTTAGAAGAAGTGACTGCTAAATGCTAACTCCCGTTCATATAAGCTGGTAGCATAGAGAAATCAGTGGTGGTAGTCAAAGTCATTTTTTAACTGTAATGCAGTTGAATGGTGATGATGACATGAACATGTATTGAAGTTGACATCAATACAATCAATACAATACTCCGATTTTTACCACAACATTGTGTGAAATACACATAAACAACAGCCTAAATGTAGGCAAATTTCGCTTAGGGGAAATAAGGAGATTCTGGATCTTTCCATGGCATTTCCACTGTTTTGGTCAAGATCCATTCATTTCTTTACCACATCCATACTTGGGCTTGTTAACACATTTTCTATTCCTCTTGAACTGTAGAAATACTACCAGTTTCATATCTCTATTTCATAATCTCAGAATATAAACAATTACTGCACCTTGTTCTGCTTCTTAGACCCCTTGTAGAACTGTCAATGTTCCATATGACTAGCACATTTCCATGACTAAAAGAAAGAACTAACTCCCTGATGGTGCTCACCTTTGTTTCCCTGTAGTGACGGTTATAGCGGTGCACAAGGTTGATAACACGGCGCGACACGTCGTTGAGGTAGAAGATCGGTGGGTAGGTGTCCAGGCAGGTGGCATGGAACTGATTGCTATCCTTCATGGTCAGCTCAGCGAACGCAGTAAAGTCCCTCTTATGTACAGCCTCAATCATCTCCTTCATCCTGGCTGGGACCACAGAGTCTGCCCGGTGCTGAGGGGGAGAGCACAAGGGTTAAGGGTAAGGGTTAATAACTTTGTGTGTGTGTGTGTGTGTGTGTGTGTACCTTCAGGAGACTGCTCGTCTCTACACTAGTTTGCATGCCGGAAGTGCTGCCAACTGGTTTCCGCTCAGCACTGACCTAAAAAGAGAGAGGGAGACAGAGAGATGGGGGTGTTGAGATTATTAAAGAAATGGGAGAAATGTATATGCCAACATTTGCTCCAGAAAAAGCCATCTTTAGTAATGATCAGAGAGACCTACCACCAGTACAAGGACCCTGAGCTCAGGCCAGTGAGTCTCTGGCTCCACCTGCTGGGCCAGACTGTCCTTGCCATCTCCTTGCTGGCCCATAATCCACTGGACGAAGCCCCCATACATACTCCTACAGGCACTGCCTGAACCCTGCCTAGAAACCACAGACAACTCCCCTTCCACTCCCATCACCCGGGACAGGGTGTACACTGGAACAGGAGAGTGGAGTGAGGAGACAAGATGGAGAGACAAAAGGAAAGTAAGGAGAAGAGGGATGAGGAGATGGAGACGGTGCTTAAGTTCCCAACATTTAAAAAGTATAAAACTAGTTTCACACAAGCATTTACTTAATTTGATCTATTTAATGCTGTGTTGGGTACAAACCATTATGATAGGACACAGTCTCTTACCCAGACAGGCATAGCCGGCAGCAGAGGAGGCAAGTCCGGCTGCAGTTGGGAAGTTGTTGACAGAGCAGATGTGGACTTTATGGGACAAACCGGCCGTGTCTACATCAGCCTCCCCATCACTACGTCGCTTACGGGCCAGGCGCCGAACTGAGGAAGGAAACCACCAACAACAACACATCATTTCTTGTCCTCCCCCTTTGCTCTCTTACTCTTCCCCCTCTACTCTCTCCCTCTATCATATCATTGCATATAGTGACTCACTCTCCCTAAGGCAGGACTGTAGTCTGGGCTGGGTTATGTCCTCCTCTTTGCCGTTGAGCCAGATACGATCCTCCTGGAACGACCTGCTGCACGCCACTGTTGTGGTTGTTTTGAGCTGGGGGGAATAAGGACACATGGCAGAAATGGTTAGTTTTTGTTGTTTTAACAAAACAGTCATATTTAGCCACTTGCTGAGTGTCTGGTGTACAGTATTACAGTCTTACCTGGTCTTGATGTAATGTGACACTCAAAGATGAATTTATAGGTAGAATCAACTCCTCATCCCTCTTCCCCCCTTTGAAACAGCAATAACAACAAAGCATTTACAATTCAATACATAGTTATTTTCAAAGATTGTACAGAGAACATTCCTTTCACATCATTGTGGCAATACATTTGTCATGTACCAATGCACACACACCAAAGCGTGGCTAGAAGTGGCTACAGTGCTGCAAGCAAGCATTTCATTGATTCAATAAATGTTACAGTTTTACATGACATTAAGCTAGATGTGGTTGACAGTGTTCTTTGGTTGACATGTCTGTAGTGGATTATACGAAAATACAATACTCACAGTATTTGATGACAGCGATATTCACAGGCGCACTGCATGTTACCATGGTGAGCTTTTTGCCGCTGTCCTCGGACATTTTGATAAAGTAAAATCAGGAGCAATAAAATTACAAAAAATACTATAAACGCGAGACTGTCTAATATTTTGAGATCCACTGATACAGTAATGTCTGCACAACCATAGAGCTTTACAAAACGTGTCTGTGGATTGGAGGGGGTAGAGCACGTGACTAAACCTCCCACCAATCAGCGCCACTCATGTACGGTGACTGAAACAAGGCAGCCAATCCTTTTGATCAGACCACCGTCGTCCGAAAATGAGGCCAGAGCCACATTTAGGGGGCGTATCTTGATCGCAGGCAGAAATGTAGTAGTGACTGGATATTACGAATGATAGTGCCGGATATATTTGACCATATACCGTATATTAACAGCTCTTGTGTTATGTTCTTCTTTTATATGAAATTATGGTTTCAGAGGAAAGAAAAAAACAGTAATCTAGTGTATAATTATTGTTATTATAAGAGGGACGCTTGTTTTATGATCAAGAAGAATGACTCCTTGTCTGCTTTATCAATGCTGACATTGATTTATTGGGGTGAACGCTTTGAACATGAAACCAAATCTCCCATGAATTTATCTCCAAATATTTAGTAACATCATGCTTGTAAGAACATCAATGTACTGTCAGATATTGAGTATTACCTGTGGCAGGTGAACAATAGAATCAACCATTCATATATCTGTGGTCTCACCAGACATCTGTTCAATGTGAGTGAAGCAGGAAGTTCTTTAAGTGCTGTTGTAGACTAACGATTGAGATAATTTAACAAATCCTGCTACAAATACATGTCTCAGCCTCTTAATGCACATACTGCATACATTTCAGCATAGAGTATTTGAACCTAGTGAGTCAAAGCAACTATCTATCGCCAGCCTATACATTAGGATAGCCTAAGACACTACCTAGGAGGCCTTGTAAAGAAGATTAACTACATTTTAATACAAACTATATTTCTTACACCATTGCTCTTATGTGATTATACTTTTTTAATGAAAGCAAATGTAGTGCAAACCCATATGACCAATCAATGAGTCTTCAAGCACTCAGCTCACAGACAAAATATCATCATGATAAAGCTGTTGATTATTTGTGGAATAAGCATTCAAATGTAAGGCTTTTTTATTTTTTAAATGTAAACTGTTGGATACAGGTCAGCAAAATTTTACAAAAAAGAATGAATATACCCATGTGCTCTGTCCAATTTGATGTTTTCACTATTTACTGAGTAGCAGCAGACAGTATTCACAAAGAAGTCTCTAGAAAAATGCATCAGCAGCAATATACCCTAAGTTGAATTTTGTTCTGCTTCTTGTGGTGGAGAAAAAGTAAAACGTGGTGAAAATGGATATAAGAGAGAATATAGTAATGAGTTCCAGATGCACACAGGGGCTGATGTGGTATCCCAGGGTGCATCACTAAGGCAGGGCCTTTGGCAAGTCAAAAACGGCCGCCAACGAACAGAGCCCTGCTCCAACCTATCCAGTCCTGAATCCCGCCCTAAGCCAGCCGTCTGACTGGTTCCTGAGCTCCTTTCAACGCATCAATCATCATCCTCATCGGAGTCCATCACCTTTCGTCGGTTGAACTGAGGGGAGGAAAGGGGATGCAGTCAGTTAAAAGTCTGAGATTGTGATACTGTATTTGATCCGTGGACTCACCTTGACAGTTGTCTTTTTTTCTGTTTGCTGACTAACTTTTTCTAGGATGTCGATCAAACCAGTCTCTGAAATCTGAAGAGAGACAATCCAAATGTAAGGAAGAGCCAATAGCAGATAGATCAAGTCAGTGCTTTTCATAGGGAATAGTTTTTAATGTTTAAACATTTGAATGATAAGAAAAAAATCAGAAAATTGCATGTGAATTCACAGGGCAAAATATGGTCCTGCGTATGACTGCTCGGGGGCAATGCAGTCACTAGCGAAGAGAAAGAAACATCAGGCTGTCTTAAGTGTTTTTTTCCGGGTCGCGTAAGTCCAAACAGTGTAAAAAAATATATATAGTATACACTGAGTGTAAAAAACATTAGGAATAGCTGCTCTTTCCATAACTGACTGACTAGGTGAATCCAGGTGAAAGCTATGATCCCTTATTGATGTCACTTGTTAAATCCACGTCAATCAGTGTAGACGAAGGGGAGGAGACAGGTTAAAGAAGGATTTTTAAGCCTTGAGACAATTGAGACATGGATTGTGTAGGTGTGCTATTCATATGAGAGGGGACGCAGTCCCTATGTTGTATTGTTGTCTCTACCTTCTTGCCCTTTGTGCTGTTGTCTGTGCCCAATCATCTTTGTACCATGTTTTGTGCTGCTACCATGTTGTGTTGCTACCATGTTGTTGTCATGCTGTGTTTCTACCATGCGGTGCTGTCATTTGTTGCTGCCTTGCTATGTTGTTGTCTTATGTAGTGTTGTGTTGTCATGTGTGTTTTGTCCTATATTTATTTATATATATATATAAACAATGATGGCCTATATATATATATATATATTTTTTTTTTTTAAATATTTTTTTTTATGGATCCCAGCCCCTGTCCCCACAGGAGGCCCTTTGCCTTTTGGTAGGCCATCATTGTAAATAAGAATTTGTTCTAAACTGACTTGCCTAGTTGAATAAAGGTTAAATACAATTTTTAAAAATAGGGTGACTGGGCAAGAAAAAAGTGAAATGCCTTTGAACAGGGTATGGTAGTAGGTGCCAGATTTTTGCAATGCTGCTGGGGTTTTCACGCTCAACAGTTTCCTGTGTGTATCAAGATTGGTCCACCACCCAAAGGACATCCAGCCAACATGACAACTGTGGGAAGCATTGGAGTCAACATGGGCCAACATCCCTGTGGAACGCTATTGACACCTTGTAAAGCCCATGCCCCGATGAATAGAGGTTGTTCTGAGAGCAAAAAGAGGTGCAACTCAATATTAGGAAGGTGTTTCTAATGTTAGGGCACACACATATAGAGTTGAAGTCAGAAGTTTACATACACCTTAGCCAAATGCATTTAAACTCAGTTTTTCACAATTCCTGACATTTAATCCTAGTAAAAAATCCCTGTCTTAGATCTGTTAGGATCACTACTTTATTTTAAGAATGTGAAATGTCAGAATAATAGTTTACATACACTAACAATTTAGTGTATGTAAACTTCTAACCCACTGGAATTGTGATACAGTGAATTATAAGTGAAATAATCGGTCTGTAAACAATTGTTTGGAAAAATTACTTGTGTCATGGACAAAGTAGATGTCCTAACCAACTTGCCAAAAGTATAGTTTGTGAACAAGAAAATTCTGGAATGGTTGAAGAGTTTTAATGACTCCAACCTAAGTGTATGTAAACTTACAAATAAAATCGCAGGAAATTAGCTTTAAAACTGCAAAAAGTTATTTCAGCTCCATGGAGAACTTTGTAGAATTGCAGGAAATTGGCTTAAAAATTGACAAATTTCTCTACACCGCCAAGATGGGGGCCTCTAAAAATGTTCTCGCCCCATACCTCCCCCCCACTTTTTTCAGTTAGGGATTTTTTCCTAAGCATTAACAATCACAATTTTGTTTAAAAGTACGTTCAATGATATATGTCCACATATGCTTTAGGTCCAGTTCTCTCACCTTTCCTCCCAGCTGGCCCATGCGAGCCATCTGTATGAGGTAATTCTCCACTGCTTTGGCCTTCTCTGGCTTCACCAGAGCCAAGTTACTCACTGCAACAAAACATAGCAGGCTTTTAGGCAATGGAGCCACCTATTGCTAAACCAGGCGTAGGTGCTGAAAGTTCCAATATCAGATCAATGATTCATTCAAACCAGGGGGATATGAAATACCTACATCTGGCGCGGGCAGACTGGTCTAGAACCTGAGCCAGTATGGAGTTCCTCATCTCTGTTTCCCTGTGAAAAGACCGAACAGAAGATTATAGTTAGGCCACGTTTACACATGCAGCCCAATTGGGCTGCCTGTGTAAATGAAGCCAATTGTTTTATCACATTGACTAGCTTTATAAATAGTCTGTCACATAGTTCTTCATAAACCAGAGCTGCAAACTGCAGGTCAAGACATGCAACATTAGCAAACTACTGTGAACTAAACCAATAACAGGGAGAGACATCTGTGTCTCTGAAATGTAGCTATACTCAGCACTGAGTTGTGAATGCATGACGGGAATAAAAGTTCAGATGGATAAATAATGAAGACCAACTTCTGTTTGGCCTCCTGCTGCCCTTGCTGGTCATTTGAAGAGTCCTGGGAAGGGGGGGGGGGGAGAAAAGAGACAGTCAAAGTCCACTCCTTTCTTTAGTTGTTTAAACATATTTATTTTTAAACAACAAGAGAACAGACCAGCCAACAGGCTACTGTATCACACAGCCATGCTGAGCGCACACATCGGCTCTCTCTTGAAGTGCAGCCTAATATCACACCCATGGCAAAGGGACTAGATCTTTGAACAACAGTTTAAACTGTACCAAAACGTGGTTCAGAAAACAACCCGTTGCCCCCTCCCCTATCCCTACTCCTTTGGAGTTTGCAGATCTGAAAGAGCCTATTGGTAGACTGGGTGGAGCCATCCCCATATTGATTACTACATCTGCCCAGTTCCTTCAAATCTAGCCTCAAGAGGGACAGGGATAGGGAGTGGGACACAATTAACTGTAGTATAGTAGACTACAAAGTGAAAATTTACAGGTTTCTGGAAAATATGTTTATACAAAGCTTACAAAATAATACATTTTTTAAATATTTTTTTAAGTTTAACATATAAGCTTCACTCAAGGTTGATAACCATGTCCCAAACCATTCACAATACATCATGGTTCTGGCATTCAAACATTTTGCTATTCCTTTATTGCAAACATACTTGGGTCACATTACTCAAGGAGCACAGACACAACTGCCAGACATGCTGCATTGCTCAGTCCAGGTCATTAATTACACAGCCTTTTGCCATGTCACCGCCATCACACAATGTGCAGTACAGTAGCTGTACAGCAGCTTACCCCCGGACTCATTTGGTTCCAAGACAGACTCTGAAAAATTAGCAACTCAAACTCAATGACAACATCTCTGTTGGATGAAAGGATTCCTAGTGTGACTATGTCCATCCCATTCCCAATCTTTTGATTGATAATCTCTGTCATCATGTCACTCATATTGAGGTATAACTCATTCATAAACACTAACTACCTTTAGCGCCTATTGACAATAGTATCTTCTGGCTGGGGGAGTTTTGTTAAGAGCCCCGCCACTCGTTGCGGATGTTAAAACGCATTACTTGCGGTATGGTTTTGGAAACAAAAGTCACATGTCTTTCATATATGCGAGAAATAATAATAAATCCCCAAAATAAAAGGTTACTACACACCTTAATTACATTTTTTATTATTAACCTTTATTTAACCAGGGGAACTCATTGAGACCATGGTCTCATTTCCAATGGCGCCCTGAGAACAACAGTTCAAGCAATGTGAACAACAATTCCAGCATGATCACTACAGAGTTACAGTTACAACATTTCAAACCAATCGTTACATTCAAAAGGTTAGTAGAAACAAATATATACAATCAATCAAAACCAGTGCAGTTTTCATTGGTCACATTTTTTATTATAGCCATAAATTCACCTTTTGGGACCAAAGAGTCAAGTTTTAGAGTGACCTGTAGGACATTCCAGGACGGAGGGGCATAGTAACTAAAATCAGTCTTCCCTAACTCAGAGGAGACCCATGGAATCTCTAGTACCAACCAGTCTCGAGAGAGAGTATTATACTTACCAGATTTCCTATTTAGAAGTGAGATGAGGTAGTATGGGAGTTTCTGGAGAAGTGCTTTATTTATTAATATTAGCCAATGTTGGGTCCTTCTGTTACTCAGAGACTCCCATCCAACAGAACTATATAAGAGAAAATGATGCGTACAGAAATTGATCACCAGTGATAAAACGAAAGGCTTAGTGGTAGACTGTATCTAGAGGTTTTAACAGAGGCTGCCGTATGCATGAAGATTGAGTCGCCATAGTCAATTACTGGGAAGTGTTGCTTGAACAATTTTCCAGGTAGTGGCGTTTATACTTGTCACATATCAGTTTGGAAACAATGTTAAAAAAAATTTACTTAATAAAGCTGCATACAAACATGGTCCCTTTTCTGCTTTCTTGACTAAGGCAGCTCCAAAATGCAGGTGTTTCAGCCTAGCTCAGTGCTTTCTGTGGTGGAAGGGCAGCCAGCAGAAAATATTGAGCATAGGGGTTGGTAATAGAGGTCGACCGATTAATCGGAATGGCCAATTAACTAGGGCCGATTTAAAGTTTTCATAACCATTGGTAATCGTCATTTTTGGACACCGATTGTGGCCGATTACATTGCACTCCAGGAGGAGACTGCGTGGCAGTCTGACTACCTGTTATGCGAGTGCAGCAAGGAGCCAAGGTCAGGTGCTAGCTAGCATTAAACTTATCTTATAAAAAAAACAAATCTATCTTAACATAATCACTAGTTAAACTAGTAATATCATCAACCATGTGTAGTTATCTAGCTTGTCCTGCGTTGCATATAATCAATGCGGTGCCTGTTAATTTATCATTGAATCATAGCCTACCTCGCCAAACGGGCAATTTAACAGGCGCATTCGCGGAAAAAAGCACTGTCGTTGCACCAATGTGAACCTAACCATAAACATCAATGTCTTTCTTAAAATCTATACTCAAGTATAGATTTTTAAACCTGCATATTTAGTTAATATTGCTTGCTAACATTAATTTATTTTAACTAGGGAAATTGTGTCACTTCTCTTGCGTTCTGTGCAACAGAGTCAGGGTAGATGCAGTAGTTTGGGCCGCCTGGCTCGTTGCAAACTGTGTGAAAACTATTTCTTCCTAACAAAGACAGCCAACTTTGCCAAACGGGGGATGATTTAACAAAAGCACATTTGCGAAAAAAATAACAATCGTTGCACGAATGTACCTAACCATAAACATCAATGCCTTTCTTAAAATCAATACACAAAAGTATATATTTTTAAACCGGCATATTTAGTTAAAAGAAATCCAGGTTAACAGGCAATATTAAACTAGGGATATGTGTCACTTCTCTTGCGTTCATTGCACGCAGTGTCAGGGTATATGAAACAGTTTGGGCCGCCTGGCTCGTTGCAAACTAATTGCCAGAATTTTATGTAATTATGACATAACATTGAAGGTTGTGCAATGTAACAGGAATATTTAGAATTATGGATGCCACCCGTTAGATAAAATACGGAACGGTTCCGTATTTCACTGAAAGAATAAACGTTTTGTTTTCGAAATGATAGTTTATGGATTTGACCATATTAATGACCTAAGGCTCGTATTTCAGTGTGTTATTATAATTAAGTCTATGAATTGATAGAGCAGTCTGACTGAGCGGTGGTATGCAGCAGCTTTCTTCTCCAACACTTTGTTTTTGCATTATTTAAACCAAATTGAACATGTTTCATTATTTATTTGAGACTAAATTGATTTTATTGATGTATTATATTAAGTTAAAATAAAAGTGTTCATTGTTCATTCAGTATTGTTGTAATTGTCATAATTACAAATATATATAAATATATATATTTTTAAATTATTATTATTATTATTTTTAAATCTATTTAAAAATATATATATATATTTTTTTTTTATATAAATCTGCCGATTAATCTGTATCGGCTTTTTTTGGTCTTCCAATAATCCAGTATCGGCGTTGAAAAATCATAAGAGGTCAACCTCTAACAATGAGTTTGCCCCACAAAGATTTACATGCTAAAATTGCCACTGTATAAAGGAAATCAGTCTTTACTTGCAACTTTTTGTTTTTTTAAAGGCCAACTTATCATCAATCCAAATGCCTAGCTACTTATAAATGGAGAACTAGCATAATTTGGGCTCCTCTCAAGGTCTTTAAAATCAATTTTACAACACCTGGAGAAAAACAAACTTGGTTTTATCAACATTCACTTAAGATCGGTAATCAATTCTTTAATTGAATCAAAGCCAAGCTGAAAGTCATGAATGGCTTCTGCACTGAGGGGGCACATTAATAAATTACTCATCTGCATAGAGATGTAAGCCCCAGTTATTATTATTCAGGGATAAACCAACATTATTTATGAAAATAGTGAACAGTAAAGGGCCTAGTCCTGAGCCTTGTGGCACTCCTTTGGTTATGTTAAGAAAATTTGACTGAATGCCATCAATAGATATACAGTGCCTTGTGAAAGTATTCGGCCCCCTTGAACTTTGCGACCTTTTGCCACATTTCAGGCTTCAAACATAAAGATATAAAACTGTATTTTTTTGTGAAGAATCAACAACAAGTGGGACACAATCATGAAGTGGAACGACATTTATTGGATATTTAAAACTTTTTAACAAATCCAAACTGAAAAATTGGGCGTGCAAAATTATTCAGCCCCCTTAAGTTAATACTTTGTAGCGCCACCTTTTGCTGCGATTACAGCTGTAAGTGGCTTGGGGTATGTCTCTATCAGTTTTGCACATCGAGAGACTGAAATGTTTTCCCATTCCTCCTTGCAAAACAGCTCGAGCTCAGTGAGGTTGGATGGAGAGCATTTGTGAACAGCAGTTTTCAGTTCTTTTCACAGATTCTCGATTGGATTCAGGTCTGGACTTTGACTTGGCCATTCTAACACCTAGATATGTTTATTTTTGAACCATTCCATTGTAGATTTTGCTTTATGTTTTGGATCATTGTCTTGTTGGAAGACAAATCTCCGTCCCAGTCTCAGGTCTTTTGCAGACTCCATCAGGTTCTTCCAGAATGGTCCTGTATTTGGCTCCATCCATCTTCCCATCAATTTTAACCATCTTCCCTGTCCCTGCTGAAGAAAAGCAGGCCCAAACCATGATGCTGCCACCACCATGTTTGACAGTGGGGATGGTGTGTTCAGGGTGATGAGCTGTGTTGCTTTTACGCCAAACATAACGTTTTGCATTGTTGCCAAAAAGTTCAATTTGGGTTTCATCTGACCAGAGCACCTTCTTCCACATGTTTGGTGTGTCTCCCAGGTGGCTTGTGGCAAACTTTAAACAACACTTTTTATGGGTATCTTTAAGAAATGGCTTTCTTCTTGCCACTCTTCCATAAAGGCCAGATTTGTGCAATATACGACTGATTGTTGTCCTATGGACAGAGTCTCCCACCTTAGCTGTAGATCTCTGCAGTTCATCCAGAGTGATCATGGGCCTCTTGGCTGCATCTCTGATCAGTCTTCTCCTTGTATGAGCTGAAAGTTTAGAGGGACGGCCAGGTCTTGGTAGATTTGCAGTGGTCTGATACTCCTTCCATTTCAATATTATCGCTTGCACAGTGCTCCTTGGGATGTTTAAAGCTTGGGAAATCTTTTTGTATCCAAATCCGGCTTTAAACTTCTTCACAACAGTATCTCGGACCTGCCTGGTGTGTTCCTTGTTCTTCATTATGCTCTCTGCGCTTTTAACGGACCTCTGAGACTATCACAGTGCAGGTGCATTTATATGGAGACTTGATTACACACAGGTGGATTGTATTTATCATCATTAGTCATTTAGGTCAACATTGGATCATTCAGAGATCCTCACTGAACTTCTGGAGAGAGTTTGCTGCACTGAAAGTAAAGGGGCTGAATAATTTTGCACGCCCAATTTTTCAGTTTTTGATTTGTTAAAAAAGTTTGAAATATCCAATAAATGTCGTTCCACTTCATGATTGTGTCCCACTTGTTGTTGATTTTTCACAAATAAAACTGTATTTTTGTCTTTATGTTTGAAGCCTGAAATGTGGCAAAAGGTCGCAAAGTTCAAGGGGGCCGAATACTTTCGCAAGGCACTGTACATTGACTTCTGTCGTGCAGTTGCCTGGAAACCGGACGTTGAATTGCATTGAATCCTACGTTGGGCAGAAATTTGCATTTCAGTCAAGAAAGTTTCCTCCACCAACCACCAAACAAGCCAGAATGTTGAATAAAATAATATTACAGTGTACTTAACCGGTTGTACGTACAGTTGGTCCTTTTGGCAGTAGTAATGTGAAACAATATATCCACAGGAAAGTATAATTACATACATTTTTCAAAGCACTGGTAATGTGTTCAGAATTCTCACATGAAGCATGAGCAGAACAATGTAAACATGCACGAGATTGGCAAGTACGCACACATCTCGTGCATGTATTTTTGTCTTCTGTGAATGTTTCAGGTGATAGAAATCTGAGAAGCGCTTGTGCTGTACTAATTAGCTCTGCGCTTCGAACACCTGTGCGTAAACGGAAGACGGACACCAAAAGCTTTTGTCACTGAAAAAATACTGTCAGCTGCAACTGTTTTAAAATGTATTTTAATGTGATATGAAAGTTTAGGGCTTTATGTGTATGAACATTTGAACATCTTGGCCATGTCCTGTTATAATCTCCACCCGGCACAGCCAGAAGAGGACTGGCCACCCCTCATAGCCTGGTTCCTCTCTAGGCTTCTTCGTAGGTTTTGGCATTTCTAGGGAGTTTTTCCTAGCCACCGTGCTTCTACACCTGCATTGCTTGCTGTTTGGGGTTTTAGGCTGGGTTTCTGTACAGCACTTTGATATATCAGCTGATGTAAGACGGGCTTTATAAATACATTTGATTTGATGGCTGTTTTGGCTGCCAGAGCCAACTCGCCTCTAAACAGAACATGTGGACATCCTTGGACTAAAAGGAGTGATTTTAGGCTCATTTAGTCCAATATTGGGCTAATCTAGGTATATCTATTCAGTAAAGTGTTTTGCTTAATGAAGATTTAGAAATCAGTGCCAAGCAGGCTTGCTAGATAATCCAGACAGAGGGTGGGGCTACTAACAATGATGTTCAGTGATTGCTTCAAACTAGGTCTGAAAAACGGACATTCACACTACTCTCGCACATGTGCACCAAAACACCTGGGCACATGCACGCGCACCAGGGGAGCGGTAGAGCGGGCACAAGATTCTCAACCCCAGAGGAGTGGGAGAAGCGAGCGCCAAAGTCAACGAGTCATTGTCCTGTTCATAAATTAAATGTATGTTTCGCATATTCATAAAATGTTGATTAAATCACATCACATACTAGCTACTGGTAGTATAACTCGTGTCTCACTATGGCATGAGTTTACTAGCTAACGTTAGCTAGCTATCAATCTACAGTATCTTATTAGTAACTACGTTAGCTAGTAAACTAGGTACTGAATTATCTGGCTGCTATGCAAACATGCAATGAACAGTATTAGAAAATTCGTTAAAGATGGTGATAGGTTAAAATACTCTAAACTTGAGCTATAAGGCTAACACTAGCTAGCGACAGACTGAACAGTGGATCTTCATATATGGTCGGAACTATGCATTTCTGGTCCCCTCAGGCTCTCTCCTTACCCCGTGTTTTGACTGCAGTTCGGCCATGCGTTGCCGCCTGATAGCCTCCAATTCGTCGTCTGCCATTGTGTTCGAATAGATAGAAAATAGGCCTTATCAATGGTAAAATAAGAAAATCTGTCACTTCACGAGTCTTGTGGAACTGTTTCGTTAGGGGCTGGGCCCTGCTTCAGTATAATGTAATCGATTTCAGAATAATCCAATATGCATCCAGAATAAAGCAATCGAGCCACAAAAGGATGATATCGTAGAAATGATCTGTCTGGACAGTTTAGGACTGCCCATCAACCAGTCACACTTACAACATAAAATATAATTAAATTAGTCATACATAAACATAAGATTGTAATTGTTTATTTTGCTATCTAGATTTTCCAAAATGAATTTCAGGACACAAAAATGGGTAATCAATATTCTGAAGGAAATGGCACACATCACAACCCCAACGGTCCAATAAAGCTTAGACATTTTGTTAATATCAGATCAAACATTAAAAAAGAGTGTTTGCTGTCATCGATTGGTCCAAAAAGGCAAGTGAAACAAATGACTGGGATCTCTGAGAGCCTTGGGTGACAGGATAACAACTGTTACTGGTAGAAATGTACCACATAAAGGATACTGTTCTTGTGTTCTGTACTCAATAACTATAACAATATAACTAGTATTACACAAGAGTGCTTTCTTAGGTACATTTCTACCTACAATAACTGAAGGATGACTTTAAACCACCTGAATAGGCCCAGGTGACAGGTCTCGGGTCACAGTCAGCCAGGGGCGCGTTCAGCAGGACACAACGTTTTGGAACGTTCAGATGTTTATTCTTCATAACATATTTCTATCTGACATGTAGAACAAGGAATCATGTCAACTCTGGTCATGGCATTTCTATCTGCAACGTTCAACAATGTTTAATCTCTCGTGGACAGACTACGTAAACATAAATGGTTCTGTAGATCTGGCATGATAAAACGGGATGAGTGAGATAATGAGCAGCATTAGTTCAGGTGATTTGGATTAATGACGATTTCACAGGTGTTAGCATCCTTCAAATTTTGGAAGGGGAGGGGATATTTGAACCATAGACTTGCCCGTAACTTGCAAAGAGAGAAGGGTGGAGCTCTTTGTTCCGGTTCCGATCTCTTCCCTTAACACATATGGACCCGGAACTTAATCAAGCATCTGACAATTACGCAAGACATTAGTTCTGGGTTAACCGAGATTAGACAACGTTTGACAACTGAATGTGGCCCAGGTGAGAGATGGTGAGTGACAGACTCTCTAGCTCCCCCGGTAGGTAGTGTAGGAGAAGCGGCTGCAGAGCAGAGGAACATGGAACTTCTGACTGTGGTCCGTTATGGTGAAGACTATCTGCAGATAAACACAGACCACCAATGTGTTAGTAACCACTCAGCCGATCAATCGGAGCTACCGAAACATTTAGCGTTCAGTTAGCATTCGCAGAGCTGACAAGGAAATAAACAGAAGCTGATTCTGTAGATATAAAGACACATTCATGTCTAACTTTATATGTCCAACCGTCATACATTTAAATGCACACATTCTTTATGATAAAAGCATTGAAGACTGTCTTCAACTAACCTCGACGTATGGATAGAAAGAGGTCTCTCCTAGACTCCCCCAGTATTGGCCCGTCTCAAAGCGTATCTTGTACACTGCTGGAGTGAAAGTTTCTCTGGTGATGAGCCCTGGGCAGCGCCCATCATCATTAGTAGTCCTGAGAAGAAATTATTTAAAATTATATAAAATACTGAATAGAGTGGACACTGGTTTGATGTGATCCTGAAATAAGCCTTGGCTCATTAACATTACTACCGGTATATCTTCATATTTGATAATATTATGCAGCCCTACTGAAAGAGGCTGTAGGGGTGAATCTGAAATTGATAAAACAAATACTAAATGTGTATTTGTCTATTATATTGATTATTATGGAGCTGCTAAGAAATTATTGTGTTAATTTCCATTCTATGTCTATGTTAACTGGTGCTACAGCACTCTCTGTGGTGAGGTTACCCTGTGGTGAGAAGGTTCCAGAGTGAAGTGGAGGGATCCATGCGATGCAGGCTGAGGGCCATGTGGGCTCCAGGGACGCCCATCCCGGTGTTCAGGACGTGAGTGGTCAGGGGGCTGTATGGAGCTGCCATCTCTGCACACTACAGCGCATACACCGACAGCATAGTGAGTCAACATTATGGACATTTGGCTACTGTAATTTTGCACACTATATACAGAAAGCTGTAGGCTAACTGTAGCCTATAAATTATTTATTATTTGGGTTAAAATAGAAGGTAGGCCTAGCTGAACGCTTAATGTCTATGAGATGAACTAACCCAACATTTGTTATATTTTCCCATCTTTTACTTTCGCTTTATTATTTTCATGAATTTTATAACAATCCTGCAGACAAACGAATGTCACATGTCAATAATTTCGGTTAAAACACTATTTCTGAAAATCAAAAGCAATATATTAGCCTACCGTGTATTCGTCCAAAAGATGATCCTTTATGTGCTGTAATCGGCTGGTACTCATGCGCGCTGGTTTCGAAGTCATCCCAAACCAGTTTCCCCCTCTAGTGAAAAGTATGGCATTTACGGTGGATTAACTGTAACAGATTTTAAGCACAAGTTCAAAACTCACGAGGATATTCATATGACTAGGGCTGCTGTTTGCTGTTGCAACTTACATGTCTCGTTGGGAGGGACATCAGCATTTGTTAATGGTTAAGAGTATGCAAACATCCCAGTAACAATTGGCCTTTTAACATTTTTGGAAACAGGCTTGGGTCAAAGTGCGTTTTAGCACACTTTAGATAAGTCCTTAATAATGATAAAAGTGAGAATTGTAGGCCTAAATGTCATTATTAGCATACTTGTGTAGCCTAACATCGTTTCAGTCAGGGTGAATAACATATGCCTACTGCATATGCCTACTGCTCTACACAGGGGAGCAAGCTTAAAAACATCTGCTCTATGAGTTGCTTTATTTTCCTTTCAATCCAGTTTAGAAGCTAGATGTATATAATGTACAGTGCATTCAGAGGAATTCAGATCCCTTGACTTTTTCCACATTTTGTTATGCCTTATTCTAAAATTGATTACCTAGATTTTCCCCTCATCAATCAACACACGATACCCTATAATGACAAAGCAAAAACATTTTTTGTTCGAAATGTTAGCAAAAATAAATAAAAACGAAAACATTTCATTTACATAACTATTCAGACCCTTTACTCAGTACTTTGTTGAAGCACCTTTGCCAGTGATTACAGCCTCGAGTCTTCTTGGGTAGGACACGACAAGCTTTGACACTACAAACATTAGTTTTTGCTTTGTCGTTATGGGGTATTGCGTGTAGAGTGATGAGGAAAATGTTTTATTTAATACATTTTTGAATAAGGCTGTAATGTAACACAATGTGGAAAAAGTCAAGGGGTCTGAAAACTTTCCATACTGTATGTAAAACCTTGTTGAAACCACACTGTCTGTATTCTGTCTCTAAATGTTGTCTATCACTTGCAGCTGCAGCACTATATCATCAAGTAAAATTCTGAGTATGTGTAGATGTACTTCACAAATAAAGGTGATTCTGAGAGATAAAAAGCATCTTGCTTTCCCCATCCTCTCTGTAACACTCACATACTGTACACAAACAGTTTACATACGTTCCGCTGAATAAAGGTGATTCTGAGAGATAAAAAGCATCTTGCTTTCCCCATCCTCTCTGTAACACTCACATACTGTACACAAACAGTTTACACACGTTCCGCTGAATAAAGGTGATTCTGAGAGATAAAAAGCATCTTGCTTTCCCCATCCTCTCTGTAACACTCACATACTGTACACAAACAGTTTACACACGTTCCGCTGAATAAAGGTGATTCTGAGAGATAAAAAGCATCTTGCTTTCCCCATCCTCTCTGTAACACTCACATACTGTACACAAACAGTTTACACACGTTCCGCTGAATAAAGGTGATTCTGAGAGATAAAAAGCATCTTGCTTTCCCCATCCTCTCTGTAACACTCACATACTGTACACAAACAGTTTACACACGTTCCGCTGTGTCTGATGTTGAGCTTTACAATGTTTGTTGTTCAGTCAGCGTTAGTTACACACACTACAGCATTGTCTTTGATCCTGTTTCCCTTTATTACACACACAGAAACGGGAACCAAGCAACTGATTCCTATTTTCCCTAACCCTTAACCCCAAACCATAAACTTAAACCTGACTCCTAACCCCCATGTCTAAAATAACCTATTTTCTTGCGGGGATTGGCGAAATGTCCCCACTTGTCCAAATGTTCCTTCTGGTCCCCACAAGGATAGTAAAACCAAACACAGACACACACACACACACACATACAAACAATGATAAAGAAAACACTCCCAGAGGTGTTTTTAATCAATATGAAAATACCTTTACTACTGTGACAGTGTGAGTAGTGTTTCCACTTGGCTTCTTCATGAATGCAAACAGAACTAACAAAACATCTAACACCACTAGAATTATAATGAAACAATTAACATTGTTGTTTTCTTCTCGCTTTAAAAAACATTAACAAATAAAAAACCCTAAAACAAAATGATGGATTAAAATCGTACAGCTGACCTAATACAGTAAAGTTTTACAGTAATACACAATATTACACATGGACCGGGCTGGGGCCTCTCCTCAGCTCATAGCGCCAGGTACATAGAGGAAGAGATGGGCTACTGTCTCCTCGTACCTAATACAGGCAGGTACAGCAGGGAGATAACATTACACAGACATACGGGGGATTTTAACTGATGGACAAGTATAAACTGATGAACTCATGCTCTGGTAGTGATATGATATACATAAAACAAAGTAACTCAAGTCACTGAAAAACTATGATTGTGACATCTATAGTATGCTCATTTCAAAAAACCCAGTCTCTCAATATGCAGGTAAAATTTATACGGATTTGTAATCAGAATGTTTTTCAGGAAAATATGAAGACGTGCTAAAAAGAGCGTAAGAAAATTATAAATATGGAAATGATTTCACCTTCCTGTTCTGGTTAATAATTACACTCTACAGATAAAATGTGTGTGTGTGTGTGTGTGTGTGTGTGTGTGTGGTGAGCTGATCTCAGTGGGGAATAGCCAAGGGAGATACATGGAGTTGATTTCTGATAAACTGTAATTACAGTGTGTGTGTGTGTGTGTGCCTGTGTGTCTGTATGTGTGTGCTGTTCACACATACAATATCTGCCCTTACCAGACAGAGAGAGGAGGAATAGATGATTTAGAACCTAAAGAGGCTAACTCTGAACACAAAGTGGTGTGTGTAGTAGTGTGTAGTAGTGTATTTCTGTTTGATGTATATGTGGATGTAGAATAAAATGTAACTGGTTGGTTAGACAGGAGTGGGGCCTCTGAATCAGTTGTTGGCATGGCAACTTCTTGACGAGACAGATGTTCTCTTCCTCTATGTCTGGCGCTCCTCCGTTTCTTCTCTGTTTCCATCCTCACATCTCGTCCTCAGGGTCAGAGCTGTGGTTATTCATCTGTAACACACACACGCTCAATCAGCAACAGTGTGTCAAAACACCAAAGAGTGTTTTGTTCAGGTAAGGCTCCCCTCTCCAGGGTGATTATACACAGTGATGAGGAAGGTCTGGAGGATAATAGTCTTCTATATAAACACCCACTCATCTGTCAGGGTTAGAGTATCCTGTCCAGCTTTCATTTGTCCCTTTTTCTCAGATTTTCTTTGTGTGTTTGAGTTGAATGTCAGTTATGATTGTGAACTGTGTGTGGGAATGAGATCCAGAATGAGATCTTCAAGTGTCATGCTATTGATTTGTTTTTATTACTCAAAATGGCTATGGATTTGATGCTCTTGTCAGTGTTCTCTTTGTGTGTATTTGTGTTTGTGTGTGTTTCTGTGTGTGGAGATAAGCACTATTTCTGTTGCATGCCAAATCACACTGACAGCTGCTAAATCACAGCCAACCATAGGACATGCTTAGGCCCTCATGTCGCTCTGAGACAAGGAGAAAGAACTCCCACTCACATTCAGAGATTCTCCACACACAGACATCAAGCCAGTTACCGTGGGATCATCGTCGCTGGCCTCCCCCAGTTCGGGGCTCTCTCTCTGGATGCAGCGGCGTGGGGGGGACAGGGGGGAGGGTGAGCGCTCACCACTGCTGGCGGAGGGGGAGTACGGTGACCCGGCCAGGCTGCCCTCCCTCACGGGAGACCCTAAAAAACACGGAGAGAGAGGGAGTGAATAGGAGTGAACACAAGTTCCCTCTATAGGGCAGATCAGTGTTGGTGTGCCTGTTCTCACTTTCAATCTAAACCATTGATGGTCAACTGCAATGCATGATTTGACAGACAAGAGGAGAGAACAAGAATGACAGGATGAGGGAGAGATGTGGCGATAGAGAGAGAAATAGGAGAGGGAGACAGAAAGGAGAGATGAGGTACAGTAGTGGAGGAGGATCATAATTTACGTTGGAATAAATGAATGCGGAGATGAGATCAGTCAACCACCCAAAGGCAACGTGTACAGATAAGAGATGGAAAGGATGAGATGACACACACATTTATTTTTTTATTTGTCGGTACAGTATGTGTGTCGTAGAAAGGACAAAGATGCAGTTTGTCCATGTGGCCACATGAGGGCAGTAGCAGCTACAACACTTCCCTGTAGGACTTTGTATTTATTCTCCTATAAGCCTTCTTTCGCCGTCTCTGTACTTCTCACTGTCATTCTTCTTTGCTGATTCGTAAGAACCGGACAGGTGAAAGCTTACACTGTGGCTTCCCCTATCATGCTTTACTCCTATTTCACCTGTCCACTCCTCTGTCTCTCTCTCTGATTGGTTGTCTCACCTGTGTGGTCCTGCCTCTGTGTGTCCATCCTGTCCAGGTTGTCAAGCAGCCCGTCAATCTGTGTCTTTATCAGAGTCAGCTCCCTCTTAATGACCTGCAGCTCCTCCATTCTCACTACAAGTAGGGAGAGGATGAGGGAGGGAGCGAGAAGGGGGAGGAGAGATATAGAGAATGAGAGAGGGGGAGAGAAGGAAGGAAAGGATCCAAGTCAAGTTTCTGTGAGTGTGTTGGTAATAAGGACTATCAAGGTGATGAGGGTGGGTATTAGAACAGCATACACACTGCCTATTGGTTCTGCTCTGTTGATTTGGGCTAATAATGCGACCTGATTGGCTAGGATCCATTAAGGAAAGAGGCTGCTATAGAAGTGTTGTAATGAAAGAACCATCTTGAGGGTAGTGTGTGAGTGTGTGTGTATTACTCACACTTGGCCCTGTTGGAGCTGGTGGAGTGGGCTCTGGAGCTCTTGGAGGGGGGCCTGTCTCGGCTGCGTCTGTGCCCAGAGGAAGTGGAGGAGGAGCGGGGTCGTTTGGCCAGGCTAGGTCCCTGGGACAGGGGAGGTAGGGAAGCTGGCACACGCTGGTAGTCATACATCCTGAAGAGGGAAACATCCACACACACTGTCATCCAACTACTAGTACTTTGTGTAGTATTGTCAGTGTGACTAGATGTGTATGTGTACGCATGTCAGAAAAGTACAGTGACAGGATGTTTGTGAGTGAGTGTGTGAGCAGGCAAGCATGTGTGTGTGTTTGCGTGTATGGACAGTGATGTCTATCACCTGGTTGGATGGACGTGTCCGTGGGTGTGTGTATTTGTGAATGTATGTCTCCTATGATGAAGGACACAGAGGGAGAGGGTTGACAGGATGGTGTAATATGATCTGACAAGCAGAGGGAATATACACACACATACAGAATCTGTACACAAGTGAGAAAATAATAAGAAATAGTATCTGATAAGGTGAGGCAGAGGATATCCCAGATAGGGAATGCAGAAATGAAGTTGAGCAAGTTGAAGACCCCTGGTACTCCTCACACAACCATTATAGTATTACCCTACAGGTTGAAGACCCCTGGTAATCCTCACACAACCATTATAGTATTACCCTACAGATTGAAGACCCCTGGTACTCCTCACACAACCCTTATCGTATTACCCTACAGGTTGAAGACCCCTGGTACTCCTCACACAACCATTATAGTATTACCCTACAGGTTGAAGACCCCTGGTACTCCTCACACAACCATTATAGTATTACCCTACAGGTTGAAGACCCCTGGTACATCTCACACAACCATTATAGTATTACCCTACAGGTTGAAGACCCCTGGTACTCCTCACACAACCATTATAGTATTACCCTACAGGTTGAAGACCCCTGGTACTCCTCACACAACCATTATAGTATTACCCTACAGGTTGAAGACCCTGGTACTCCTCACACAACCATTATAGTATTACCCTACAGGTTGAAGACCCCTGGTACACCTCACACAACCATTATAGTATTACCCTACAAGAAAACAGTGCCACTGGATATAGAAGTCTCACCACATCATGTGACAAAACACAAACAAACTACAAATGACTACTAATGACTGAACATACTGAAGGAGATGAGAGGTATGGAGGGTTTGAAGAAGAGGAGAGGTACAGATGGTTTGAAGGAGAGGAGAGGTACGGAGCGTTTGAAGAAGAGGAGAGGTACGGAGGGTTTGAAGGAGAGGAGAGGTATGAAGGGTTTGAAGGAGAGGAGAGGTATGGAGGGTTTGAAGGAGAGGAGAGGTACGAAGGGATTGAAGGAGAGGAGAGGTATGGAGGGATTGAAGGAGAGGAGAGGTATGGAGGGGTTGAAGGAGATGAGAGGTATGAAGGGATTGAAGGAGAGGAGAGGTACGAAGGGATTGAAGGAGAGGAGAGGTACGAAGGGATTGAAGGAGAGGGGAGGGATTGAAGGAGAGGAGAGGGATTGAAGGAGAGGAGAGGTATGGAGGGATTGAAGGAGAGGAGAGGTATGGAGAGATTGAAGGAGAGGAGAGGTACAAAGGGATTGAAGGAGAGGAGAGGTATGGAGGGTTTGAAGGAGAGGAGAGGTACGAAGGGATTGAAGGAGAGGAGAGGTATGGAGGGATTGAAGGAGAGGAGAGGTATGGAGGGGTTGAAGGAGATGAGAGGTATGAAGGGATTGAAGGAGAGGAGAGGTACGAAGGGATTGAAGGAGAGGAGAGGTACGAAGGGATTGAAGGAGAGGGGAGGGATTGAAGGAGAGGAGAGGGATTGAAGGAGAGGAGAGGTATGGAGGGATTGAAGGAGAGGAGAGGTATGGAGAGATTGAAGGAGAGGAGAGGTACAAAGGGATTGAAGGAGAGGAGAGGTATGGAGGGATTGAAGGAGAGGAGAGGTACGAAGGGATTGAAGGAGAGGGGAGGGATTGAAGGAGAGGAGAGGGATTGAAGGAGAGGAGAGGTACGAAGGGATTGAAGGAGAGGAGAGGTATGGAGGGATTGAAGGAGAGGAGAGGTATGAAGGGATTGAAGGAGAGGGGGGGATTGAAGGAGAGGAGAGGTATGGAGTGATTGAAGGAGAGGAGAGGTATGGAGGGATTGAAGGAGAGGAGAGCGATGGAAGGAGAGGAGAGGTATGGAGGGATGGAAGGAGAGGAGAGGGATGGAAGGAGAGGAGAGGTATGGAGGGATGGAAGGAGAGGAGAGGTATGGAGGGATTGAAGGAGAGGAGAGGTATGGAGAGATTGAAGGAGAGGAGAGGTATGGAGGGATGGAAGGAGAGGAGAGGGATGGAGTGATTGAAGGAGAGGAGAGGTATGGGGGGATGGAAGGAGAGGAGAGGGATGGAGGGATGGAAGGAGAGGAGAGGTATGGAGGGATTGAAGGAGAGGAGAGGGATGGAGGGATTGAAGGAGAGGAGAGGGATGGAGGGATTGAAGGAGAGGAGAGGTATGGAGGGATGGAAGGAGAGGAGAGGGATGGAGGGATGGAAGGAGAGGAGAGGTATGGAGGGATTGAAGGAGAGGAGAGGGATGGAAGGAGATGAGAGGTATGGAGGGATGGAAGGAGAGGAGAGGGATTGAAGGAGAGGAGAGGTATGGAGGGATGGAAGGAGAGGAGAGGGATGGAAGGAGAGGAGAGGGATGGAAGGAGAAGAGAGGGATTGAAGGAGAGGAGAGGTATGGAGGGATGGAAGGAGAGGAGAGGGATGGAGGGATTGAAGGAGAGGAGAGGGATGGAGGGATTGAAGGAGAGGAGAGGGATGGAAGGAGAGGAGAGGTATGGAGGGATGGAAGGAGAGGAGAGGTATGGAGGGATTGAAGGAGAGGAGAGGGATGGAGGGATTGAAGGAGAGGAGAGGAATGGAAGGAGAGGAGAGGGATGGAAGGAGAGGAGAGGTATGGAGGGATGGAAGGAGAGGAGAGGGATGGAGTGATTGAAGGAGAGGAGAGGGATGGAAGGAGAGGAGAGGGATGGAAGGAGAGGAGAGGTATGGAGGGATGGAAGGAGAGGAGAGGGATGGAAGGAGAGGAGAGGTATGGAGGGATGGAAGGAGAGGAGAGGGATGGAAGGAGAGGAGAGGTATGGAGGGATGGAAGGAGAGGAGATGGATGGAAGGAGAGGAGAGGTATGGAGGGATGGAAGGAGAGGAGAGGTATGGAAGGATTGAAGGAGAGGAGAGGTATGGAGGGATTGGAGGAGAGGGATGGAAGGAGAGGAGAGGGAGAGGGATGGAAGGAGAGGAGAGGGATGGAAGGAGAGGAGAGGGATGGAGTGATTGAAGGAGAGGAGAGGTATGGAGGGATGGAAGGAGAGGAGAGGGATGGAGGGATGGAAGGAGAGGAGAGGTATGGAGGGATGGAAGGAGAGGAGAGGGATGGAAGGAGAGGAGAGGGATGGAGTGATTGAAGGAGAGGAGAGGTATGGAGGGATGGAAGGAGAGGAGAGGGATGGAGGGATGGAAGGAGAGGAGAGGTATGGAGGGATGGAAGGAGAGGAGAGGCACGGAGGGATTGAAGGAGAAAATGGAAAAGGAGATGAGATGAGGAGGATGGGAGAGATCTACTATGTGACAGAAGTTAGATTTGGATCAGTCTCCACTGTCAGTCCCCCTCTCTCCTCCCTCGTTCCCCCATCGCCTAGCTCCGTATCCCTATCAACAGCTAAATCTAATTGGTTCTGTCAGGGCCAATCAAAATCTCTCTGGCAACACAGCGGAGCAGATGACAGGAGAGAGTGTATCACACACTCGCTTTTTAGCAGTTACAGAAACATGGGAGAGTGTATATTATGTGTGTGTATGTTATGTGTGTGTGTGTGTGTGTGTGTGTGGAGAGGCCAGAGACTGTGACCGAGAGAGGTGGTGTTTTAATCATGTTGATTAAGAGAGTCATTGATCTCCTCCCCCACTACCTCCCTGGAGAGACCTGACCACTCACTGGTCATCCATCATCAGCCAGGGGGAAGGACACATGTCAACCTACTGGTAAAGGCTAAAAACTAACCAATAAGACCCCCGAAAAGGGTCACAGGAGCACAGTCAGCCAATCAGATTCCTCCGAGGGGTCAGAGCTAGCCAATCACACACACCACACACTTTACAGGAGTCAGCACTCCAATCAGATAACAACCATAAGTCAATTTAGTCTCGGCTTGACTGGGACCTATGTTAACCTGTAGGCCCTATAACCACAGCTTTAATGAAAGTCTTCCACTCTGAAATGAAGTACAGGAACTTTTATACAAGGACTGCCTACCTGGCTCCTGTCTGCAGTATTTAAGGACTGCCTACCTGGCTCATTTCTGCAGTATTTAAGGACTGCCTACCTGGCTCCTTTCTGCAGTATTTAAGGGCTTTCATCCTAACCTCTTAATAAGCTCTGCCACCTAATTCAATCCTGTGGGACTGACTGAGTCACATTCCAACCTGAATGCCTTTCACATGGCATCTGCTTATAGCATCAGAGAGCAATTAGGGCTGAGAGCCAGACAGACAGAGACCTGGGCACTGGCTCCAGCTCTTAAAAACTGAGAGGGAGGAGGAGGGGGAAAAAGAGGTTTCGAGAAAAAAAAGTAAGAAAGAAAGCAAGAGAGAGAGAAGGACACATCACCCTCCATACACACCAAGAAGATCCTACACTACCAAAAACCCACCCCAGGAACCATAGCCCTGTTCTCCTGTGCCCTGAGTGTAGCCTACAGCAGAGCAGGGCTCGGAGACTCATGGACAGATTGGTTAGTGTTTATTTACAGGTCTAAGTAAGCCTGAATGGCCTTTACACAGGCAGGGTTGTGTGGAGATAGCCACCGTCTCTGCAGTAAGGCTCCAGGCAGACTGCTGAGGAGAGAGAAACACACTTTAAACCAGCTGCAAACAGGATGCCAGTCGGGAAGCCTTGAGGTGTGATGTCAGTTTGGGTTCAGTGATTGAGCTGTAAGTCGCTGAGAGAGACAATACTTTAGTGTTCAGTTGAGGAACGTGTGTTACCCCTTTACTGAAATCTATCTCACACTTCAGTTCCCCTGTCTCAGGAGAATGTATTACCAGTATTTAACCAGATACAGCCACCTCACTGTGCATGAAGTATATCAACCGGCCACCAACGTAGTGAGAGGGCTGGGACCGTTGCCTTTCAGCAGAGACGCTGGGAGACTAAAGACTTATGGGAGTTTAAAGTCCTTTAGTGGAGTTTGCAGAGGGAGATAGACAGCGTGCTGCTACAACTACTTTGAAGTGTAGTTTCAGAGAATAGGAGCTCGTGAAACACAACGAGAGACTGTGGATGTGTGAGGATTAGAGAAAACAGAGCGAGAGTGTGTTTAAGTGTTTGTGTAAGTGTGTGTGCGTGTGCGTGTGTTTGTGTGTGGATTAGAAGAGATATTATAAGAGAGGCTTTGTCTCTGCTAGAGCTGTTATCTGTGTGTGTAGAGGCAGACATTTTCTCATATGCGCACAAACAGATGCAGACACACACACACACTAACACACACAAGCTGTCGATGGAGCTAGCCAGCCACGTAGGGCAAAATCATGTACCGTGTTTGAAGCAAATTGAAAATCAGTGGTGAGGGTTTTTTCCTTTGTGAAGACAGAGCACGGCAAAACAACAAAATGCAAGGAAAAGATGACAGTGTCAACTCACAGCTACAGTACTGTGTGTGTGTGTGTGTGTGTGTGTGTGTGTGTGTGTGTGTGTGTGTGTGTGTGTGTGTGTGTGTGTGTGTGTGTGTGTGTGTGTGTGTGTGTGTACATGTTTAACTTGAAGTCCCCACAAGAATAGTAAACAAACAAATATTTGACCAACTTGGGACATTTTGTTCGTCCATGAGGTCAAATGCTATTTCTAGGGGGTTTAGGGTTAAGGTTAGAATTAGAGTTAGGGTTAGAATTACGTTAAGGATTAGGGTTAGGAGCTATGGTTAGTTTTAGGGTCAGGAGCTAAGGTTTAGGGTTAGGATTAAGGTTAGGTTTTTGGGTTAGGGTAAGAGTACAGGTTAGGGTTATGGTTAGGTTTAGAGATAGGGGTTAGGGAAAGTAGGATTTTGAATGGGACTGAATTGTGTGTCCCCACAAGGTTAGCTGTACAATACTGTGTGAGTGAGAGAGAGAGAGAGAGAGAGGTGGAGGTGTAATCTGTATGTTGGACAGCCTGTTTCTCTAACCATCATCCTTACACTTTCTTATTTTCTTTCTGCATGTTTGTTTAAACTGAAGATAGAAACACAAACACAGAGGACGTCCTCAACTCTTCAGTGCATGCTCACATCTACAGCATCGGAGTGCCTCACACAGAGTGCATTCACACAGAGGACACCAAGGTTGTTCAGTGTGTGTTTGTGTGTGTGAGAGAGAGAGAGCACTCTTTATTCAGATGTGCTGAGTGCTGTGTTTATGAATGAGCCATGTCACCTTCAGTGTGCCTGAGGGAGGTGGAGAGCTCCCACAGCAATTACCTGAGTGACTGACCTGGGTGACGAACCAGACAGAACCGGACTCAACTGGACATGGCATAACTGAGTCAGACTGAACAGGACTGAGCTGGGTTAAGCCATGCTGAACCAGATAGAACCGAACTCAACTGGACTTGGCAAAACTGAGTCAGACTGAAAAGGACTGACCTGGGTTAAGCCATGCGGAACTGGACTAAACCGGACTGATATGGACAGAATCCGACGGGATCAGAGATCATTAGACTGAAAGTCATTGAGCAAGACTGGAGTGGACTGAACGGGATTCAACTGTGAACTGGGTAGGGCCGCACTAAACTTGAATTAATTGTATTGAACCGGACTGACTGTCAAATTCTGGCTTGGAATCTGAACTGAGGTCATGATCTCTTGGCTGGAGCTGTAGCGAAAACACCCCACAGCTCCATGTCAAAACACAGTACCATCTACAGTACAGTACCGCTGGAAAGTGAACAGGTACTTAATGGCAGTTTTCCAGCCTACAGTTAATTCTCTATATGCTTCAGTTACTGTAATGTAGCCACCCTGACCCACGGCCCAACATCTGCTGTGAGCCACAGAAAACTAACCTGAGCTTTAATGGAACTTGTAACATAAGCTGCTGCACTTAGAACAGTTTAAGCTGACTCATAATTATTAGAGACTCAGCTAGGGTTAGAGTGGCTTCCAACCTGACTGGATTCATTACAGAGGCCACACAGCAACTCTCTGTGTGTGTCACGGATGTTGAAGGAGGAGGACCAAGGTGCAGCGTGGTGAGCGTACATTTTCTTTTGTTATAAAAATGATGCCGACAAAAAACAATAAACCATACAAAAACAAATTGTCAAGCTCAAAGGCTATGTGCCCTAAACAAAGTCAACTTCCCACAAACACAGGTGGGAAAAAGGGTACCTAAGGATGGTTCCCAATCAGAGACAACGATAGACAGCTGTCCCTGAATGAGAACCATCCCCGGCCAAAACATAGAAATAGAAAATCATAGAAACACAAAACATAGAATGCCCCCCCCCCCCCCCCCCCCCCCCCCGACCAAACCAAAATAGAGACATAAAAAGGATCTCTATGATCAGGGTGTGACAGTACCCCCCCCCCCCCCCCCCCCCCCCAAAGGTGCGGACTCCGGCCGCAAAACCTAAACCTATTGGGGAGGGTCTGGATGGGCATCTATCCGCGGCGGTGGCTCAGGTGCGGGACGCAGACCCCGCTCCACCGCTGGCTCACCCCACTTTGGTGGCACCTCTGGTGCGGGGACCCTAGCCGCCGACCCCGGACTGAGGATCCTCGTAGCAGGCCCCGGACTGGGGACCCTCGTAGCGGGCCCTGGACTGGGGACCCTCGTTGAGGCAGAGTTGCAAAGAAAAAGCTATATCTCAGACTGGCCGATAAAAAGAAAAGATTAAGATGGGCAAAAGAACACAGACACTGGACCGAGGAACTCTGCCTAGAAGGCCAGCATCCCAGAGTCGCCTCTTCACTGTTGACGTTGAGACTGGTGTTTTGCGGGTACTATTTAATGAAGCTGCCAGTTGAGGACTTGTGAGGAGTCTGTTTCTCAAACTAGACACTCTAATGTACTTGTCCTCTTGCTCAGTTGTGCACCGGGGCCTCCCACTCCTCTTTCTATTCTGGTTAGTGCCAGTTTGCGCTGTTCTGTGAAGGGAGTAGTACACAGCGTTGTATGAGATCTTTAGTTTCTTGGTAATTTATTGCATATAGTAACCTTCATTTCTCAAAACAAGAATCGATTGACGAGTTCCAGAAGAAAGTTATTTGTTTCTGGCCATTTTGAGCCTGTAATAGAACCCACAAATGCTGATGCTCCAAATACTCAACTAGTCTAAAGAAAGCCAGTTTTATTGCTTCTTTAATCAGCACAACAGTTTTCAGCTGTGCTAACATAATTGCAAAAGGGTTTTCTAATGATCAATTAGCCTTTTACAATGATAAACTTTGATTAGCTAACACAATGTGCCATTGGAACACAGCAGTGATGGTTGCTGATAATGGGCCTCTGTACGCCTATGTAGATATTCCATAAAAAATCAGCCGTTTCCAGCTCCAATAGTCATTTACAACATTAACAATGTCTACACTGTATTTCTGATCAATTTCATGTTATTTTAATGGACAATCTTTTAAATTTTCTTTCAAAAACAAGGACATTTCTAAGTGACCCCAAACTTTTGAACGGTAGTGTATGTGTGTGTGTGTGTGTTTGTTCGTTCATATACGTGTGCCTCAAACACCTGCCAGGCCGAGTGGAGTGACGATTTACCAATGTACGATTAGTGGGCAGTAACAGGCAGCTCTGTTAGCAGAGACACATGACTGACAGCTCAGTGACAGACAGGGGGAGGGGGAGGAGGGAGAGGGCCAGCAGGAGACAGGAGAGACAAGGAGGGTTAAGTGTGTTTTTTAGACTTTTCCTCTGTCCGACTCTGAACATTCAGGGTTTGTGTGAGAGGTGCGGTGCAGAGCGGGCTGACAGTACCTGTCATAGAGGTCCTCCTGATAGCACTCATAGTCCAGGTCATAGTCAGATCTGCAGAGAGAGAGGGTGATAGAGAGAGGAGGGGGGGGGGGGGGGGGGGGGGGTGGAGAGAGTGAGAGAGACAGTGAGTTGACAGTGGCCTGACACAAAGGCTCACAACTATCTTCACAGCTGACTGACAGAGGTGTTACTGACACACATGCACGCACACGCATGCATGGTGCACGCACGCACGGCACACACACACACGCGCGTGCACACACACACACAAAGTCATCCATCCCCTGTGAGAGCAGAACGTTAAGACAGGCTGATGAAAAACTGAGAGATCAAACAACATCTACCTATGATACAAGCAGCCTTTCAGATCTGTTCCTTATTAGGTGAGCTAAATATACTGTGCTATCAGAGATATTCCACTCTGTAAGCAGGCTGCTGGAATAGTGTGTACATAGTTAGAGCAGGGCTCTGGCAACTGGAAGGAATATGCTATTCATGATTTCTAGCCAGCTGGAAAAAGACATTGGAATTGTTGTGCCACAGCACCCAAGGTGGAAAATCCTTAGAAATTGTCCTGTGTTATGCACCAATGACCACAGGCTGCGCACTCTATGTGCTTCTACATATTCCAGCTCATTTACTGTGAAGTTAGACTGTCAGTTGTTGGTGTGTATGCACCCACCTGTGTATGTGCCTGTGTGTGTGTGTGTGTTTGTGCATCTCTGTGTGTGTTTGATTAAACTCAAATTGCTCACACCTTTGCCTACAATATATGGGCAGAGTTTGCTGTAGGTTGTAGTTTATAGATTACCCTATACGGTTTGGTGTGTAGAGCAGACCAGGGCAGAGACAGGAGTGACACTAAGCCTGATGGTAAGTAGCTCATACCCTGGTGTGTAGTTAAATAGAGCTCAGCATTTCTCTGTGTGTTTAATCCCTGCCTGACCACTGATACCCCAGCCCTGAAGTCTACGCACACACACACACACACACACACACACAGCAAATACCCTCCACTTATGCTTTCTGTAAAACTTTAAACCAGAGAAGAACTGTATTTATAGGTGCCTGAAAGGTGACTCATGTACCCATACTAATTCCTATTAATTCCTACACATATATTAATACACTGTATAAATAGAACAATCAGCATAGCCTCTACTAAATGTAATACATGATCACCTCAAGGTGAGTAGCATACAGTACGTGGGTGATACAGATGGTATCAGCATGGTTCATCATTCTCTCAAACAGATGGATCAAACCAGACACACACAGACGCACAGATGCATGACATACACATGACACACACAAACAAAATCACAACCACGTACACACAGAGATGAATGACAGACATAACTCACTCTCATCACACACACACATACACACACACACACCTAAAGTCCCTCTGTCCTATCTGTCTCTGCA
Organism: Oncorhynchus mykiss; assembly: GCF_057628025.1. Lineage (NCBI taxonomy): Eukaryota > Metazoa > Chordata > Actinopteri > Salmoniformes > Salmonidae > Oncorhynchus > Oncorhynchus mykiss. The sequence continues at coordinate 20,550,879 of NC_143047.1, read as the reverse complement.
GGGGGCTGGTGAGTCTCAGTGCTGTAATCATGCTGTTGACTGGAGGAAAGTGATGTATCAGTAAACATGTCAGGAAGTACAGCAGGAGACTAAACGTAACACTTTTTCACAGCTAAAAACATACAGTACACACGGACAGATGTGCTGCACACACATACACGCACACTTTCTTTTGCTCACTCTGTATGTAAATGTGATTCAGAATGTAGCAACCCTGTCTCTGAAGTGTTGAGATAGCTAGCAGTGTTGGTATAAAAGTGTGTGCTTGTGTACCTGAGGTGTGTGTGAATTCCTAATGAATTCTCCTCCGGCTACCCGCAGCCAAACTGTTTCTGGTTTTCTCCCCTCGTCTGAAGACAGTTGGATTTTCTGAGCTCCATATTCTGCCATCTTCAAATAATCTGTAATAAGTGTCAACATGTACATCTCATCACGCTCTTCCCCAGCTGTGTTTTATGATTTAGCTCGAGGTCTGATCAATTTGCAGAAAGGCTTCTATTATTCTAAATACCGGTAGGCCTTTCATGTGAAATGGAAGACATCTATGTTTCCAGCTATCCCTATTTAACATTGTCATGACGTTGGCCTGGGGTTAGGTTTATGACAGTCATAAATACCTCTTCCCTCCTTTTCCGGCTCTCTACCCTACTGATGTTACATTTACAAAACCCTTGGTTAACATAGAGATTCTGGGAACATCAGAAGGTGGGGGGAAATGAACTATATTCTGGTTATCGACCAATGGAACATATGTGGTGGTACTTAATGAATATGATGTCAGTTCGGTTGTCATCTGAGACATTCTCATCAATGATAAGATGACATAAACTCTACAGTGGAAAGTCTATACATCAGAGTTATCGGATTCACATTGAATTGTTGTTCAATTTAAATGTTTGAATACGAAATTATTCGTGATGGGATGAAATGTGATTTTAGCTTCTAAAATGAGAGATTTGGGTTTTCATAAGGCAGGGCTCTGCTTAATCAGTGCCCCGCCCATGTGAAGGGACATGGGCTAAAAAACTTTTCAAACACACCCTCCTCTCCCTTCTTATATAAAGCCTTGACGACAATATAACCTCCTGTTCCGAGGATGTGAGGACGATGGTCCGATATCAGAATGGTTCAGATAATAACTACAGAAAGAAGCCAACATCAGCGTGAGCTTTGGTTGCGAATGGTATGAACTTTGAACTCTTATTCACTACAGAAGTGATACCTCCTAGCCGTTGAGTTAGCAACAGCCGTTGCAAACGAGGGTTAGGAAAGAACAGACAGAGGATTCCGTCTATCACTCAATGACGTTACTACAACGTATCCAATTGACAACCGGAGGCATTCTTCAAAGGACAAAGGACTCGGTTGGGCAACACGGCCTTCCATCTACCACCAACCTACCGAAGCGCAGCTCAGAGTAAATATTTATTGCATTTTCCTTTTCCAAATGGGCGGTAATTTAGAATGCATGAGATACTGTATTTACGATAGCACAGCTTCACCCTTTGTTCCTCAGTCTTCCTGCTCTTCCACTCAAACCCAGCCCTTTTCCTTTGTGTAACACGCTGTCACATCTGTTCCGCCCGCTAGAGACGTTTTCCTTTATGATGTAATTTATAATCAAGTTATGATTTAATTATGTGTATGTGTAATTCTGTGTGATTAGTTAGGTATTTAGTAAATAAATAATTAAACCCAATTTTGTATTGCTGATTCAACTTGTTAGCCAGGTAACCAAGAATTTACAACTTTCAGATGAGACTGAATTAAGATGACGATTAATATTGACTGCTATTGATGTAAAATATTACTAGGTCTTTAAGAGTTTATTCGGAAGATAAGAGCTCTATAAATATTATTTTGTGGTGCCCCGACTCTCTAGTTAATTACATTTACATGATTAGCTCAATCAGGTAATATCAATTACGGATAAATTATTTTATAGAATAGCATGTCATATCACTTGATCCGGCATAGCCAAAGACACGACAACATGATGGAAACTCAATCCCCTGCAGGGGAGCACACTCTGGTTGAAGGTTTCTTTCCATGTCCAAATGTGTGTGGGTCTGCACAGTCCAGGGTTGGCTGTGTGGATTAGGGTTTATGTGCGTTGTACTACTGAACCAAAACAAAACCACTCTAGCCAGTTCCAAGACCCTGACAAAACCGTTCTACTTAGCCACCATTGAAACTGAACTCAAACAGAACCTTTCCACTCAGTCTGATAATAGGACCCACCTGAACACAACACAACCTCTCAACCTCTACCCGCAGATTCCCTGTACTCAGCAGAACACCATGAGCTAACAGATCTGGCGGCCAACAGAAGTTCTGTGCTCAGGCAGGGAGGAGAGACGGCGTGAGCAATCGGGAGAGAGAACATCGCCACGGGCCCCGGCACAGATGAGGGGCTCTGTGTCCTAATGGGGAACTCGAGCGGAAGAAAATAACAACTATTTGCCAAACTCTCACAGCAGGAAAACTAAGACAGACTGACTCACTCTAACTCTCTTTCTCCCTCTTTTTCTCTATCATTTTCTCTCCTTGCAGCAATGTTCTAGTTGGTAATCTGTGTCATTTAGCACTGGGAGGAGAGAGAGAGAGTCAGGACAGAAAACAATTTCCATTTCCTCTTCCATTATCCAAGCCATCTTCTGTTATTAGAGTGGCTAAACTCTTCAACCAAGTCTGAGACAAACAGACAGACATGTCAGGTATTAGTGCCTTTCTGCAGTTTGAAAACATAGGAGACCACATAGTGCATTACAGTATCATCATCCTTTTAGCCGAGCACTCCGGAGAGGCATTGTGATTGCAACACCACCTGCCTGGTGAAAAGACAGATTCCCTGCTCCAGAATGGTCACCATGACCAAAATGACTGCTGTGAGACCATAAGTCAGTGATATTCTCCTAGTGGGGTCACGGGGGAACTTCAATGGGGTAGCCAATTTTTTATATATTTTTTAATGCAATGAATTGAAGGTTATTTGTTGATGTAACATTTTAAATGTACCAATTTTAAGGTTTTAATGTTTAAGGTTAGATTTGGTGTGGGGTGGGTTCACTAGGCATTTGGGGGGGGGGGGGGGGGGTCCCCAGAAATTCTGGCTGAAAAATGGGGTCCCCGCTGAACCATAATGTTGAGTGATTCGTGCTTTTTGAGGTCGGTTTGGTTTTGGTTCCATTCTATGAAGAAGAAAAAAAAAGCCGTTTTTGATTTCGGTTTCAAATGATATATTTTTTCATTCATTGCACTATGCGTTGTGTGGGTTGAATGCTGTAACAATAGATAATAAAACAAGTCCCATGATGGTAGTGAGGGCCAATTACTGCTTATCACTTATTAACCATCATTTATTCACATTACTTTAATAAAATATTTCAGTTGTGCATATTACTTTTGTTTTATTTGATGACTTTATTATTTCATTCCAAGTCATCCTCTCATCTCTATAGAGCGGCTGCCTATGCTGTCTGACAAAATCACTATTTTGGAGTTTTTCAAAGTAAAAAAGGCATACTTTTATGACTGCTGAATACCAGCTATCACTCACTTATATCATGTATTTTCAGAAAGAGATACCTAGCAAAATGTTGGTTAATTGCTCAGCGCTACTCATCCAGCAACACAACCAACTGGAGTAAACCAATCACGCTCTGGATTGTCTCTATAATGACATAATGGTCTCTGGAATGGAAGCTTTGTTGCACTGACAAAGTCCTTTCTGAAAAGTATTATTTATTTCATGTGATTAGTGATTCTTGTTAATGTAAAAATGTTAAAAATGTCAACCCTGTTGTCAACTGAACTCTTGTTTTAATACTGTATGATGAAACTATTCCTTTCTAAATCATTTAATCAAAAGAAACATTGAACATCTAATAGTCAAATCCTAGTTTAAAAGCAAGTGAGCTGGTTCCACTCTTTTTGGACATTTTGGGGTCTTTTGTGAAAACTGAGTGTGTCGTGCATAACACATCAACCCTGTTACCCATACAGTGGTGACCCGTCATTCAGGGCAGGTGGGGCTGTTTTGAGCCCCACATATTTAGCAAAAAAAAAACAGGCTTGCCTGTTTTGCATGTGATTTTGGCTTCAATACATGTCACATATTAGTTTGCCAACAATGCAGCATCAAAAAATATATAATTTAGTTAATAAAGCCGCAAAACAAACATGGTCTCTTTTTTGTTTTCTTGAGTGAGGCAGCTCTAAAATGCAGGTGTTTCAGCCTAGCTCAGTGCTTTCTGTGGTGGTGGGGCAAGCCAACAGAAAATACAGAGCGTTGCGCCGTGATTGGCTCAGTGTTCTGTCACTCATGGAGACACTACGTCACCACCAAATCTAAAGGGAGTGCTCGCCCATCCAAGAAGGCTCAAGGTCATTGGCCACAGATAAAATGACGTCAAATCACATTATATCTACAGTGGCTTTGATTGGACTGATCTTAGCTAGCAGTCATCATCATGAACCAATCGACAAACTACTGCCAAATCCTTTTTAATCCTTGTCAACCCTTGTCATATGAAGATAAATAATGAAGAGAAATTATAGATACAATGTATCGATGCTCATCGGCCATTGGGCATAAACATTACAAAACAAGTTGGAAATCAATCTAATTCAACAATAAGTGGTTTGGAAGGAATCAGTGGCTAACTGCAAGCATTGCAAAGCAATCATTAGCCTGCTATTCAGTGGAGTGACTGTGTGGTCCCAAGTCTAAGATTAAGAGTCTCTTTTCCTAGTTCAACAGCAACACAACCACCTTGAGTAAACCAATCACACACTGGTTCTCTTTAATGACATAATGCTCTCTGAGTTTGTGAGTGGAAACATGAGAGAAAGAGAGAGAGAGGAAGCTCAGTGAAGCGGCTGTTGTCAGTGTGCTCCCTCTCCAGCCTCTAGTTATGGCACACACCTGTCACCATCGTTACGCGCCATCTACGCATAATGACACTCACCTGGACTCCATCACCTCCTTGATTACCTGCCCTTTATATGTCACTCCCTCTGTCATGTTGGCGCGCTGTTCGTGTTTCTTGTTGGGTTTGTTTATTTATTAAATGTATTCATGTCCTGAACTTGCATCCCGACTCTCATTGTACTGTACATCGTCACTGCTGTGTGTGTGTGTGTGTGTGTGTGTGTGTGTGTGTGTGTGTGTGTGTGTGTGTGTGTGTGTGTGTGTGTTAAAAGGCAGTGCAGGGTCACTAAAGGCTGATTCATTTATTTTCATTATTTCTTGAGTGCCCCAGCAATCCATTAGACATGGCTAGCTACAAATCATCTCCCCTTGCTGGTCGCATAGCATGTGTGTGTGTGTGCAGATGTGGAAGGTGGCGGTGTTGTCTGTGGTAAGCATTGAGACTTCCCCCTGTTGACAAACAGCATATACTCACACATCCCTACACAATACAAATGCTTCAGGGTTAATGTTCGTATGTCGTTATGTTACACAGTGCCGATGCTGTTCCTGTCCTGTTTAATGTCTGTGCTATATTAAATGTTGACTCCCTGTACCTGCTTCTCATCTCCAGCGTCAGTCCTTACAGTTGCATGAAATTATTTGTTTTAACATGGTGAAACTATTCCTCGAAGAAAAATCTAAAGAAACATTGAACATCTAATAGTCAAATCCTATTGTAAAATCAGGTGAGCTGGTTCTACTCTTTTTGGCCATTTTCTGGTGTTATGTGGTGGAAAACTGAGTGGGTCGAGCATAACACGTCAACCCTGTTACCCATAGACAGGCTAGAAATGTTTTAACAATTTAATTTGTATTGTGACACAAATTTACCCCCACCAAGTGACACTACCCAAAATTGACTAATTTCTTAGAAATTTCCACTGTTTGCTCTCTTCCTCCCACCTCCCTCCCTCCCACCTCTCTTCCTCCCACCTCCCTCCCTCCCTCTCTCCTTCAACCTCCTCCTCCCTCTCTCCTTCAACCTCCTCCTCCCTCTCTCCCTCTCTCCTTTCACCCCCCCACCTTCCACCTCTTCCTCCCTCTCTCTTTCAACCTCCTCCTCCCTCCCTCTCTCCTTCCACTTCCTCCTCCCTCCCCCCCACCTTCCACCTCTTCCTCCCTCTCTCCTTCAACCTCCTCCTCCCTCCCCCTCCTTCCACCTCCTCCCCCCTCTCTCCTTCCACTTCTCCCTCCTTCTCTCCTTCTACTTCCTCCCCTTTTCTCATTCCCACTCTCCCCTCCCTCCCTGGTGTATTAGTTGTGAAGTGCTGTCTTCGTCCCTCTCCTCCCAGAGGACCTAGTAGGCAGGTATCAGGTGATTTATGTTCTGATAAAGTTCCCACTCCGACCTGAGCCGTGCTGTGCTGGTGTAAATCATATCAGTCTAATGCAAGGGGAATGAAACTAGCCTCTTAAACACAGGGGAGGAGCATCAGCCCTGAGTTATGACTGCCCACGGTCAGAGAGTCGTACAATCATGCTCACACTCAACTCTTACAAGAGAACGTCCAGAGAGCCCAGTCCAAGTCTCTAGTCTGACACAGAAAGGAGAGTGTGATAGAGGAATGGAACACTCTGAAACCTTAACCCAGGTGTGTTTTACTGAGCTTGTAGCTCCTCACTGCTCTCTGCCAGCTCCACACTTCTCTTTGATGTACTGAGCCATGGCCGTGCAGGACATTTCCGCTTCTTGCTACTAACGTGGATGTAGTGGAGGTAAGAGACATCAATCTTACTGCTGTGGCTTGTCCAGTGCTGTACGGGCAGGCTAGGTTATATAGTTGGGGGAAACACTACAGCTGGCTGTTTAAGGGGGGAAAAACTCCTACATTCACATGTTTCTCAGAGTAGAACGGTGGTCAAGGCATCTCAGAGTAAAAAGGTGGTCAAGGCATCTCAGAGTAGAAGGGTGGTCAAGGCATCTCAGAGTAGAAGGGTGGTCAAGGCATCTCAGAGTAGAAGGGTGGTCAAGGCATCTCAGAGTAGAAGGGTGGTCAAGGCATCTCAGTGAGATGAGGGAGAGGGATATGAAGAAGGGAGAGGTGGGTGATACCCTTGTTGACTGTTTCGGTGTGACTGTTTAGTACTACCTCAGAGACCAGGGAGAGTGTTCTCTTACACCCCCCCCCCCATCTCTCTCTCTCTCTCTCTCTCTCTCTCTCTCTCTCTCTCTCTCTCTCTCTCTCTCTCTCTCTCTCTCTCTCTCTCTCTCTCTCTCTCTCTCTCTCTCTCTCTCTCTCTCTCTCTCTCTCTCTCTCTCTCTCTCTCTCTCTCTCTCTCTCTCTCTCTCTCTCTCTCTCTCTCTCTCTCTCTCTCTCTCTCTCTCCTGGGGCTGTGTTTAGAGGGCTATTAAAGAAAAGTGCTGACCACTCCTGCGTTGATAAACGAGGGATTTAGTAGGGCTCCTCTGCGCTCTGGCTGGGGCACAACTATCTGTACTGTACACTCTGAGATTAGACTGTGCACACCAGGGGGCAGAGTATCATGCAGTGTGAAACACTGACATTTTTGCACTGTAAACAGTTTAGTACTGAACACAGTCCAAGTGGGTGCATTCTATAGGCTCCTACACAGAATATTTGAGATCAGAATTTTAAACATCCACAGTGTTCCATTTAACACTTTCTTAGTGTGTATATGTAACCCACCAAAATAGTTTTAAAGTAACACTTTTCAGAGTGTTGATAAACTAACACCCGGAGGGTGTTTGATCCCTAACACCACGGGTGTTGCAAATTCCAACTGAAATTAACACTTTATAAGAGCTGATTCTAACACCTGTGGTTATGCCTTATTTGTATAATAATTTCCCAGGCTGCCTTTTAAGTGAATTTTCTAGGTACCAGTACCACCCATGACAGTGTTTGCTAGTGACAGAGACATCATTTTAGCATTTGATGGCTTTCAGTCCTGTAGCGTTTCACCAGGTGAGTGCCTAAGTTAATATTTTATCATAAAAATGTTATTATTCATGAGAATACATTACTTTTTTTTGACAATATCATACTTTGACAGCCTTGTTTTACCCTAACACAGTGGTCTGAAACTGCTGGTTTGCAGGCCACATTGGCAAGTTATATTATGCTGTGTAATTCAGTGCCTTCAGAAAGTGCTTCTACAAAGTATTGACTCAGGGGTGTGAATACTTATGTAAATGAGATATTGCTGTATTTAATTTCGGAAAAACATTCTCTCACTTTGCCATTATGGGGTATTGTGTGTAGATGGATAATTTAAAAAAGGCTGTAACACAACAAAATGTGGAATAAGTCAAGGGGTATGAACACTTTCTGAAGGCACTGTAATTCCTATTGAAATCCAGCCAGTTCAGATATCCAACAATTGGAACTTTTAATCACCCACAATCTGCCATTAGAATGACTGCCAAGGAAGATTCTTAAATTAGACTATGTCCTCTTTCCGGATTAATTGCTATGACATGCTATTCTATAAAATACTTTATCCGTAATTAATATCACCTGATTGAGCTAATCAAGTAAATGTAATTAACTAGCGAGTCGGGCACCACAAAATAATATTTATAGAGCTGTTATCTTCCGAATAAACTCTTAAAGATTTAGCAATATTTTACATCAATAGCAGTCAACATCGTCATCTTACTTCAGTCTCATATTCTGAAAGTTGTACATTCTTGGTTATCTGCAAGAATCCCGGTTAACAAGTTGAATCAGCAATACACAATTGGGTTTAATTATTTATTTACTAAATACCTAACTAATCACACAGAATAACGAACACAAATAATTAATTATACCGGGATAATTCTTTACGTCATAGGAAACGTCCCTAGCGGGCGGAACAGATATGACAGCTTGTTACACAAAGGAAAAGGGGCGGGGTTTCAGTGAAAAAGTAGGACACTGGAACAGAGGCGAAGCTGTGCAATCGTAAATACAGTATCGTATGCATTCTAAATGACCGCCCATTTGGAAAAGGAAAATGCAATAAATATTTACTCTGAGCTGCGCTTCAGTAGTTTGGTGGTAGATGGGAGACCGTGTTGCCAAACCGAGTCCTCTGTCCTTTGAAGAATGTCTCTGGTGTTCACTTGGATAAGTTGTAGTAACGTCGTTGTATGGTAGATGGGATATGTTGTAATAACATATTAAAACATGTAATGACGCATTCACGGACTGTTGTTAAACACACTGATAACCCATGAATATACACTGCTCCAAACCCTTTGGGATGGGCTACAAAGACACAGAACTCTGTCAAGAACCAATGTGATACAGACAACAGGCTGGAGAGGACTGTCTATCACCTACGAACAACCAACCAGGAGCCAGGACTACTAGAATCTACCTACGTCATTTCAATGTATAAATGTACTGCCCAAATATGTGTTACGCCCTCTTTTTCCGAAACCTCCCTAAGAGTGGACGATGAGAGCCGTGCTGCACGTTTGCCAGATATCACTATGCTAGATTAAAAGGCCTCAAATATACCGTATCCGCCTTGTCCAGAGTCTCATCTTGGTCTTGTCTCTCCTATAACTAATTCATTGACAAATTGGTAGCTAGAGGATGGTAGAAATCCATGAATTCGGTCCATAGATTTGATGAGAGAAAAGACAAGTTGACGACAGATTCTAGAAGGACGGGCGACCTGTCTACAGGAGCCATCGGGGATTCAACTCGCCTCAGGAAACTGACCAAAGAGCTCGACATTATAAAGGTACGCAGAACCGGTTTAATCGAATTCTGCATATTATAGTATAATCAATATCCAAATTATGGTCAGAAGTACTGAGTGCGTGAGTATGAATTGCCGTTAAATTTATGAAAAAATTATCCAATAACCAAAGGCATTTGCATAATGATATCTGTGTAAATATATTGTTCAAATCTGATTCAAATAGTCCTGCAACAGTAATAAAATTACTGGGTGTCGCGGTGAGGAATTGGAGGACAGAATGTGATATATTGTTTAAAATCTAATCCATATAGTCTGGCAATAGTTGATATGTAAATCAACTAGGTGTTACGGTGAAGGATTTGATAACAGAATTTGATGGAATGTGATGCACTGTTTTAATCGGGTCCAGATAGTCTGGCAATTTTCGATTTGGCAATCGTTTAGGTGTTACGGTGAGGGATTCGATAACTCAGTGAAATGAAATATGAATGAGATGATGAAATGTTTTGTTAATTGATCGAGACACATAACAAAGACTGGGACTAGTGGAGTTGACATCCCACTAGGAGCATCAGTTAATAAGCTAAAAAATTGGACTAGGAGTGAAGGAATTAAACCTGATCTCTCCAGATTAATGTCACTGATTCACCGTTCCATGAGACAGAGTGATACTGACCACCGGCTCTAAATTTGACCGCCGAGTCAAAAGTTTGGGCGGGGCTGTGCGGCCGCCGTGCCGTGTAACGAATTGATTTCTGTTCTCTTTGTGCTGTTGGGGTTGCCTAGAATTAATTTGACAAATATTATAGAAGGCATTTGAATGCTTTGACATTGACCCAAAAGTAGGCGTTTGGGACACTAACATTTCGCCAGGCAGTAGAAATGTGTGAACCTGTAAAATTACTCCAGTAAAATACCCTAGACGCATGATTATCTCGCGAATATCCCTTTGCGATATTATAGTACAGCAATTCTACAAAACTCTGTGTGCACGAGGGTGAGACACGAGAGATAAGTCTGTGTGGGCACCAGGGATACATCGCTGGTTTTGACCAAGTGACGGGCTAAGTGCACATAGTTGCGGAGGGCCATAGTGCAATGTGCAACATTTAGTTGTTTTTAATTGTTTTACATAATTTTTTATCGGACCCAGACATAGTGAATCGTCAATATGGCCTCAATTACCGTTCCCAAACTCAAATTCAATGAATATTTAGATCAGAGAATACAGGAAAGGGCAGGAGGAAAACAGGAATATAAATCAATAAAGAAGATATGGGGGGAAATTAGGCTAAGATGGACCCAGGCAGGTTACATTGGTGGAGTTGCCCCATCCAGGGAACAACTCAGCACTATGGAAAGAGAATTAGAGGAGGCAGTCAGGCACGGGAGAGAGAGTGAGGCAGAAAAGAATAGCAGCCATTTTTTTTCAAGAAAAAAGGAACGAAGGAGAGAGAGAGAGCGGAGGCGGAGCTGAGAATAGGGACATGGGCAATAGAGGTGAAAAAAAGGACATGCCCACAAAAGAAACCTGATATGATGGGGGTGCTTGCTGGGGCCTCAGATGACGTCAGAGAAGGCACAAACAACAACCACAACACACCACCACCCACCGTGACCACCCCATCGGCCCCGCTCCCTCTATACCCACCACTGCCACAGGAAGAGAAGACTGAAGTGCCACCTCCCTATTCACAAAATCCATTCGCATACCTCCCACACAACCCATTTAAAAACCCACACCACACCAGCAGCCATACAGGCCCCGGTCTTCATGGTGAAGGGAGGACAGCTAAAAGGGAACATGACTGTGGGGATTCAAGAAGGCCACCTCGTCTGTGAAGAAAGGCCCGATTGCTCAAGCCCCACAGCACTACAAGGCCCAGGTGGGTCCCTGCTGAACTACCCACAAGGAAGGGAAGGTGGATCTCAACCGGGCCTCCTAAAGAGAGAAGGCCACGATATTATTCAGTTCTCCTCTACTCCAAACACAGACAATTAGCTGAAATCATAGGCTTGACACAAGCACTGAAAGGAGCAGGAAGGGGCCTACCAACTTCCCCTACGCCCAGCAGTTGATCCACGCTTCGTTGAGTACCAGCCTGGGAAGATCGCTTTGATGGGACAGATGCCCAGCCTACATGGAGGAGCCTCTACATGGATACACTAACTGCAATGAAAATACTACTACCCAAAGCCACGAACACAGGATGAGGAGGAGGAGGAGGAAGAGGACCCCCTCCTCTACAATACAACCACCCAGGGCCCAGCCACATGCAGCAGCAACAGCAAGATTACAACCAACCACAGTTTCAAGGTATGGCAGGGAACACCATGCCCTGGCCATAAAAGATGCCCACACTGTCTGAAACCCCAGAAGTGTACTGGCCAAAATGCCTACCCACAGGGCCTGCCACCCCTCACATCCAGTTTAAGTTCAACCAACTGAAAGCTCAAATCTACACTGCACCCATTAAAGACTCCCCAAGCTGAGATCCATTGCACACTCAATGCAACAGAAACCGATGACTGCCTCTACACTGCAGACTGGGACGAAGACAGGATGCACCTGACCCCTCCTATCAGGTGTTGTACCATTGTGTGAGGCCCAGAGGGGGTGGCAGCACCGGTCATCCTACGATCAAGGAACCTCCATGCACCCCTGGCCTGGACGGCTGAAGCATCAACAGCCATAGCACTCCTGAAAACAGATCTATCAGCGGCAGCAGCTCTGACTGCACCTGACTACAAGAACAAGTTCCATTTGGATGTTTCTGGAAGGGAAGGATTCACCTCATCCGTCCTATTCCAGAAACAAGAGGGGGAGAGACGGGTCTTGATGCACTACTCTTCTAAACTTGACCACATTGAGGTAGGACAGTCAACATGCTCCAGATACGTTGCTGCAGTAGCAAAAGCTATTGAAAAAACAGCTCACAGCCATCATCCCTCAACCAACATCGGCCCAATTAGCTGAAATCATCGGATTGACGCAGGCCCTCATCAGAGGAAAAGGAAAGACTGTGAATATCTATAGAGACTCAGCCCATGCCCATGAAGCAGTCCACACTGATGGACCCAGAACTTTTATGAGAAGCACATGGCCCCACACACACAAAGGCAAACTAAAGACCCTCCAAAAGGCCCTCACATAAAAAATATGACTGACTTATTTATTTTATGACGAATGCAATGTTTGTGACAGACACAACCCAAAGAAACCATATCGAACACCAATGGGCTCATACCCATTACCTAATGCATGATTTCAGGTTATTAGCATAGAATACACAGACATGGGGGCGGATAAGGTGGTTAATGGGAAACAATACCTATTAGTGATGGTGGATAGGTTTTCCAAATGGGTAGAGGCAATTCCAGCGGCGGGGGAGGATGCGAAGTCAGTTATAGGCCACAATCCCAAGATCTCATGGAACGCGCAAGTCAAACGTATGTGCCGGGTCGAAGTTGAAATGGGTCGAAGCCCTGCCCCTGGCGTTGATGGCCATGAGAGCCTCACCAGGATCAGGCACCCATCTCTCTCCTCATGAGATAATGACTGGTAGAGTCATGCCTGGCCCACCAAGGGAGGGAGGTCATATGCCCGCCCTTGATGTGCAATAAATTGTAATGTCTAATTATGTGAAAAAACTGACGGTTCTCTCTGCAGCACTCTCTACCCAGGTTCACAAGGTACCGGAGGGGGAGCTGCCGGGGGACACGCCACCACTGAAGGTAAAGGTTGGAGACTGGGTAAGGGTGAAGGTCCACAAGAGAAAGTGGCTGGAACCCAGGTGGACTGGTCCGTACGAAGTGAAGGAGGTTACTTCACACTCAGTCCAGGTCAAAGGTAAATTGGGCGCACCTTGGCACCACCTCACACATTGTACACCAGCTCCAACCCCTTCCCGCACACTGACGGAAGTCAGAACCGACCTAAGTGGTCTACATTCGGCCCCAAATCTTGCACCTCCTTAGTCAGGGAAAATGGGAGGTTCAACCCCATATTCACTGACTAAGTCACACCGTACTCCTTGGGAACGGTTGGGGATCTCCGGACCACTGTTTGTTATTTTTCTTCTCATGGGAGGAGTCACTGTATGTACACTCACATGGCTTATAAACCAACAGATGCACCCACTACAGATGCACCCACTACAGACTCACACACTGAATTCTACTCTGCCAGGTGAAACTAACTCTCTCTCTTTTCCCTCTTATCTACCACAAGACCATACCGTTTCTAGGCGTGAGGTGGGAGTCACTAAGTGCACCCCCCAGGAGTTGAAGAGCACCACCTTGTGTTTGCCTTTCAATGCCACCACCACCGTTTACCTGCCTTGGGGCCTTTTGGGTCATGCGCAAAATAGTTTGGGGCTACCTGCCTGGACCTATTCCAGTTTTAACTGGTATATAACCAAAGGGGGATATGGTGAGTGGTCTTGGAAAAACTTGGTGGCAGAAACGGGGCATGACTGGTCCAGCTATTCCAAGGGACGGGTTGTTCTTGCCTGGCGCAAACGGCTTACATTTTCACGCACTGGTTTTCAACTAAAGCTGATTGTACGACCTGGGACCACTATGGGGTGTCAGGTTTTTACGTTGGCCCCATATGTAGATACCGACAGGGCTGAAGTCCATTTCACACTATATATCTGTGTTACGCCAGAACCACAGCCTACTTCTGTGACGGTGCGTGACGATATGGCAAAGCCACATACCCTGCCCCAGCACAGGGATGGGTGGGGTTCTGCTGTTTTAGTGGTCACCACCCCTACCCCGGATGAGAACATTCGGGTTGCTACAGGTATCTCAGGTTTGTCTAACAATTGGCTATTATTGACCGAACAAGCAGCCAATACAACCCCCACTAGTTGTGTAGTTTGCATGGGTGCCCGACCATTGCTCCGCATTGTCCCGGCTACTGTCGAGATCGGATGTTTAATGCCCCTTATGGACCAAGACAATCCGACTGGTAATTGTTTCTTGTGGGATGCAGTTTACCCTGTTGTCTCCGCTACGGACAGGGCACCAGTATTTTCCTCTGATGTTGCCAGGGCCGAATTCTCCTGTATTAACATGACAGGGGGTATACTACAGTTAGGTTTGCTCCCTGTTGGTTGGTGTAAAAATACTATCGTAGTAGTTGGTGTTTTTAAGCCAGTGATCAGGGCTGACATCTGGTGGTGGTGTGGGGGACCTCGGCTTTTTGACAGACCTCCCAATAAGGCTACGGGTACTTGTGCGCTTGTAACACTTCTACTGCCTATCTCTGTTTACCCTATAGGTGTGGGTGATTTGGTGACCCGGATACAGGCTGTGGACCCACAGTTTCTGCCTACCAGAACCAAGCGGGAAGCAGCCCTGACTGTTGGGGATCCCACGTATATTGATGCTATAGGTGTTCCTAGGGGGGTCCCTGATGAGTACAAGCTGGTGGACCAGGTCGCCGCAGGTTTTGAATCATCTCTCTGCTGGTGGTGCACTGTGAATAAAAATGTTGACCGCATTAACTATATACATTTCAATGTCCAAAAATTAGGGAACTGGACTCAACAAGGTTTTGAGGCCGTACATGGTCAACTGGCGGCTACCTCCCTTATGGCTTTTCAAAATCGCATTGCCGTTGACATGTTGCTGGCTGAGAAGGGTGGGATATGTTTTATGTTTGGGGAGCAATGTTGCACATTTATCCCCAATAACACAGCCTCTGATGGCAGTCTCACTGTTGCGTTAGAAGGACTACGTACCCTGAATGGTAAAATGAAATCCCACTCTGGGGTTGATACCAGCACGTGGGACTCCTGGATGGATGCATTTGGTAAATATAAGGTCCTGGTCTCTTCTATTCTGGTCTCTATCTCTGTGTTTGTTGCAATATTAACCCTCTGTGGCTGTTGTTGCATCCCATGTGCCCGCTCCCTGCTTTCTCGAGTCATTACTTCTGCTATTGCACCAAATAATGACCCTGCACTGATGTTCCCCCTCCTACAACAGGAGGATCCTCTGGTGGAGTTTGAAACATGCACATATGAGTAATTTTCACGTCTCTTTGGAGACGTGAAGAGGGGGACTACAAATTTCCTAAAATGTCCTATTCTATTTTTCTTACATTTAGTTTTTGTCACGTCTAGTAGACGTGAAGAGGGGGTGTTGTAATAACATATTAAAACATGTAATGACGCATTCACGGACTGTTGTTAAACACACTGATAACCCATGAATATACACTGCTCCAAACCCTTTGGGATGGGCTACAAAGACACAGAACTCTGTCAAGAACCAATGTGATACAGACAACAGGCTGGAGAGGACTGTCTATCACCTACGAACAACCAACCAGGAGCCAGGACTACTAGAATCTACCTACGTCATTTCAATGTATAAATGTACTGCCCAAATATGTGTTACGCCCTCTTTTTCCGAAACCTCCCTAAGAGTGGACGATGAGAGCCGTGCTGCACGTTTGCCAGATATCACTATGCTAGATTAAAAGGCCTCAAATATACCGTATCCGCCTTGTCCAGAGTCTCATCTTGGTCTTGTCTCTCCTATAACTAATTCATTGACAGATACTTTGTCTGTTCCTTCCTAACCTGCGTTTGCAGCTGCGGTCGCTAACTCAACGGCTAGGAGGTATCACTTCTGTCGTGAATAAGAGTTCAAAGTTCATACCATTCGCAACCAAAGCTCATGCTGATGTTGGCTTTGTTCTTGTAGTTTTATCTGAACCATTCTGACATAGGATCGTCATCCTACCTCATGGGAACAGATAGTTAGTTATGTTGTAGTCAAGAGCTTATATAGGAAGGAAGAGGAGGGTGTGTTTGAAAAGTTGTATAGCCTTTGTCCCTTCACAGGGGAGGGTCACTGATTGAGCAGCCCTATTTTATGAAAATCCAAATCTCACATTTTAGAAGCTAAAATCACATTTCATCCCATCACAAATCATTTCAAATTCAAACATTTAAATTGAACAACAATTCCATGTGAATCTGATAACTCTGATGTATAGACTTTCCACTGTGGAGTTTATGTCATCTTATCATTGATGAGAATGTCTCAGATGACAACCGAACCGACATCATATTCATTAAGTACCACTGCATATGTTCAATTGGTCAGATTACCAGAATATAGTTCATTCCCCCCCACATTCTGACATTCCCAGAATCTCTATGTTAACCAAGGGTTTTGCAAATGTAACCTTAGTAGGGTAGAGAGAGGAAAAAGGGGGGAAGAGGTATTTATGACTGTCATAAACCAACGTCATGACTACCTAAACTATCGAAACTGGAAGAACCATCTCAATAACGGTTCAAATAAGTCCAACCACTTACAGATTGGAAAAGTTTATAAAAATGTATATTATTTATGTTTGTGTAGTATAAGATCAACTAATCAATCAATGTGCATGCAGAAACATTGATGTTAAGACAAAATATTCAAAAAATTCTATCAACAAAGCATGCTGGGAATTAAGATAATGAGGCCCTTCCAATGTCTTTTTCACTCGGAGAGAGTTAACGGAAATTAAGTAAACACATTCAAGTAACGTGGTCTTGATTCCACTCTGATTCAAATAACACTTCATTTATTCACTGCAGGTGGTGTCAATTTCAATCCCACTGGTGTTAACCTCACTAAAATCAACACCCTCATATATAACACTCACAACACTTTTGACCACTTTTTTTAAAACCAAGATTTTTTAACACCCACACGTTTTCTGTGTATGATAAAAGCCAAATTTAACACAGTGAGAGCTATACGGAGTTGGGCTCAGAGATAAGAGCTCTCCACTGTTTGTTTCTCCCTACCCTTCTCTCTCCAACACCGCCCCCCATCCACAAATCTCCCCTCTCTTATCCCTTCTCTATGATCTCCTCTCAATCCTCCCCTTTCCTGTTCTCTCCCTACTTTTCCCTCTCCTATCCCCCTTTCATTCCGCCCCCCTCTCCTCTGCTCCTGTTCTCTCCCCAAGTATGGTCCCTGCAGCGTATCTATCTGTGGGACAGGCCTAATGGACTCTAGTTGGATTAGCAGAACATTTAATAGAGTCAAACTATTTCACACTGATTCATCTGATAATCTGTTGATTCTAGCCAGAGACTCCAGGCAAACAGACAGATACACACAGAGACAGACAGCTGCAGAGATACAGCAAACCTGGAGGGGAGGGCATTTCCGCATCATCAGCCACAGCCAGAGGACTAAGTTGTTGTTTTGTTGCTGTGGCCTTTCCAACTTTGCACCATGTGCCCAATAATGGTCCCTCGTAAGCCCCTGATCCCCCACTGTGAGCCCTGGGAAAGAGACCGGCCCAGGCTGGTAGTGCTCTGTGTGGTGCTGGCTGTGCACCCTGCCCAGCACTATTATTATCAGTACCATGCTGCAACTAAACTAAGCATGCAGCTGCAGAGCTATACAAGGCAAGGTGTTTTCAGTCTGGGCTTTCTGTGTAATTCTCTCCTTTTTGTCATGCTCTCCATTTTTCTCCCTCTTTACAACTCAATGTTTTTCTCTAAACTCTACCACTTTCTCCCCTACCCCACCTCATATGCCCCTTTCTCTCGGCTTTCCTCCAATCTCTGTTTCCATCGTTCTATCTCTATATCTCTTATTTTGCCATTTCAGAGAAAAAGCATAAAGGAATCCATGCGCTGCCAGTGCAGCTTACAATTTCTCCTGCCTTCTTTCAGATGGTATATCTGCCCCTGGCTCTCTCTCTATCAGTCATATCCTCAGCCTCTATCCATCTCCATCATCTCGTCCAACACCATACATCAAACCACAAGGGAAATGTACTGATAATGGTAAGAGAGAAAAACCTCCCAGAGAGGCTCTGTATCTCATATAGTCATCATAGTAATATGCACTGTCTCTCCCACTGAGTCTCTCTCACTGAGTCTCTCTCACTGAGTCTCTCTCACTGAGTCTCTCTCACTGAGTCTCTCTCACTGAGTCTCTCTCACTGAGTCTCTCTCACGGAGTCTCTCTCTAACATAGACAGAAAGATGAACATCAGTGGGCACTGTGCATGCTAAGGGATAAATAATTCCCCCTTAAATACTACACTAACCTCAATGCTTCTGTCTGACTGTGTCTGAGTTGCAGAGTGACTTCAGTCCGTGTCCAAAATCTGTCTTGCCTACTACTGTACTCACTAAAACTGTACTAATCGTACTAAATAGTGTTTAGAATGTACTGTTTAGTAAAAATATATGTAGTAAGCAACACATATCAACTTACTAGCTTCATCTTGTTAAGGGAATTTTTATCAATGATGACTAATTATGTATACATTTCAATCAGGACTGACTAATCAGAATACTATTATGTTACTGTATATGTACTAATCCGAATACTATTATGTTACTGTATATGGACTAATCAGAATACTATTATGTTACTGTGTATGTATGAATTTTCTTTCTTGATCTAAGTACTGAATATAATGTGTGTGAATGTGGTCAAGAGTTAGAACAATGACTGTCTGTTCCTTGGTACAAATTAATGAACGATATCTTCAGACTGACTAGAATGCTTATCTACACAAGAAAACCTTGACTCGTAAATTATGTTAAATTGGTAGGGAGACGGATGTGGGAAGGCTTGAGATACAGCCTTTGTACTGGAAACGGAGATGGCACGGGTTGGTGTTGGAACTAATGACGTCATTTTCAGTTTATAACCTGTGGTAAACTGTCTCGTATTCAGTACTCTCGTGAATAAACTCTGCTGTATGACTTTAAGACTGGGCTCGGTCTATTATTATAGAATAAGGGTCTTACAAATCCTTATGAATTGACAGAGTGTTTAATTTTAATTGGGTATTAAAACATAGAGCAATTGAATTCCTTGAACACATCTATACTGAGAATGTGTATTCTAATGTACAATTACATTGTTTTATCGCCATATGTTCATTTTGGTACAGCCACTCCCCTTACCTGATCGTCAGCTGTTGTCAAACACACGTGGGTCTGAAAAGACGATTCTCTTCCTAAATAACATGCAGGCAATTCATTCTAGATACAAATCTAAAAGGAGTATGGCATCCTGGTATTTAAAGCATATTCAATCGAAATGTGATATAGAATAAAACATAATGTTTTCAAACACCGAATCACCCTACTATTTAGAATGCAAGTACGGATTGTGGACACAACCCAAGAGATGTCCCTGCTCAAAGCGAACATAAATGTCCCCTCTTTAGGAAATAATTAGATATTTATTTCAATGAAGGATGAAATAGAATGAAGGATGAAATGGATAAAAGGAGATGGAACTAAACATGCTGCTGGAGAAAGGCTGGTACATTATGTGAACTAAACATGCTGCTGGAGAAAGGCTGGTACATTATGTGAACTAAACATGCTGCTGGAGAAAGGCTGGTACATTATGTGAACTAAACATGCTGCTGGAGAAAGGCTGGTACATTATGTGAACTAAACATGCTGCTGGAGAAAGGCTGGTACATTATGTGAACTAAACATGCTGCTGGAGAAAGGCTGGTACATTATGTGAACTAAACACGAAAGAAAGAAGGAAGGAAAGAAAGAAAAAAAGAATAAAAAGGAGAAAAAACTAAATACTGAAAATGAAATACTGGTAGCTACAGGTCAGTATGACCCAGACATAGGTGGAGAGGCGTGGGTGGAGGAGGAGGGAAAGAGCAGTGAGGCAAGGGATTTCAGACACACTCTGGGGAGACCCTCTGGACAAGGCTAATCTACTCTCTCCCTCATTCAATCACTCTCTCTCTCCCGCTCTCTTCTTCTCTCCTTTACTCTCTCTCATCCCTCCCTCCTCCAGACACACATTTTCCCACCATATTGAGGAGAACAGTCAGAGACACAGCACGTCTACAATTCTAGACATTGGGTCCTGAGAGAGACATAACCTTAAATCTTTCAATGTCTCTGTCTGAGCCACTCCCAGTGAGAGAGGCACTACTTAAACAAACAGCTATCAGCAATGGAACCTCCTCTACAGAGCCTAATCAATAACACGCCACAATGTTTTTATTTATTTAACCTTTGTTTAACTAGACAAGTCCGTTAAGAAGAACTACTTATTTACAATGACGGCCTACCCCAGCCAAACCCTAACCCGGAAGACGCTGGGGCCAATTGTGCGCCGCCCTATGGGACTCATAGAATCGAACCAGGGTCTGTAATGACGCCTCTAGCACTGAGATGCAGTGCCTTAGACCGCTGCACCACTTGGGAGTCATGTAATCTAGTGCTCAACATCCATTACTGACCGACCCCCTGGTCAGCAGCAGAGGGACACAGGGTGGTCTGGCTGCTGAACATCGGCTCTGGACGATAAAAGCAGCATCTTCTAGTACATGGTGCAAATCTCCCTGTTACATCAGTACATGATTGATGCTAAAGACTGAGACACGGATATGGATCTGAAGAGACGATTTGTCCCTGAGAGAGAAAGGGAGTGCACCACAAGAGGCAAGTGATGTATTAATTCAGGATAAATGCAGTATTCATCATTAGCTACTCAGAGCCAGACTGAGTGAATGAAATGAAACCTCAAGGCACCCTGTGTCTGCTGCTCTGTACTGACTAGGCCTGACTGATGCCTCTTCACAGTTTGACTAGAAGAGCACAACTAAAAGAGAAGTTAAAGAGGTTGATAGAGTGGAATGGGAGTGTGCTGCATTGATAAGGCATTGGAGCTAGAGTAAACGCTGGGCCTGGAGCAGCACAGATAGGGCCGACAGCTGTGCACTGGAACACATGAGACTGGGACAGAAAGACAGACAGAACACATAGGAACAAAGGAAAGAGTTTAGGATAAGAGATTGTCTGTAGGGTTTTGGTCTTAAACATAGAATACAGGTAAGCAAGCAGGGACACATGACACACCTACACACCTACGCACACGCGCACACATGCACACATGCACACACACACCTCCCCCTGGGGGGTTATTGCTGTTTCCTGAGAATGAGCTGACAAACCAACTGAGATTGACCATCCAGTGTGGTGTGGGTGTGTGTTTGTGCAGAGAGTCAGATTGTCCACTCTCTCTGTCTGAGTATTGATGGTTAACAGTGGTAGCCCTGCCCCCTGCTCCTCTGACATTCACCTACTATCTCACCAGTCACTCCCCATTCACTGCTGTGCTCTACTGTGTTGTGAGGGAGCAGGACTATTACTGCTTATGCATCCTTATTTCCACGTAAAACCCACCACTGGTGTGCGTGGCCAAAGGGCTCTATTTTCATGTAATCAAACAAATGTAAATGCCTAGAGTTTGCTTTACGGGATTGGCACTTGGAACCGGTGCTATGGTCAGACGACATAAAAATAAATCTCTTTGGCCATGTACACCAGTACCTACTGTAAAATATGGTGGTTCATCTTTGATGTTATGGGACTATTTTGCTTCCACTGGTCCTGGGGCCCTTGTTAAGGTCAACGGTATCATGAACTTTACCAAGTCAAATCAACATTTTACAATGGCCATCTCAGTCTCCGGACATGAACCCCATTGAAAACCTGGTGGTTTGAACTGGCAGTCCATAAGAGCAAAGGATATGAAGGGTGTGGAAAGATTCTGTATGGAGGAATGGTCTAAGATCCCTCCCAATGTGTTCTCCAATCTCATACAACAGTATCGTTATCCCCGCAAGGTAAGGTATTGAAAGGTATTGGAACAGGGGTGCCAATAATTTTGACCCGTATTTTTTTGAGGAAAAAAACGTATTACTTGTTAGACAAAATCTCTTCCTCTGAGCAATTGTATCAGAATAAAATATGATTTGTGAGATATCAATGTAACAAATGCTTTTTACAGAGGTAAAATATTAAGAGAACGGGGGATTAGAAAAAGAAAACAGGAGATGAGGAAGAGAGGAGGACATAAGAGAAGAAAAGAGAGAAACAATGAAATCAAAAAGGAGAGAAGAAGAGGTAACAAGAGGCCCAAATGACTCCCTCCATAGTGTGTATCAAAGCAGTAGTGTGGTCCAGTGTATGACAGTATATTTTAGAGAGAGAGAACGAATGCTGGGCAACAACAGCTCTGGCATGTTTAAACAACAGATTAGCATTAATCTGCCTTTCAAATCAGCCCAGGTTACAGGTGTTTACTGTGATTACCAACCAAACGCTATTATTATAATTACTCACTTAGGCTCCTGGCAGAGAGAGAGAGAGAGAGAGAGAGAGAGAGAGAGAGAGAGAGAGAGAGAGAGAGAGAGAGAGAGAGAGAGAGAGAGAGACAGAGGGGGAGAGAGAGGAAGATAAAGAGAAAGAGAGAGAGAGAGGGGGATATATGCATACCATCCTGCCTTTTCCTGGTGGAAACACCTGCAGGTAATCAGATTAAATGATAGATTGAACGAATCTCTTTGTGAAACAGGAGAGAACGACAGGAGGCTGCAAACAAGAGGGTGCTTTACTCTAAACACTTGCAAACAAAGGAAGTACATCTTAAGGCATGTGTGTGTGTGTGTGTGTGTGTGTGTGTGTGTGTGTGTGTGTGTGTGTGTGTGTGTGTGTGTGTGTGTGTGTGTTTGTATCAGAGACATTCCTCTTTTGGTTTTTCACAGACTAGATTCATCTTTCTGTAGGCGGAGGGCCGTTTGGTGTGGGATGGGCCAGTATAGACTGCATGGCTAGAGACCATCTGGACATCTGCAGACAGAACTCACAACATCCTCGGGCTAACTTTGAGCTAAATTTCATCTAACTTTGAGCTAAATTTCATCTAACTTGGAGCTAAATTTCATCTAACTTAGAGATTAATTTCATCTAACTTTGGCAAAGAATCCAATATTTTTTGCTCATTGCCACAGAAGAGGGACAGTTAAATCTAGAGAGAGAATGAGGAACCAGTTATAGTCTCTTTGTTGACGTCTTTATTCAAAGAAGGAGAGCTTTTTGGCCACTCAGAGCTTCAGTACCCTCTTCCACTGAGAGAGAAAGTGGAATGATTACTGTATTTGACAATGATAAAGCCCCAGATTCATCTCACTAAAACACCCCCTATGTCTGGAAGAGGAGCACAGTCTACAACATCTCTGACTGCTTGTCTGTCCTAAATAATGTACCTAAGATGGCATCCTAAAGGTCTTTGTTCCCGAGAGACCCCCCCCCCCCCCCCCCCCCCCCCCGCCGCCACCCACCCCTCTCTCCAAACCACCACTTTCTCAGTCCAAAACCATCATACATTCAACTGACTTATAATAATCAGGTATAGTATGACCCCTCTGTAACCATGGTGACGCATGACCCTCATAATTTTCAGCAAAGATTATGAGTGTGTGTGTGTGTGTGAGCCTCCTCTCCAGTCCCAGTCACAGCTTTGTCCCTTTATGGTCTGTCTGAGCCCAGGAACAAGGGGCAGAACAGTAATTGGACATTTCAAAGATGAACAGCATTCATTAGGATGGTTAGTGTTAATTAGGAGCATTAGAAAGTAGTAAGGTGACGAGTGACAGTGGGGGCGGCAGTGGAGGGTGTGTGTGTGTGTCCTTCCCCCCCACCACATCTCTGTCTCTAGCAGAGGATACTGTTCAGGGAGAGCAGGATGTTCTCTGTTAGAGATACCTTAAAATGTCACTGTAAAAGTAAAAACGCTAAATTGAAAGGTTGTCAGAAACTGCCGTCTGTAATTAATCCAACTAGCCTTTTTAATATGGCATACCCAGACAAAGGAGAGTTTAGCTTTTTCATGTCACTCTAAATTGTTCTCAAATGATCTAGCAACCCTAGTCTATGACCATGTCCAAATCTGTCACAGTGAACTACAAGTCAAAAATATGAAAGCACTACTTGAAAAGTGAAAAACTCTTCCTAACTTGACTTACTAACCACTCACAGAATGAAAACTGTGAACTGCTGAGGGTGAGAGCCCATCTGTGAACCCCTCTACACAGGACACATCCTATTTAAGACAGAAACCAGCCCGGCTCCTTCCGTTCCTGACGCTTTAAGAAGGACAGTAAAGCATTAGCTCAACACTAGAGGAGAAAAAGGGGGGAAAACATCTAGGGCAAATAATAAGCTGTCAATCAGAGCAACCTCAGGAGAGCTGTCAGGGGTTTAGCTGTGATTGACAGGTGTGACATTTGCTGAGTCGACCCCACACTGCAGTCTGAGATCCTCACAGGAGGAGACATCCACCTGGGCCAAGAGCTCCCCAAAACTTATTGACACTCTCTCTCTCTAATTTAGTTTCAGGGGCTTTATTGGCCTGGGAAACATATGTTTACATTTCCTAAGCAAGTGAAATACATAATAAACAAAAGTGAAATAAACAATAAAAAATGCACAGTAAACATTACACAGTTCCAAAAGAATAATGACATGCTATGTCTATATACAGTGTTGTAGCGATGTGCAAATAGTTAAAGTACAAAAAGGAAAATAAATAAATATAAATATGGGTTGTATTTACAATGATGTTTGTTCTTCACTGGTTGCTCTTTTCTTGTGGCAACAGGTCACACATCTTGCTGCGGTGACGGCACACTGTGGTATTTCACCTAATAGATATGGGAGTTTATCAATGCTTTATTTGTTTTCAAAGTCTTTGTGGGTCTGTGTAATCTGAGGGAAATATGTGTCTCTAATATGGTCATAGATTTGACAGGAGGTTAGGAAGTGCAGCTCAGATTCCACCTCATTTTGTGGGCAGTGAGCACATAACCTGTCTTCTCTTGAGAGCCAGGTCTGCCTTTGGCGGCCTTTCTCAGTAGCAAGGTTATGCTCACTGAGTCTGTACATAGTCAAAGGTTTCCTTAATTTTGGGTCAGTCACAGTGGTCAGGTATTCTGCCAAATAGCATTTTAGTTTGCTCAGTTTTTTTTTGCTAATTCTTTCCAATGTGTCAAGAATTTAACGTCTCTTTTCTGGATTTTGATAATTAGCTGGTATCGGCCTAATTCTGCTCTGCATGCATTATTTGGTGTTTTACGCTGTACACAGAGGATATTTTTGCAGAATTCTGGTGAGCGGACCACAGATTTCACAACGATAAAGGGCACTGGGTTCTATAACTGATTCAAGTATTTTTTGCCAGATCCTAATTGTTATGTCAAATTCTATGTTCCTTTGACGGCATAGGAGGCCCTTTTGCCTTGTCTCTCAGGTTGTTCACAGCTTTGTTGAAGTTACCTGTGGTGCGGATGTTTGTGTGTTCTAGGGCAATTGGTGTCTAGATGGAATTTGTATGTGGTCCTGGGAACTAAACCTTTTTTGGAACACCATTATTTTGGTCTTACTGAGATTTACTGTCAGGGCCCAGGTCTGACAGAATCTGTGCAGAAGATCTAGGTGCTGTTGTAGGCCCTCCTTGGTTGGAGACAGAAGCACCAGATCATCAGCAAACAGCAGACATTTGACTTCAGATTCAAGTAGGTTGAGGCTGGGTGCAGCAGACTGTTCTAGTGCCCACGCCAATTCGTTGATAGGGTGGGGCTTAAGCTGCATCTGTCTGTCTGTCTGTCTGTCTGTCTGTCTGTCTGTCTGTCTGTCTGTCTGTCTGTCTGTCTGTCTGTCTGTCTGTCTGTCTGTCTTATACACATACACTTTCGCACAGCACAGCACAGAACACACACACACGCACACACACACACACACACACACACACACACACACACACACACACACACACACACACACACACACACACACACACACACACACACACACACACACACACACACACACACACACACACACACACACACACACACACACACACACACACACCACACACCACAAGCCTGTCCTAGAACTAAGAGAAAAAGCAGTCCTAGAGCTAAGAGAAACCCACTGAATGCCAAAACGTCCTAAAACACCTTCACTGAGAAGTCTGACTAAAAAGCAACAGAGAGAAGGGGTGGGTGGGTTTAAAGACAGAGCTGCTGTGAATACAGAGGAGCAAGGAGGCCTGCTGCTATCAGAGCCAGATAACAAATAACAGCCATTAACAGAGAGCTGCACAGTGTCTCAGGGCTAATGCAGCAGAACTAAAGGCACAGATATGGCCCACCCCTACTGCAGCTCTTCCTTTGTATATGGAAATGTACTGTGAAGAAATATAAGTGTATGAGTGTGTGTGTTTGGGGTTTTGCGGGGGGTACAAGTGGTATACAGATAGTGTGCATAGTGTGTGTGTTATCTGAAGGACATCTATGTGTTCATTGGTAGGCACCTCAGGTCTGTAAGTGGGAATAAATGGAGTGTGAAGCAGGAGAGCGGGGGGGGGGGGGGGGGGGGGGGGGGCTTTGAGAAGACAGAGTGTGTGTGTGTCCTTTGTGGTGGCCAAAGATCACCTGGGGTCAAACCTAATTTTCCTGCAGAATTAATTACCAGATGCACACACAATTACCAGACGTGTGTGTGTGTGTGTGTGTGTGTGTGTGTGTGCCTGCCTGTAGGGTTAGATTTTTACCTGGTGTCAGTACTGTAGTCCTGGCATCTCTGATGGGGTCACTGGCACCACACAACAACACACACACATACATTCACCCCCATTACCCCACAGTGCTGACTGGGAGCTTTTACAGGACAGGCAGCTCAAACGCTGACACACTCAAACTCCCTCTGTCTCACTCTCTCCCTCCTTCTATTGCCCTTTTACTCAATTCCTCCATCACTCTCTCCCTCACTGGATTGAACTGGACATTATTTTCAGTGTGTTATCGTTTCTGATCATGCACTCTTAAAAAGCATGTCAGCTCCACTCTGGTGACCTAAGCACATCTGACAACAAAGACAAAACAAGCTCTAGCTCCTCCTCTAGCTCCTCCTCTAGCTCCTCCTCTAGCTCCTCCAGCCTCCTCTGGTGCTGTTGCCACAGTGTTCAAACAGGAGCAGAAGTAGTCTCCTGAAGCTGTTATAACCCAGGAAGGTTAGACTGTGTCATTTCTCTCCTTTTCTTGTCCTTGACATAACGATGAATGAGAGATGTATGAACGTATTCATCTTCAGGCTTTTATGTGCAATGCCTTCCCTTGATATTCCATGTTATACTACAATAGAAGCACCCCGGGTCTCTCACAGAGCAACACTAAGGCCCGCAGGTCTCAAATCACACCTGTCTGACTCATCATAAATCCATATGTAGCGCTCTTGCTAACTTGTCAGGAAGTCATCTTTGGTTGGGTACAGATGACAGGGTTGTGTATGTGCCTGTTGGTTTGTGGAGTTGGAAAGGGAGTGTGCGTGAGAGAGATTCTGTGTCTGTTTCACGTGGGTATGTGCGTTTTGGGGTGTGTGTTTGTGTTTGTATTTGGGGCCAAGATATACATCTGTATGTATGGAGAAACATTTAGCAACGTGTATCATGTGTGTGTGCGCTCGCGTTGACTTAAGTGTGTGTGTGTGTGCATGCAGTGTAGTGTGTGTGTGTGTAGCAGGGAGCTGGTTGGGTCCCCTTGCCGCCCTGGGGCTTCAGAGCCCATTTCCCATTGTGCAGTGTGATAAGTTTCTCTGTCAGATCCTCCCAGCACCACTATATTTCTGATAAGCTCCGCTGACAGTTTTCCAGACCTCTGGCACAGAGATCAATTTGAGATTGATTCGGAATGCCCTGCTGGGCCGAGCTGGGAGATCAATTTGAGATGGATTGTTCACGCCAGGGGGCAAACGGCACACACCTCTCTCTCTCCCTCTCCCTTACTTGCTTTCTTTACCTCCCGTCACACTCCCCCCTTTCTCCTCATCCCTCTCTCCCTCCCTTCTGATCTATCTTTTTCTCATCCTCTATCACTCTCCCCATTTCCTACATTGCTCTTTTCTCTCTCTCTCTCTCTCTCTCGCTCTCTCTCTCTCTCTCTCTCTCTCTCCTCTCCCTCTTCCGGGGTGTGTATGTGTGTCAGGCAGACTGAGGAGCAGTAGGGGTAGGAATGACTCCATTAGCTCAGGGCCAGCTCCTGTGGAGTGATAAGCCTCAGGCCACCACAGATAACTCATCTGGCTTGGTAATGTACACACACACAGACCACAGAGAATACGAATGGATACCCCCCTGGCCTCACAAACACACGCACAAGGAAACACACACACATAGCTTAGGCCAGTTCCATTCTCTCCAGCCAAGTGACCATGGTCAGCCAACCTCCTACCTAGCCTGTCACCCCAACTGCATTCTGAACTTATCTTAAGTCATCAGGCCCAGGACAGACCCATCTCCATCCCTTTATCCCTCCATCCCTTCACCCCATATCCACTCCTCCATCCTTTCCACCAATACATCCCATCCATCTCTGCATCCTACCACCCCACCATGCATTCACCCTATCCATTCCTCTACTTCCCTCTCTCTGCCTCTACTCTCTGGCCCAGTGGCCAGTGTTATTACCATATGGAAACCTCCTTCCTCTATCTCTAACTAGACCCTGACCTTATCTCTATCTAGACCCTGACCTTATCTCTAACTAGACCTTGACCTTATCTCTAACTAAACCCTGACCTTATCTCTAACTTTACCCTGACCTTATCTCTAACTAGACCCTGACCTTATTTCTATCTAGACCCTGACCTTATCTCTATCTAGACCCTGACCTTATCTCTAACTTTACCCTGACCTTATCTCTAACTAGACCCTGACCTTATCTCTAACTAGACCCTGACCTTATCTCTAACTAGACCCTGACCTTATCTCTAACTAGACCCTGACCGTATCTCTAACTAGACCCTGACCTTATCTCTAACTAGACCCTGACCTTATCTCTATCTAGACCCTGACCTTATCTCTATCTACATCCTGACCTTATCTCTATCTACATCCTGACCTTATCTCTATCTAGACCCTGACCGTATCTCTAACTAGACCCTGACCTTATCTCTAACTAGACCCTGACCTTATCTCTAACTAGACCGTGACCTTATCTCTAACTAGACCCTGACCTTATCTCTATCTAGACCCAGACCTTATCTCTAACTAGACCCTGACCTTGTCTCTAACTAGACCCTGACCTTATCTCTAACTTTTCCCTGACCTTATCTCTAACTAGACCCTGACCTTATCTCTAACTAGACCCTGACCTTATCTCTAACTAGACCCTGACCTTATCTCTAACTAGACCCTGACCTTATCTCTAACTAGACCCTGACCTTATCTCTATCTAGACCCTGACCTTATCTCTAACTTGACCCTGACCTTATCTCTATCTAGACCCTGACCTTATCTCTAACTAGACCCTGACCTTATCAATAACTAGACCCTGACCTTATCTCTAACTAGACCCTGACCTTATCTCTATCTAGACCCTGACCTTATCTCTAACTAGACCCTGACCTTATCAATAACTAGACCCTGACCTTATCTCTAACTAGACCCTGACCTTATCTCTAACTAGACACTAACCTTATCTCTAACTAGACCCTCTATCCGACCTTATCTCCATACCACCTCTGGAACCCACAAAACTGACTGGGACTGTTACTGTAGACAACACTGACCTTTACCCTCAGTCTAAGGATGTGGAACATTACATATCTATGGAACAGAGGAGGAGGAAGACGAGTGTCCGATCACTGTAGTGTACAATGTTTGGGCCACCTGATATGGTTCACTTGTCTGATCTCAGAGAGCCCTCATTTACCTATTAACCTGACCCTGTTAGCAGTCAGGACCATAAATAATCTAGACAAACACAGGGAGAGAAGTGAGACAACAAATCCCAGAGATGAACCTTACACCCCTGGCTTGTGGACCACCAGGGAATGGGGCTGATGTCATGAGCCGTAGCCCAGTGCGTGTGCCCTTGGCTGGGTTGTCCATGCAGCCAGAGTCCCTGCAGGGAAATGGAGCCTCCACACCTGGGTGCCTCTATAAGAGCCTGTCACCACTCTATTAATCAGACTGTAACCTGGACACCAGGCCTGGGCTGAACAGTAACAGGACCCAGCGCTATGTGACACCTCATTACACTAAAGGTTTTATTCTCTCTCATCCCGGGAGTGACCACCCTCACCTCCCTAATATCACACTAGATATTATATATTATATTATACCCACCACATGCCTACCCTCCTCTGCCCCTCTACTTCCCTTTTTTGCCAAGAGTGGCCACCCTCATCCCCAAATAACACACTCGCTAATCCCCCATGGCACCTTCCTACCCCATGCCCCCTCCCTGCCCTCCCAGAGAGCTCTGGCCCTAACAAGCCAGTCTAATAGGGCAGTGTAGTATTTTAGTGGGCCATCGTCCCCAGCAGCTGCCCCTATGCCCTCCTTGCGCCCACCCCCCTGACCCCCTTCCCCTTTCCGAGCCTGTGAAAGATGGGTCTGATCTATTATTATCCCCCCCCCCCCTCCCCCCATCCAAAGGCCAGCCCCCGCAGTAATGAACACAGATGATGCCACAGTAGAGGAATGGAACGCATAGAGGGAGAGCAGAGTGGAAATGTATAGGACCAGATGCCTAGCACACACTGCCCTGTGTTCAGTCAGACCCTTCTCTCCTGCCTCATCTCATTCTCCCCACTGAGGGAAAATGGAGCAGACAGTAATGGCCGGTGTAATTCCAGGGTCCAAGCTGGACCTTCATATTTACAAGTGAATGTTTACATGGCCACAGAACAGTGCTGATGAGTGTTGAGGGTTTAGAGTTGCAGTGACTCCCTCAGATGAAAAGGCAGGGAATTATTACTGTAAATGTCCATGTTAAAACGTATAGCATATACAATAATTACACAATAACAAATGTGATTGTAATACAAATTGATTCTACATGTCTTTGCTTTCACAAACACATGAGAAGCTATAGTTTGGAGCATTTGTGGTTCCTAAAGACGTTACAAATGTATTGGAAACAAGTTATCAAGTCATGTTACATGCCATGGAACATGTTAGAATTGCAAATGGAAAATGTTCAATTTGTGAATTTCCAGTAGGGAGAGGTAATAAGCAACATTTGTGGCTCTATGCCAAAAACAAGGACGCATTTGGAGTGTAGTTAGTCTTCACTCCCCTGGGCAGTTGTTTCATCCTAGTGATTCAGGGCTCTGAACTACAGAGATGTCTTATTATACTGCCCACATTCCTCAACCTTTATAAACTTACTAACTAAATCATCTGCTGTTCCATAAAAGCACAATTAGAGAGAAGAGCTGTTTGCTCATACGATAATTTACTGCTTACATGCTCCCTGCGCTGCCTCAAACTTCCAGCTCTGTGTGCCATGGGAATGTGTGTGCATGTGTGTGTGTATGTGTGTGTGTGTGTGTGTGTGTGTG
Organism: Oncorhynchus mykiss; assembly: GCF_057628025.1. Classification (NCBI taxonomy): domain Eukaryota; kingdom Metazoa; phylum Chordata; class Actinopteri; order Salmoniformes; family Salmonidae; genus Oncorhynchus; species Oncorhynchus mykiss. Next base: position 20,519,022 of record NC_143047.1, on the reverse strand, counting down.
TGTGTGTGTGTGTGTGTGTGTGTGTGTGTGTGTGTGTGTGTGTGTGTGTGTGTGTGCAAGCGTATGTGTGTAGAGAGAGAGACTGTTGGCCTTTCATAGCACCTGAGTCTCTGTGTACAGGACAAACAGTACAGTGATCTTTTGTAGCAGTGCACTGGTGCGAACGGGCAATGGCAGCTGTATCTCTGCCTCAAACAGTGTGAAACTGTGCCCCCATCCCTCATCCCACAGCTGGGCCACGCAGAGCCACATAGCCCCTGTCACCGCCTGCAGTCCTGGAGGAAACAAACGATGACAAAACCCATCCACTGTCAGGGTCATTCAAGAGCACTGTCTTCAGTGAGACAGATGAGAGAGAGCGAGGGAGAGCAAGAGAGAGTGAGACAGAGAGCCATTGCTTTGCCAATACAGCCCTTGAATTTAATTAAAAGAGAGAGATGGAGAGAGAGAGAGAGAGAGAGAGAGAGAGAGAGAGAGAGAGAGAGAGAGAGAGAGGGAAAGAGAGAGAGAGAGAGAGAGAGAGAGAGAGAGAGAGAGAAAGAGAGAGGCTATAATATGATGTGATGTGTGTGACCAGGTGTGTTGCTAGGTGTTTGATGTCCATTATATTTGAAGTGTCCCACTGGACTACATGTATGAGCTGTGTCATGGTGGGAATGCTGCCTGCCTGAATGTCAGGTGTCTCTCTGCTATCTTACTCTCTTCTACATTCCATCACTGAAGTGTGCCTTTGCTGTGTTCAAAGCCATGTCTATGTCTGTTATCCCAGGTGTGTTACATGTCTTGTCCAAATCAATGGAGACCACTCTGTTGGAGAGAGGTGAGGGTGACATGTGTAGGGGGGAGGGGACTGGGGTAGTGTGGGAGGGGGTGGGCATGGGAAGAAAAGGGGCTCCTTTGGTATGAGAGGACAGCGGGTTGAGGGTTAGGGTTGAATCCAGGATGTGGACATGAAGCTAGGGTTAGGGTTTTGGTTGAGGGTTAAGGTTGCACGGGGAGTTGGACAAGAAGCTACGGTTACGGTTAGAGTTGTGGTTGAGGCTAGGGTTGAACTGGGATGTGGACTTGAATCTAGTGTTAGGGGTTAGGGGACAGGGCTGGTCAGACAGAGAGGGTGTGGTAGAGAGCAGAAAGAGGGAGGTGTGATGCAGATTAAAGGCACCTGAAGGGCAGGGTGTGGGCGGAACATTCCTGCTATAACCACAAACGATACACCAGGGTGATTTCCATCCTTGGGGGGATCCCTGGAGCTCCCTGGGATGGACAGGGAATACTGGCATCACCATAGTATCCACACAGTTTTAAAAAGAGAAAACAGAACATCCTGCTTCATTTCACTCTATTGTGAAGGGTGGCAATATACAGTATTTGACCATGACTGTATACTATTGCTGTCCTGATATGACATATATTCCTCCAGCTATCTCAGCACAGTAACTCTAGTGTAGCTGCAGCGCTGCCTATCCAATGGCTAACAGTTAACCATAATCAGATCCAATCACATGCATGCACTTTATCAACAGATTGATTAAAACATTGACTAAGACAGCCCAGATAGAACATACAGTATGTAAGGGATAACCAATGAGGGGCTATGCGTTCTATGGAAAATAGTGAATGACGTGGAAGGTGTGCTCCACAACATGTTAGCGGAGTGGAACTGACCTTCCACAGAGTTGCATGCTTTTCCAGAGAACTCGTAGCCCCTCTTTGATTATCTCTTTTATACCATGACTATAATTTAACACATTTGCTGCTAAAAATGTGTTCATTTGCAGGTAGAAATGTGTTCAATCTCCACTGCAGTAGGTAGCAAGTTTACTAGATAGCTACAGTAGTTGCCTTGGTAACCAAACAAACAGACTTGCTAGTTTATCTAACTAAGCTTTTGTGGAAAATTTGATCCAAAGATTAAGGTAGAGTCTATTTAATTGTATAATAGAAAAATCTTCAATCAAGCAGCTGCATGGGAGATCTATCCCTGATTCCACAGGGAACAACTCAAAGAATAAATGGCTACATGTCTCTTAATAGGAGGTCATAATACAATCATACTGTTTACGCAACAGATCTTTTCTAAGAGCAACAGTTCCAGAACACAATGGCCTTGTGTTAGGGTGTCGACATAACAGGAGTCTACGCAAGGCATAACATCACAGTTCAAAACAGAAAATGTTCCTTGAGAAGTTACAACAGCTCACCCCAAATTCTGCTACAATTAAACCATCAGTCCTAGCTTGCTATTAGGAAAATCGAAATCAACAATGCCAATATTGTTTTCAAAGCGACTTTTGCTTTCAAACATAGAACATGTAAGAATGAACTAAAGCCATTTAATTCTACCGTGCAAATATACCGTGCCTTATAGGGAAATAATGCACGCTCTAAAATATCCTTCAGCCAATCAGAAACGAGTGGTATAAATGATTATATAGGAAAACAGATATTGCATTGGCAAATATGTGTGTGTGTGTATGTGTGTGTCTGTGTGTGTGTGTGTGTGTGTGTGTGTGTGTGTTTCTCTGGTTTATCCCCATTTTTCAACAGGGGCAAACACACCCAGCAGCAACCTTAATGCTTTACCCACAACCAATCACCAGCTGGGATATTTACCACAGCAACAGGGGTGCTGCTGTAGGGAACACATAACAGAGAGAAGAGTGTGTGTGTGTGTGTGACATGCAGGTTGGCAGTCTAAAGTGATGTGAAAGTGTATAAACTGATATGAGACTCACCCGTATGGATTGCTGCTGGGTCTCTTGCTGCTGGTCCTGGAACGGCTGGACTTCAGCTCTCCACTCATGCTAATGTCTGTAAAGAACAACACAACCATAGTCAGGTGTGAAAAGGCATGGCACAGCATGGCATAACTCGCTCCAGCACTACGAATACCAGGCTGTTTCTGCTTTAACCAACCATATCTTCTCTGTTTTTACTCTAGCAATTGACTTTGTTGTTGTCTTCATGTGGCATGAAAACGACAGTGGTTGGCAGAAACAGACTGGCACCCATGCCGTCTATCTACACACTGACACTAACTGTGTCTCTGTTGGCACCAACTTAGCATCAGAAACAAACATGTCTGTACATCAAGAGACTCTTGTCACAGCACATTAGCTCACTGGCGTTGAGACACATGGCACTGGTCATTCCGACTTGCACACATATTTGCACACACACACACACACACACACACACACACACACACACACACACACACACACACACACACAAACAAATACACACTCACACAAACACACCATCCCCGTGGCTCAATTATACAGGAGCCATCTTGATTATTGCACATGCCAGAGCAGTTCTCCCTCTATGGCGTGTGAGAGGGGATGGTGGTTCAGAGAAGAGGGAAGAGAAGAGAGGCCATTCTAATATGGACAGATGGGAGAGGGGACTAAAGCGTGACTGAGCCGGCTGCAGAGAGAGAGAGATGTGATGGGGGAGTGTGCGTCTTTGTGGTTGTGGTGGGCTTGTATTATTATCATTGTGGATACTGGAAAACCCCAAAAGTACCCACAAGGATGGTAAAACAAGGAAAATTCCCAGGTCCCCATGAGGACAAAGGCTATTTTAGATTTAGGGTTAGGATTACAATTAGGGTTAGAATCATGGTTAGGGGTTAGGTTTATGGTTAGTAGTTAGGGTTAGGTTTGGGGTAAGGTTTAGGGTTAGGATTTTAAATGAAAATACATTTTAGGTCCCCACAAGGATAGTGAAACATATGGTGTGTGTGTGTGTGTGTGTGTGTGTGTGTGTGTGTGTGTGTGTGTGTGTGTGTGTGTGTGTGTGTGTGTGCATTTGTGTAGGTTTGCCCTCCCCTTTTTATATCCTGACCAAGCCGGGCTCTCCCTGGTGGGGTTGGCAGGGTGGGTCAGGCTGGCAAAGTGGCAGTACTCTGGAGCTCAGGCCCAGGGCCGGCCTCGCCTCCCACAGTGACAGCATGTCTGATAAACGGAGCTGTGTTGCCTAATTGCCCTCCGTCTGTCACAGGGAAATGTATGGGCTCTCAGTCTGCAGAATTTTGACAACGCACCCCGCTGTCCACTGCCTCCTGTCCACATCCAGTGGCACACATTGGTCAACAACCACCTACAGACAGATACAGTATGCACAAACAAGTAAAGTATACACACTGCTGGTAGGAATATGCCTTGGTGAATTACATTTCTAACTATTTCATGTCTTCTGAAGAGACATTTAGAAGAGCATTTGAAACCACCCCCCAAGCCCACAGCTATACCCTATCAAAACGAAGTCAGAAGAAGCCATTAGTAGCATTGAGATGCATCACTATAACATTAACCCCACAGGCTTCAGTAGTGACTACAACAAGGCTGGGGAATAGTGTACTTCATGTTTTGTTTACTGAGCTAATCGATTACATGATAAAGCCTTTACAGACAGACAGACAGACAGACAGACAGACAGACAGACAGGCAGACAGACAGACAGGCAGGCAGACAGACAGACAGGCAGACAGGCAGACAGGCAGGCAGACAGACAGACAGACAGACAGACAGACAGACAGACAGACAGACAGGCAGACAGACAGGCAGGCAGGCAGACAGACAGACAGACAGACAGACAGACAGACAGACAGACAGACAGGCAGACAGACAGACAGACAGACAGACAGACAGACAGACAGGCAGACAGACAGGCAGGCAGGCAGGCAGACAGGCAGACAGACAGACAGACAGGCAGACAGACAGACAGACAGACAGACAGACAGACAGACAGACAGACAGACAGACAGACAGACAGACAGACAGACAGACAGACAGAGCCCACGCAACCTGCTCTACAGGGGACCAGCCTCAGGAGAGAGGGATGGCAATTCGATTTTCCTACTGCCTTCTCCATTGGAACACAAAGCAGGATGCCTCTCAACGCTAAAAAATACAACTACAAAGCTTTCAATGTCTGCAGGGGACAGAACATGATTAGTGTACCAACAATTTTGACTTTGCTGTTGATGTGTTCTTTTGTTTGGCTGTTTGAGATACTTTTCGACTCGTAAGCAACCTGACCAGTGGTGAGTGGGTGGTTTGAAGTACAGTAGACCAACATGGAGCCTAGAGGAAACCTATCACTCTCATGAACCTGGTTGTATAAGTGCAAATAACCAGCAGTATGTTGCTACATTTTCATTCAATTTCACATCTTGCAACTCTCACTGTCTCATCTCGCCATAACTCTGCACTACAGAAAACTCCTGTATAGTTTTTGATCATTTCAATGTTCTCATTTTGAGTGGGCAAGACTGCTCCCAAGCCACATGGTTCCGTATAGTTAAACCTAGAATAGTCAAAATGGGGAAGAAGAGGAGAAGATCTTCATGTCTCTGAGATGGGGGCGATGAGACAGGCTCTGAGCTGGGTGAATGAGACAGGCTCTGAGCTGGGTGAATGAGACAGGCTCTGAGCTGGGTGAATGAGACAGGCTCTGAGCTGGGGGAATGAGACAGGCTCTGAGCTGGGGGAATGAGACAGGCTCTGAGCTGGGGGAATGAGACAGGCTCTGAGCCGGTGAATGAGACAGGCTCTGAGCTGGGGGAATGAGACAGGCTCTGAGCTGGGGGAATGAGACAGGCTCTGAGCTGGGGGAATGAGACAGGCTCTGAGCTGGGGGAATGAGACAGGCTCTGAGCTGGGTGAATGAGACAGGCTCTGAGCCGGGTGAATGAGACAGGCTCTGAGCTGGGGGAATGAGACAGGCTCTGAGCTGGGGGAATGAGACAGGCTCTGAGATGGGGGAATGAGACAGGATCTGAGCTGGGGGAATGAGACAGGCTCTGAGCTGGGAGAATGAGACAGGCTCTGAGATGGGGGAATGAGACAGGCTCTGAGCTGGGGGGATGAGACAGGCTCTGAGCTGGGGGGATGAGACAGGCTCTGAGCTGGGTGAATGAGACAGGCTCTGAGCTGGGGGAATGAGACAGGCTCTGAGCTGGGGGAATGAGACAGGTTCTGAGCTGGGGGGATGAGACAGGCTCTGAGCTGGGGGGATGAGACAGGCTCTGAGCTGGGTGAATGAGACAGGCTCTGAGCTGGGTGAATGAGACAGGCTCTGAGCTGGGGGAATGAGACAGGCTCTGAGCTGGGGGGATGAGACAGGCTCTGAGCTGGGGGAATGAGACAGGCTCTGAGCTGGGGGAATGAGACAGGCTCTGAGCTGGGGGGATGAGACAGGCTCTGAGCTGGGGGAACGAGACAGGCTCTGAGCTGGGGGAACGAGACAGGCTCTGAGCTGGGGGAATGAGACAGGCTCTGAGCTGGGGGAATGAGACAAGCTCTGAGCTGGGGGAATGAGACAGGCTCTGAGCTGGGGGAACGAGACAGGCTCTGAGCTGGGGGAACGAGACAGGCTCTGAGCTGGGTGAATGAGACAGGCTCTGAGCTGGGGGAATGAGACAGGCTCTGAGCTGGGGGAACGAGACAGGCTCTGAGCTGGGGGAACGAGACAGGCTCTGAGCTGGGGGAACGAGACAGGCTCTGAACTGGGGGAACGAGACAGGCTCTGAGCTGGGGGAACGAGACAGGCTCTGAGCTGGGGGAACGAGACAGGCTCTGAGCTGGGGGAATGAGACAGGCTCTGAGCTGGGGGAATGAGACAGGCTCTGAGCTGGGGGAACGAGACAGGCTCTGAGCTGGGGGAACGAGACAGGCTCTGAGCTGGGGGAACGAGACAGGCTCTGAACTGGATGAATACACGCATAACTGTAAGTCTCTTTGGATAAAAGTGTCTGCTAAAATGGCATATATTATTATATTCCCAGCTCCTGAACCATTAACATATTACCAAACCATATTCCCCGGCCCTGAGCAATCTACAGACAACCAAACCATCTTACCCACTCCTCAGCCATCTCAAAAATACCAAAAAGGCTGTGCTTACACAGGCAGCCCAGTTCTGATATTTTTGGGGGTTGGTCTTTTGACCAATCACATCAGATCTTCTCATATCAGATCTTTTTCAGAACTGATCTGATTAGTCCAGAGAGCAATTAGGGGGGGGGGGGGGGGGTCTGAATTGAGATACCTGTGTAAATGCAGAAAAAGTCTTCCCCACTCCTGAGCCATATACAGCAGACCACACTGCATGCGCCTCCCTCCGAGCGAGACCAACTGTCACTCATCAGGAGCTGCCAATCAGTGGGAGCACTATCTGGGCGCGTTCTGCTGCCAAGTCGGTAAATTGCATCAACAAATGATGAATTCCTGCCAGTTCACGCTGGGTTAAACAGAAGTGTTACAGTTGTCCACAAAAAAAAGGCTTCAAATTCAAATTGAACAAATAAATGTTTGGGGGAGTGTTGTGCTAATAATCGGCATCTACACGGGAGGTGTGAATTGCAGACAATTACCACGTGCCATGTGCTCAGATAGAAGCCGTAGCTATTAGCCTAAACAAACAAAACCATGTTTTAAAGTGGCACTCCAGTCAGCTTTTCACCTCATTTATCACCTGATTTACAAACAGTAGCGGTGCCTGGGTAAAATAACTAGGGAAGCCACGCCCCCCCATAACCTGTTAATTCATATGCCTTGCGACTGTGATATATAGGCCTAAAGGCCGAGACAATAAGAAGACACAGAGGCAGAATAAATTCAACCACACCTTTGTTTTTTTTCACAAAACCGGAGAGCAACCTCTGTCCAGTGAAGTCCACAAAGCATGTACAGTAACAGACAGTTACATGATGTACAGCATGGTCAAGCAAGTTAATATTTCCCACATTTTCGGACCACTAAATAACTATTGATTTAGAACCACAGAGAGTTACTGCAAGCCGCAAGGAAAACAGAAGCTGCCTCCCCTATTCCTGCACCATTTCAACTTCAACATTTCAACATCATCAAATCACCTACAGTATGCTTAGCCTAATACAGTGACAACAAAAAGATACCAAAAATAATTTTGTCCAATCAACATAAGCTAAATATGATGTGGCTGTCCATGGTTCTGATTTCTGTGCATGTGTGTTTGTGTGCATGAGCATCCGTGCAAGTAGAGAAACATGTTGACTCACCCTACTTGTAGAGAAACGCCAATGCCATCCTCCTCTCTTTCATGTTGAAGAAACGGTCTATGACTGTCATACAGTACAGTCGTGGCCAAAGGTTTTGAGAATGACACAAATATTAATTTTCACAAAGTTTGCTGCTTCAGTGTCTTCAGATATTTTTGTCAGATGTTACTATGGAATACTGAAGTATAATTACAAGCATTTCATAAGTGTCAAAGGCTTTTATTGACAATTACATGAAGTTGATGCAAAGAGTCAATATTTGCAGTGTTGACCCTTCTTTTTCAAGACCTCTGCAATCCGCCCTGGCATCCTGTCAATTAACTTCTGGAACACACCTGACTGATGGCAGCCCATTCTTGCATAATCAATGCTTGGAGTTTGTCAGAATTTGTGGGTTTGTGTTTGTCCACCCGCCTCTTGAGGCGTGTTCACATGTTCTCAATGGGATTAAGGTCTGGGGAGTTTCCTGGCCATGGACCCAAAATATTGATGTTTTGTACCCCGAGCCACTTAGTTATCACTTTTGCCTTATGGCAAGGTGCTCCATCATGCTGGAAAAGGCATTGTTCATCACCAAACTGTTCCTGGATGGTTGGGAGAAGTTGCTCTTGGAGGATGTGTTGGTACCATTCTTTATTCATGGCTGTGTTCTTAGGCAAAATTGTGAGTGAGTCCACTCCCTTGGATGAGAAGCAACCCCACACATGAATGGTCTCAGGATGCTTTACTGTTGGCATGACACAGGACTGATGGTAGCGCTCACCTTGTCTTCTCTGGACAAGCTTTTTTCCGGATGCCCCAAACAATCGGAAAGGGGATTCATCAGAGAAAATGACTTTGCCCCAGTCCTCAGCAGTCCAATCCCTGTACCCTTTTCAGAATATCAGTCGGTCCCTGATGTTTTTCCTTGAGAGAAGTGGCTTCTTTGCTGCCCTTCTTGACACCAGGCCATCCTCCAAAAGTCTTCGCCTCACTGTGCGTGCAGATACACTCACACCTGCCTGCTGCCATTCCTGAGCAAGCTCTGTACTGGTGGTGCCCCGATCCCGCAGCTGAATCAATTTTAGGAGACGGTCCTGGCGGTTGCTGGACTTTCTTGGGTGCTTGAAGTTCTTGATGATCCGATAAATGGTTGATTTAGGTGCAATCTTACTGCCAGCAATATCCTTGCATGTGAATCCCTTTTTGTGCAAAGCAATGATGACGGCACGTGTTTCCTTGCAGGCAACCTTGGTTGACAGAGGAAGAACAATGATTCCAAGCACCACCCTCCTTTGGAAGCTTCCAGTCTGTTATTTGAACTCAATCAGCATGACAGAGGGATCTCCAGCCTTGTCCTCGTCAACACTCACACCTGTGTTAACAAGAAAATCACTGACATGATGTCAGCTGTTCCTTTTGTGGCAGGGCTTAAATCCAGTGGAAATATTTTTTTGAGATTCAGTTAATTTGCATGACAAAGAGTGACTTTGCAATTAATTGCAATTCATCCGATCACTCTTCATAACATTCTGGAGTATATGCAAATTGCCATCATACAAACTGAGGCAGCAGACTTTGTGAAAATTAATATTTGTGTCTGTTAAGGGATTTTTTTTTTTAATCAATAATGACTAATTATGTATACATTTCAATCAGGACTGACTAATAAGAATACTATTATGTTACTGTATATATGTATGAATTTTATTTTAATCCTAGTACTGAATATAATGTGTGTAAATATAATCAAGAATTAGAACAATGACTGTCTGTTCCTTGGTAGAAATGAATTAACTATATCGGCAGACTGGCTAGAATGCTTATCTACACAGGCAGGCCTTGGCTAGGTCGTAAATTATCTAAATTAGGATAGACGATGTGGGAAGGGTTGAGAACTATACAGACTTTGTACCAGTGTCAAGAAGAGACGGGTCAGTTCGAAAACTAATGACGTCATTTTCAGTTTATAACCTGTGGTAAACTGTATCATGTTCAGTACTCTCGAGAATAAACACTGCTGGTTGATTTTGAGACTGGTCTCTGTCCATTTTATGCAAATAAGAGTCTTACAAATTCTTAGGAATTGACAGAGTGTTTAATTTTAATTGGGTATTAAAACATAGAGGAATTTAATTCCTCAAAACTTTTGGCCACGACTGTACATGCTTTTATTTTTTGTTGTCCTAGGCTACCTGGCTAAAATGCTTGCTCACTAGCCTAACTTCCTTTCATGGGCAACTTTAGCTAGTTAACATTAACCTTCTACAACTAGCTACATGTTGAACTTCCATTCTCTCAGGCCAGGGGCACAACAATGTATGAATTAATGGTTGAATCAGAATCACCATTATAATCATTGGCCAGTATGGAGAATTAATGAAAACCACAAGTCCATATCCCTATCTCCATCCAAGGCTAATTTAGGAAAGAGACAAATTTAGCTAGCTGGATAGCTAGCCACTGGAAGATTAAAAAAACACAACAATTTTCTGTCAATTACTTTCAATGGGATTTGATAGGAGGGAAGCCAGCTGGCTTCCCTTGATACTTTTTTGGTGTGCCAGAACCATTCACAGTTGAGCTCACTCAGTATAGCTCAATGCGGTTTCGCAAATTTTGTATACTATTTTTGTCAAGGGGGGCCAGACGCTCGCTGGCTTCCCTTGCCTTCAATGCTACGGAAGGCAACAATGTCATACTTTTTTGGACCAGACAGCATCAGATAGATGGCCTACACATATAGAGACATAGGCGCGCTTTCTCCTGTGATGTACGTTCAGCCTCTTGCGAATTGAAGGAAAATTATGAAACACAGAGAGACGAAAGATCTATCTTTTTTTCTTGATGCATTTTTTTTTAGGGGAAGCCTGGCTTCCCTTGGCATCCATTAATACGCACCACTGTTTACAAAACAAAAGGCACATCTCAATAGGTGGTCCAGGTAAGTCATGACATTGCAGTGGTGGGGTGGGGCATTCCTCTTTTGTCTCTACTGCTCCTCAAGCAAGGGGTAGGCCGATGACATCACGGGTTCCCATCAGAACAACTCATTGAATGCCCTACTCCTTGAAGTTTACAGTTGTGTCTAAAAAGCACAATTTTACTCAAAAAATTATGTTTTACCCTTTAGTGTCTGCACTTTACAGTACAGTGCCTTGCGAAAGTATTCGGCCCCCTTGAACTTTGCGACCTTTTGCCACATTTCAGGCTTCAAACATAAAGATATAAAACTGTATTTTTTTGTGAAGAATCAACAACAAGTGGGACACAATCATGAAGTGGAACGACATTTATTGGATATTTCAAACTTTTTTAACATATCAAAAACTGAAAAATTGGGCGTGCAAAATTATTCAGCCCCCTTAAGTTAATACTTTGTAGCGCCACCTTTTGCTGCGATTACAGCTGTAAGTCGCTTGGGGTATGTCTCTATCAGTTTTGCACATCGAGAGACTGACATTTTTTCCCATTCCTCCTTGCAAAACAGCTCGAGCTCAGTGAGGTTGGATGGAGAGCATTTGTGAACAGCAGTTTTCAGTTCTTTCCACAGATTCTCGATTGGATTCAGGTCTGGACTTTGACTTGGCCATTCTAACACCTGGATATGTTTATTTTTGAACCATTCCATTGTAGATTTTGCTTTATGTTTTGGATCATTCTCTTGTTGGAAGACAAATCTCCGTCCCAGTCTCAGGTCTTTTGCAGACTCCATCAGGTTTTCTTCCAGAATGGTCCTGTATTTGGCTCCATCCATCTTCCCATGAATTTTAACCATCTTCCCTGTCCCTGCAGAAAGAAAAGCAGGCCCAAACCATGATGCTGCCACCACCATGTTTGACAGTGGGGATAGTGTGTTCAGTGTGATGAGCTGTGTTGCTTTTACGCCAAACATAACGTTTTGCATTGTTGCCAAAAAGTTAAATTTTGGTTTCATCTGACCAGAGCACCTTCTTCCACATGTTTGGTGTGTCTCCCAGGTGGCTTGTGGCAAACTTTAAACAACACTTTTTATGGATATCTTTAAGAAATGGCTTTCTTCTTGCCACTCTTCCATAAAGGCCAGATTTGTGCAATATACGACTGATTGTTGTCCTATGGACAGAGTCTCCCACCTCAGCTGTAGATCTCTGCAGTTCATCCAGAGTGATCATGGGCCTCTTGGCTGCATCTCTGATCAGTCTTCTCCTTGTATGAGCTGAAAGTTTAGAGGGACGGCCAGGTCTTGGTAGATTTGCAGTGGTCTGATACTCCTTCCATTTCAATATTATCGCTTGCACAGTGCTCCTTGGGATGTTTAAAGCTTGGGAAATCTTTTTGTATCCAAATCCGGCTTTAAACTTCTTCACAACAGTATCTCGGACCTGCCTGGTGTGTTCCTTGTTCTTCATGATGCTCTCTGCGCTTTTAACGGACCTCTGAGAATATCACAGTGCAGGTGCATTCATACGGAGACTTGATTACACACAGGTGGATTGTATTTATCATCATTAGTCATTTAGGTCAACATTGGATCATTCAGAGATCCTCACTGAACTTCTGGAGAGAGTTTGCTGCACTGAAAGTAAAAGGGCTGAATAATTTTGCACACCCAATTTTTCAGTTTTTGATTTGTTAAAAAAGTTTGAAATATCCAATAAATGTCGTTCCACTTCATGATTGTGTCCCACTTGTTGTTGATTCTTCACAAAAAAATACAGTTTTATATCTTTATGTTTGAAGCCTGAAATGTGGCAAAAGGTCGCAAAGTTCAAGGGGGCCGAATACTTTCGCAAGGCACTGTATTTATACTAGGGACATCACTTTAACAGTAAACGTTCCTACATTTCTGGAGGATGTCTTTAAAATGTATGTGCATCCAGGTGTACTTATGTGGGTGAGTCAACTTATTTGAATGATATTATTTCCCTTTCCTGCTGTCAAATGACCAAATCGCCCTCTAGCGGCTTCATGGGTGGAATATTATTCATATTTTTCATAAATCCATAATTAATATGGTGTTTCTATATCAAAAAGTTTTGTTATATTTCAGTCTTCTGTGATGCATATAAAGTCTAATATTGGGATGCATCTCAAAATGTAATACACTTCAACTGTATATCTGACATGGTACAGGTGTGTTATTTTGTTTAAGACCATAACCATCTGTGTGAGGTGTATACTTTTGTTTCAAAGTAGATTTGCCAAGAAACACTGTGAGCCTGATTTAGCCCACTGCAGTTTAACAAAGTGTGCTCCATTAGAAGTATAAATATTTTTTTACATAAAACTTTATTACATAAAACAAAATATTTAATCATTTTAAAACTACAGGAAATAGATTGACTGCTATGTTAAACAACTGCAGTCATGGCTGCTTTGGTTGTCAACAGCCTTGTGGCTGTTGTAATATTTTGACTGTAGAAAAACCATGTCTCTTAAAATACGTCCTCCAGTGATTTATTTTACTTTTCCTGTTGAAGATAAAAGTTGCCCCTGATCGCCTTCTCACTTCCGTCTCTGCATTTAGCTATTCAGATATTCTGTATCTTTATTGATTTTGTAAGAACAGAAATTGCAATGTTTTCAGCTGATGGCAACCTACAATGGTGTTATGCAAAGTGTGCTTGTCAAACATGATGTGAGTATTTTTGCCTTCCATAAACAATGCTACGATGAGAACATGTACTATATATAAATGGCTTGTAACAGAGTCAAATGCAATATGACAATACAACTCAATTGGTTTCAAGGAACAACAACAATGACAGGGAGAGATGAAAGGAAACGAAAGCAATACAATGCAATTAGCTTTCCCACTGTGATCTCAATCCAAACACATTCCAGGATGCCTCTCAACACTAAAAACATCTAAAACACTACCACAAAGCTTTTAATGTCTGCTGGGGATAGAACAGGACTAGAGTGACAAGAGTGACCATTTTTGACACGTATGTGTTCTGTTGTTGTTGTCTAAATGGCAGGCTTCCAGAGGAGGCATTAGCACTATGGGGGTGGAAGAGCATTTTGTGTTGAGGGGTCTGTGAACAGAGGACCCACCTGCACAGAGGACATACACAGATTGAGAGTCTATTAAGGGAAAACATGGGAGGATGCTAACAGACTCAAAGGGACTCAAAGTGGTCACATACACATACATGGATGAGGCTATAGGACCGTCACCACAGTGCAGCCAGTGCACACACGAGTTGGCCAGGCACCTTGAGCAGATTAGTCAACCCAGAGTCAGGATGTGGGATGGACACACAAACACGTGTAGAGTTGCAAAATTACGGTTAATTTCCCAAAATTCTGTGGTTTTGCAGAAATTCCAGGTTGAAAGATTCTTGAAATCAGGAGAGAATAAGCAGAAATTCCGGAAACCTCCAACCATGATTTAAAAAAAAAAACCGGTGAATTTTTGCAAAGTTCCTAGGATTTTTCAAGCCTACACAGATTCGTGCTTTATAACATGAACACAGGTCTACAGTAAAAAACAAACAGTCATCGACAAGATGTTCTATGCATATTTTTCTATTTAATTCCTTATGGAATTTCTGATTAGAGTACAACAGCAGGGGTAGGAATTAACTATTGTAAGAAACACTAACTCCACTTTTTCAACCCCACTATTGATGTAACATGGAAAACACACAAATTCCAATTCAGTTCCTAATCTGACAAAATGAACAATGCATTGACCTCGATTCTGATTATCCCTTGTTCATGAGTTTATCTCCACAATCTCTGTGTTGAAGTCTGTGAACAGATGACAGAGGCCAGAAAGGGTGGAGGACTCGGTATAGAATCCCATCAACCACGAAACCAGTAAACTGAAACAGAGATGCGTCATCAAACAAGCGGCTGCAGCCAGTGACTGTCTGTCAGTGTGACCAAAACCAAGGTCACATGAAATGAGTTGTAATCATAACCACAGGATTATAAATCTATAATCCCTACTGCCGTGTTCTGACTGACTGTTGGCTCCTGCCTCTCCCACCGACCTCTACTCTGCCTCACCACCAGCTATGGTAAATGTTCATATCTAAAGCCAGTTTAATCACATTACCTGGAAGAGAGGAGGATATGCATAAGCAAAAACATCCTACTTGGAATTAGGCTTTGTTTTTTATTAGTATTTTACTCAGGCAAATACTGTGACCTCTTAAACCCGGATTCAAGCCCCCGATGTGGAAAATATGATGTAACGAGAGCAATGAGCTGTGGAGTGGAGTGGAGTGACATTTTGGCAGTTTTGTGCGCTCCAGGAACAGATGAATTGTGGGGGATCCTGCACAGCGTGGAGCCCTGTGTGTTTTTGGCAAGTGGCACCGCCTATCACACACACAAGGCTGGCATTCTGCAGTGGCAGAGTGGATCGTTTGTCAAACGGGACTGTTAAAGCACAGCCCACCTGCCTGTTCACATCATGCTGACACACAATGCAACGTCTCTACCATCGTGCTGTTCTCAGATCTGACTTCCTGGATCACTCCCATCTGCTTTCTCTGACAGGAGTCCTGGTCCATTTGATCTCAGATCAGAGTCTGCTGACAGGGTTCTTACTGACGATATCACAAGCTGAGCAACCACCAACATCACTGTCATAAAAATAGGCCTAACAAAGCAGCATGACGGGGAGTGGGCGTGAGAGGGAGAGAGAGGACGGAGAAAAAGACGGGGGAGAGACAGTTGAAAGAGAGAGAAAGGGGAGTAAAGGGAGAGAGAGAGTATAGGTTAGAAAGACAGTAGAGAAGGTACATCACAGCAATCCTGACAGTTAAAAGAGAGAGAAAGGGGGAGAGAGAGAGAGAGAGAGAGAGAGAGAGAGAGAGAGAGAGAGAGAGAGAGAGAGAGAGAGAGATAGTATAGGTTAGAAAGGTATATCACAGCGATCTTGACAGTTGCATTATTGCCCTTACAAAACATCACATTAAAAAATCACATTAAAAAAACTTTTCAGACACGTGTGAACAAATCACATGAATTGTTTATTATTTTGACATTTTCATGGTTTTCGGACATGAGTAACACATTGACGGCCACATTTTCAGGTTAGCCTACTGTAACTATAAATGTCTTCTTATGTCATCAAAGAAAGTGTGCATGTTCAAGATAGCACGCAAAGTTCGCAGGTCTGTTGAGATCTTCACAATTTCTATAATAATCTGTGCAGAATCTTGAACAGCATTGATCACTTGTGCTAAGCCTATGTACTTTTAATGTAATCTCAACTACAATCCAGGTCATTTGGTTGTGCTGTTAGTTGAAGTACAGTGATGACACATTAAGTTGTTGTATAAATACAAAACACCTGACATTATATTCCCATTTGAACTGTGTTGTGCTTTTAAATGGTTGAAAGCGCAGTGATAACACATTTAGATGATAACTAAACCAGGAATATGACATTCTTTTTACATTGGAATTTGGTTGAGCCTTTAGATGGTTGAAAGCATAGTAATTACACAAGTAATTCAACAAACGTCAGCCTGTCTTTTTTAGTGGGTAAATAAAGGTTGAAATTTCTCAACCAAATGTGACATGGTGTGCCCAGTGGGGACGTACCACAGCCTCTATTCTATTGTCTCCTCTTTTATCATTTATGTTAATTGAGATTCAATAAATAACACTTCCATTTTTCCATAGAATAGCCCCAGCTATTTCCCTAGTGTTGAACGTAGTCAATCAGTCAGTCAATCAGTCAATCAATCAGTCAGTCAGTCAGTCAGTCAACCAGTCAGTCAATTAGTCAGTCAGTCAATCAGTCAGTTAGTCTGTCAGTCAGCTCACAAAGAGACAGGGAGCCATGGGCACACACACACACACACACATTGGCTCAGGGGCATGGCAGCGCAGCATACACAAAGAGCAGAACCACTGAAGTGGCTGAGTTTCTGATACAAGCTGCCTGGCCGTACCTCTCTCACCGCATTCTTAGACATACTTCATTCAACGTTCCATATTACTTTTTCTAGTAATATACATGTATACTGTATGCTGTAAGGACACCGCACACTCTGCCCTCTGAGAGCTTCAGAGAGATATTAGCCGTGTAGGTCTCTCCCTGGTGTGAAGGGTGGACCAATCTCAGGGGTCTGTCTGGTGAGCCTGCTGGTGCTGCTGTGTTTATTTATTCATACCACCTCTTCTCTAATGGATCTACTCTAACAGCTCTCACTACATACACCCTTACAAAAAAGCGTCGTACGGGTTAGGGGAGGGTTTAGCCGGGGTAGGCCGTCATTGTAAAATAAGAATTTGTTCTGTTTGCAATGTTTCTACCGGTTGGAATTAGGGTGACCAAATCTTAAAAACCCAAATGCAGGACATTGGGGGGGGGGGGGGGGGGGGGGCAGGTTAATGGATCACATTGAAATGGCGACATGGTTCTGTTGTATGAAGGTCACTTCCTATTAAAGGGGCAATCCACAGTTGCTACATAAATTTTTGGACTTATAAATGAATGATATGTACCCATTGATTCTTGAAGAATATAGGAGTATACAGAGGCTTCAGAAAGTATTCACATTACTTGACTTTTTTCCACATCTTGTTGTGTTGCAGCCTGCATTTAAAATGGATTCCATTGAGATTCTTTTTGTCACTGGCCTTCACACAATACCCCATAATGTCAGTGGAATTATGTTTAAAAATGTGCTTTAATTTAAAGCTGAAATGTCTTTAGTCAATAAGTTTTCAACCCCGTTGTTAAAGCCAGTTGTGGAAAAATACTTAAGTAAAGGTAAAGATACCTTAATCGAAAGCGAAAGTTATCTAGTAAAATACTACTTGAGTAAAAGTCTAAAAGTATTTGGTTTTAAATATACCTAAGTATCAAAAGTAAATGTAATTGCTCAAATTTAATTAAGTATCAAATTTCAAATTCCTTATATTAAGCAAAACAGATGGCATGATTTTGAAAATTCATTTGTATTTACGGATAGCCAGGGGCACACTCTAACACTCAGACATCATTTACAAACATAGTACTTTTTTATTTAGTGAGTCTGTCAGATCAGAGGCAGTAGAGATGGCCAAGGATATTCTCTTGATAAGTGTGTGAATTGGACCATCCTGTCCTGCTAAGCATTCAAATATTAACTAGTACTTTTGGGTGTCAGGGAAAATGTATGGAGTAAAAGTACATTATTTTCTTTAGGAATGTAGTAAAATAAAAGTTGTAAAAAATATTAATAGTAATGAAAAGTACAGACAGATACCACCCAACAACTGCTTAATTAGTACTTTAAAGTATTTTTACTTAAGTACTTTACACCACTGGTTATGGCAAGCCTAAATAAAGTTCAGGAGTAAAAATGTGCACATAATAAGTTGCATGGACTCCATAAGTTGCATGGACTCCCGCTTTGTGCAATAATAGTGTTTAACATGACCTTTGAATGACTACCGCATCTCTGTACCGCACACATACAATTATCTATAAGGTCCCTCAGTCGATTAGTGCTTTTCAAACACAGAATCACCAACAAAGACCAGGGAGGTTGTCCAATGCCTCATAAAGAAGGGCACCTATTGGTAAATGGGTAAAACATTTTAAAGCAGACATTGAACATCCCTTTGAGCATGGTGAAGTTATAAATTACACTTTTTATGGTGTGTCAATACACCCAGTCACTACAGAGATACATGCGTCCTTCCTAACTCAGTTGCCGGAGAGGAAGGAAACTGCTCAGGGACTTCACCATTAGGTCAATGGTGACTTTAAAACAGGTACAGAGTTGAATGGCCGTGATAGTAGAAAACTGAGGATGGATCAACAACATTGTAGTAACTCCACAATACTAACCTAAATGACAGAGTGAAAAGAATGAAGCCTGTACAGAATGAAAATATTCCAAAACATACATTCTATTAGCAATAAGGCACTAATGTAAAACTTAAAAAACTGTGGCAAAGAAATTAACTTCATGTCCTGAATACAAAGTGTTATGTTTTGGGCAAATGCAACACGACACATGACTGAGTACAACTCTTCATATTTTCAAGCATGGTGGTGGTTGCATCCTGTTATGGGTATGCTTGTCATCAGCAATGATTAGGGAGTTTTGTGGGGGAATGAAAAGAAATGGAATAGAGTTAAGCACAAGCAGAATCGTAGATTAAAAACTGTCTCAGTCTGCTTTCCAACAGACACTGAGAGACAAATTCACCTTTCAGCAGGAAAATAACCTTAAACACAAGGTCAAATATATGCAGGAGTTGCTTACCAAGATGGCATTGAATGTTCCTGAGTGGCGTAGTTACAGTCTTGACTTAAATCGGTTTG
Organism: Oncorhynchus mykiss; assembly: GCF_057628025.1. Lineage (NCBI taxonomy): Eukaryota > Metazoa > Chordata > Actinopteri > Salmoniformes > Salmonidae > Oncorhynchus > Oncorhynchus mykiss. Next base: position 20,499,727 of record NC_143047.1, on the reverse strand, counting down.
AAAATATCTGACAAGACTTGGCTGTCTAGCAAAGATCAACACCCAACTTGACAGATCTTGAAGAACTTAAAAAAGAAGAATGTGCAAAAATGGTACAATCCAGGTGTGCAAAGCTCTTAGAGACTTACCCAGAAGAATTCACAGCTGTAATCACTACCGAATTTGATTTTGACATGGATCGGCTCAGTGTGAATAATTATGGGGTGTGAATACTTATGTAAGTTAGATATTTGTATATTTCATTTTCAATACATTTGCAAATATTTCTAAAAACATGTTTTCACTTTGTCATTATGGGCATAGGTTATTATATGACAGACCTTTTTTTAAATATTGAATCAATTTTGAATTCAGGCTGTTACACAACAAAATGTGGAATAAGTCAAGGGGTTTGAATACTTTTTGAAGGCACTGTAAATTCATTCTTAGTTCAGCTATCGTACCCCATTTGAACCCAAAATATAAGCTTGATATACTCCAATGTTTGTAAACAAAGTAAATGTAAACAACCACTGTATAGCCTAAAAATGATATATGTTGATATCATGGATGGTCAGTCCTTGCGCCCAACAGTGTATTCTATGGATTTGAGAGTGGTTGCATTTCTCCAGCCCCATCCCTCATCTTTCACTGTAATTGTGCGGGGGAGAACACTTTGTTAAGGTTTCAATTAAGGACTGCCACTTTAAACACCTTTAATAGACTAATGGTGTTATTATATGCTATAATACTATAGTGAGTGAGTTACGCTTGTGCCATTAATATCAAGCAAAACTTCTGAAGTCGACAACAACATTCTTAGTAATGCAGACACAAACAATGATATTGAGAGCAAAATAAAAAATGAATTGTAAATGGATACAAAAAAAAACATTTGCAGTGAAACATTTGTTATGACAACGCAATTCAATAAAACGGCTCCCTTTTTCCTGACAATTTTCCCTACGTTTGGTCATGTTGCCCTGTCCTTCGCTTTTGCTGCCTTTTTTCAGTTGCTGCCTTTTTTCCATTTGTAAGTTTTGGCACATTCATTCCAGCAACATAGCACCCTGCATCCCACTGCTGGTTTGCTTCTGAAGCTATGCAGTTGGTCCTGGTTGGTCCCTGGATGGGAGACTGGAAGTGGTGTAAAAATGAACATGGCACACAATTGATGTTAATGTTAATGTTCATTTTCATGTATTTTTTCCCACAAACGTGACTTATTTTCCCACGTTTATTTTCAGCTTCATCTGGACTGACCCTGCTTACCTTCAGAAGCAAACCAGCAGTGAGATGTATGGTGCTGGAATGAATATGCCAAAACTTAAAAAGAAAACCTCATTGAACATAAATTATTAGAAGAGGAGAGAATATAATATGTGGTATCCCCACTGGGCACACCACGTCATTTCAACGTCAACATTTGGCTAATATTTGGTTGAGACGTTGATCAATGAGATTTCAACCTTTATTCACCCACTCAAAAAGACAGTTTGTTGAATTCCCCATGTGTTATCACTATGCTTTCAACCACTTCATGTTTTTGATTTAACCGACCTGGACGACAAGGTGTGTTGAATTAAGGCAATCACTGAACTGATCAATTAGCTCAGTTGGTCTGGTGTGGTGACTAGTTGGAACAGAATCCTGCAGTACCTGCGGCAATCAAGGAACAGGGTTGCCTACCCCTGATCTAAAAGCACAACCAAATTCCAAAGAAAAAACTGTTTTTTTGTTTACTTGTTATCAAAATGTGTTATCACTGCGCTTTCAACCATTTCAAAGGACTACGAAGTTCAAATGGGAATACAATGTCAGATGTTTTGTATTTATACAACAACTTAATGTGTCATCACTGTGCTTCATCTAACAGCACAACCAAATGACCTGGATTGTAGTTGAGATTACATTAAAGTACATAGGCCTAGCGCCAGTGATCAATGCTGTTCAAGACTCTGCACAGATTATTATAGAAATTGTGAAGATCTCAACAGACCTGCGAACTTTGCATGCTATCTTGAACACGCACACTTTTTATGATGACATAAGAAGACATTTATAGTTACAGTAACTTTAAAATTAGACCATGGATGTGTTACTCATTTTAAGGTTGAATAAATACTGTTACATTAGTTTGTAAAATGTCTTAACTTTAGACTATTTACTGTATTACAAAAGTCATAGTGAATTGTGTTTGGATGACAAAGCAACCAAACATCAACATTTTAATTATATCTAATGCTTGGATAGTTTATTCTGAGCCACTGGCTTAATCCTATTCCTTAACTTTTATTTTTGGTTTAGTTGGAGATGTGAATCCAACATAGGCCTATTTGTTAACTTGTTGATATGTTAATAGGCTACTTACAGTATTTCAAAGTGTAATTGAATTGCTTTTGGTTATAAATAAACATTTGAAGGAGATTTGTATTTTGTACCACTGACTTATTCTGGCTTTAATTCCAGTTTGTCTACTAATTAATAATTGTATGTTGGATTCATGTTTCCATCTCAACCAATAATCAAAGTTAAAGAATATGACTAAATTAATTTCAATTGCATTTAAAGTTTGATTGGATTTAATTTAGTCCCTTTCTTTAACTTTGGGGATTTTGGGTTGAGATGGGGATGTGAATCAAACATGTCAATGAATACATTATTAGACAAACTGGAATTAAAGCTACGTCAGTGGCACAGATGGAACTATCCAAGCAGAAGATCTCCTTGAAATGTTGATATTTGGTTGCACTGACAACCAAACACAATTCAATATCCAGTTTGTCTACAGATGAATAATGTATATGTTGGATTCATGTCTCCATCTCAACCAAAAAGTTAAAGAATAGGACTAAATCTAATCAAACTTTAAATGCACTTTAAATAAAGCTTGATTTTATTTAGTCCTATTCTTTGTCTTAGATTTTTGGTTCTGATGGAGACATGAATCTAACATATCAATTATTAATTTATAGACAAACAGTGAATGTATTTAGCTATTAAGAGATCTCTCCATAATCATTTTCCCGATAGCACATTGGTAGTAGTCAGTGATAAATAGAATGGGAGAACAAATGAATAGGTGTAGATCAACTCTCCAGTAGGAGATGCTGCCCAGCCTACAGTTTTTTTCTGATAGTGGATATAACATTGAAGATCTAATGTTGTTTCAAAGGTTCAACATATTTTGCACAAGGCTGGTCTATGTTGAAAATTGGTTACAATGATGGTATAATGGTGTGGTTGAAATATCACCCTCAAAACAAGTTTAACTTGATGTTTTAAAAAAAAATTCAATGCATTATCCAAGTAGATCCCACGTCAAAATATGTTGACAAATTACATTGCTGATTCAACCAGTTTGTGACCAGTGGGTCCTAAATTCATGTGCTTAGTATACTAAGATATTCCGGATCTCTCTCTATCTTTCTCGCTCTCCGAGGACTCTTCCTCCCTCCCTCATCCTCTCACTCTGTCTCTCTATCTTTCTCGCTCTCCGAGGACTCTTCCTCCCTCCCTCCCTCATCCTCTCACTCTGTCTCTCTATCTTTCTCGCTCTCCGAGGACTCTTCCTCCCTCCCTCATCCTCTCACTCTGTCTCTCTATCTTTCTCGCTCTCCGAGGACTCTTCCTCCCTCCCTCATCCTCTCACTCTGTCTCTCTATCTTTCTCGCTCTCCGAGTACTCTTCCTCCCTCCCTCATCCTCTCACTCTGTCTCTCTCTAGCTTTCTGGTTATTTTACTAAACAATTGTATTTCTCTATTCCAAGCTCTACAACCCTTAAAGGTCCAATGCATCTGTTTTTTTTGTCTCAATATTGAATCATTTCTAGGTAACAATGAAGTACCTTACTGGCTAGACTTCCAATTGGCGACAGATTTGAATGCGGATATAAAAAAGTACATGTGCATTTTCCCACCAGAGGTTACAATCAAACTGACTTTTTAGGCAATAAAATGCTGATTGTGATGACAGTCCAAATAAAGGCACTTCTGCACTTAAGGCCTAGATTCAATCAGATCAGGTGTTAACCCGCGGTAGCAGACGACCGTATAGCTATGTTTTGGCGGTGTCGGCTGTCAAATCACTCGAATAAGAAGTTCAGAACGAGAAAGCATATGATATATAGAAATAATTACTCTTAAATTGAAAAAAAAAAATGCAACTAAATAATGAGGATTTCTATCATCCTAATCAAGGTGTAGATTATATCTTAAATTCCTGTGTTCCAACTTGTTGTTCCAAACAAGGCTGTTAATTCGACACTGTGCCGCCAATGGTAATGTCTGCTTTAGGTATAATGCCGAGAGCCACTTGTGGATTTGACAGCTGTAATGCAGTTCCACCTAAGACATTGTCAAAACAACTGCCATGTGGATGTTGGCTAAAGCTCCAGAGTGGCGCGGCGGTTTGAGGCACTGCATCCCACTGATTGAGACATCACTACAGACACCCTGGCTTGAATCCTGGCTGTGATTGTGAGTCTGATAGTGAGTCCGACTGCCCGTATGGGAGTTGTAGCAATGAGACAAGACAGTAACTACTAACAATTGGATACCACGAAATTGGGGAGAAAAATGGGGTAAAGAAAAAAAAAACTGTAACTTTTGTAATTAAGGTAACACAGTTTTAAACTGTTGTCCTGATTAAAGAAGCAATACAACTAGGTAGGGATATCCTTGTCTCATCGCACACTAAAGAATCAAAGAAGCAATAGACTAGAGGAGTATCTGGAGCATCAGCATTTGTGGGTTCGATTACAGGCTTAAAATGGCCAGAAACAAATAACTTTCTTCTGAAACTCATCAGTCTATTCTAGTTCTGAGAAATGAAGGCTATTCCATGGGAGAAATTGGCAAGAAACTGAAGATCTCGTACAATGCTGTGTACAATTCCCTTCACAGAACAGCGGAAAATAGCTCTAACCAGAATAGAAAGAGGAGTGGGAGGCCCCGGTGCACAACTGAGCAAGAGGACAAGTACATTAGAGTGTCTAGTTTGAGAAAGCGACGCCTCACAAGTCCTGAACTGGCAGCTTCATTAAATAGTACGCGCAAAACACCAGTCTCAACGTCAACAGTGAAGAGGCAACTAAGGGGTGCTGTTCCTCTGTCCAGTGTCTGTGTTATTTCGCCCATCTTAATCTTTTATTTTTATTGGCAAGTCTGAGATATGTATTCTTCTTTGCAAATCTGCCTAGAAGGCCAGCATCCCGGAGTTGCCTCTTCACTGTTGACTTTGAGACTGGTGTTTTGCGGGTACAATTTAATGAAGATGCCAGTTCAGGACTAGTGAGGCGTCTTTAATTTTAATGAACAAAAAATATGCGTCTCTTTCAAAAACAAGGACATTTCAAAGTGACCCCAAACTTTTGAATGGTAGTGTATATACAGTTGAATTCGGAAGTTAACATACACTTAGGTTGGAGTCATTAAAACTCGTATTTCAACCACTCCACAAATTTCTTGGAACAAACTATAGTTTTGGCAAGTCGGTTAGGACATAGACTTTGTGCATGACACAAGTAATTTTTCCAACCATTTTTTACAGACAGATTATTTCACTTATAATTCACTGAATCACAATTCCAGTGGATCAGAAGTTCACATACACTAAGTTGACTGTGCCTTTAAACAGCTTGGAATATTCCAGAAAATGATGTCATAGTTTTAGAAGCTTCACAGTTGACATCATTTGAGTCCATTTTAGGTGTACCTGTGGATGTATATCAAGGCCTACCTTCAAACTCAGTGCCTCTTTGCTTGACATCATGGGAAAATCAAAAGCAATCAGCCAAGACACATTTGTAGACCTCTACAAGTCTGGGTCATTCTTGGGAGCAATTTCCAAATGCCTGAAGGTACCATGTTCATCTGTACAAACAGTACGCAAGTATAAACACCATTGGGCCACGCAGCCATCATACCGCTCAGGAAGGAGACGCGTTCTGTGTCCTAGAGAGGAACATACTTTGGTGTGAAAAGTGCAAATCAATCCCATAACAACAGCAAAGGACGTTGTGAAGATGCTGGAGGAAACAAGTACAAAAGTATCTATATCCACAGTAAAACGAGTCCTATATCGACATAACCTGAAAGGCCGCACAGCAAAGAAGAAGTCACTGCTCCAAAACCGCCATAATAAAGGCAGACTATGGTTTTCAACTGCACATGCAGAAATGTCCTCTGGTCTGATGAAACAAAAATAGATGGCATCATAAGGGATGGAAAATTATGTGGATATATTGAAGCAACATCTCAAGACATCAGTCAGGAAGTTAAAGATTGGTCGCAAATGGGTCTTCCAAATGGACAATGACCCCAAGCATACTTCCAAAGTTGTGGCAAAATGGCTTAAGGACAACAAAGTCAAGGTATTGGAGTGGCCATCACAAAGCCCTGACCTCAATCCTATAGAAATTTGTTGGCAGAACTGAAAAAGTGTGTGCGAGCAAGGAGGCCTACAAACCTGACTCAGTTACACCAGCTCTGTCAAGAGGAATGGGCAAAAATCCACCCAACATAATTTGGGAAGCTTGTGGAAGGCTTCCCAAAATGTTTGACCCAAGTTAAACAATTTAAAGGTAATGCTACCAAATACTAATTGAGTGTATATAAACTTCTGACCTACTGGGAATGTAATGAAAGACATTTTGATACAGTGAATTATAAGTGAAATAATCTGTCTGTAAACAATTGTTGGAAATATTACTTGTTTCATGCATACTAACCAAATTGCCAAAAATATAGTTTGTTGACCAAAATTTTGTGGAGTGATTGAAACACGAGTTTTAATGACTCCAACCTAAGTGTATGTTAGCTTCCGACTTCAACTGTATTTTTTTAAAGCAGATCTGATTGAATCTAGCCCTACGTTTTCATGTCCTGAATAAAAAACTAGTTCATTTTTAACACTACATATGGTTTTGTCACAAAAACTGTTGCGATAAATAGCATACTTGCTCAATCTGGTTTTGGTGCAGGCTCTATGGACAAAAGTAGGTAATATGCAAGATCCTTATTTATTTTTAGAATTGTCAGCCAAGCACCGATCATCATGACATCACCATCATTTAAATGATAGCCTATCCTCAATATCTCTTGGAAATTTGCACGAAGCTCATCAGGGCACTTAACCACCATAAGTTACGAAGTTCTGAAAGAAGTTCTGATGTTCATTATTTCATCTGCCTATAAACTGCATTGTTTTCCAACATCATCACGTGACTGCACGTTTACTGAGACATTATGGCTTTTCTGTCAATATTTGCGCATAAAAGCTTTTCCACTGCAACTGTCCATAATCTATATCACAGACCAAAAAAATATCTCACGTTGTCTAGCGTATTTTGTTTTGTTGACATTGGAAGTTTTACACAGAAATGAGCTGTTTCCATAATCCCTGTCGTGAATTTATGCATCAGGTCATTCATCTGCATGAAATGGTTAGATGGAAACCTGGTTACTGTGATGGTTTTCAATTAAAATGGTGAAAAAGAAAGATAGCTTCTTAGCAAAGGGCAATTTCTCAAGCAAGAATCTTTCTTGGACTGTCTGGGAATGGTCTGAGTGGGGAAGGGAAAACTGACAATTAGCTGTTATTGGCAGAGAGGTTTGGAATTCTCTTTTTTATTGGTCTATTAACTAATTTACCACATCGTGATGTCACCATGGAAGGCCAAAACTCCATCCCACATAAACAGGCTGAAATTGCAGGCTGTCTTTTCAAACAGCTCTTACACTAAAATGGCATTATCATCATTTTTAACAATTTCACAGTATCATTCCAACATCATAGTTGTCACGGTTTTCTAGGTGTGAAGGAGAGTCGGACCAAAATGCGGCGTGTAGATTGAGATCCATGTTTATTTAAACTGAAGCAACACGAATCTAAATACAAACACTACAAAACAATAAACATAACGAAAACCAAAACAGCCTAATACTGGCGCACATACACACAGAACAAGGACATCAAGACACTAAGGACAATCACCCACAAAACCCAACACCAAACAGGCTACCTAAATATGGTTCCCAATCAGAGACAATGACGAACACCTGCCTCTGATTGAGAACCATATCAGGCCAAACATAGAACTAGACAAACTAGACATGTAACATAGAATGCCCACCCAGCTCACACCCTGACCAACCAAAACATAGAAACATACAAAGCAAACTATGGTCAGGGTGTGACAATAGTGTGGAAATATATACAGTTGAAGTTGGAAGTTTACATACACCTTAGCCAAATACATTTAAACTCAGTTTGTCACAATTCCTGACATTTAATCCTAGTTAAAAGTCCATGTTTTATGACAGTTAGGATCACCACTTTATTTTAAGAATGTGAAATGTCAGAATAATAGTAGAGAAATTGATTTATTTCAGCTTTTATTTCTTTCATCACATTCCCAGTGGGTCAGAAGTTTACAATTAGTATTTGGTAGCATTGCATTTAAATTGTTTAACTTGGGTCAAACGTTTCGGGTAGCCTTCCACAAGCTTCCCACAATATGTTGGGTGAATTTTGGTCCATTCTTCCTGACAGAGCTGGTGTAACTGAGTCAGGTTTGTAGGCCTCCTTGCTCGCACATGCTTTTTCAGTTCTGCCCACAAATTTTCTATAGGATTGAGGTCAGGGCTTTGTGATGGCCACTCCAATACCTTGACTTTATTGTCCTTGAGCCATTTTGCCACAACTTTGGAAGTATGCTTGGAGTCATTGTCCATTTGAAAGACCCGTTTGCGACCAAGCTTTAACTTCTGATGTCTTGAAATGTTGCTTCAATATATCCACATAATTTTCCATCCCTCATGATGCCATCTGTTTTGTGAAGTGCACCAGTTCCTCCTGCAGCAAAGCACCCTCACAACATGATGCTGCCACCCCCGTGCTTCACGGTTGGGATGGTGTTCTTAAGCTTGCAAGCCTCCCAGTTTTTCCTCCAAACATAATGATGGTCATTATGGCCAAACAGTTATATTTTTGTTTCATCAGAACAGAGGACATTTCTCCAAAAAGTATGATCTTCGTCCCCATGTGCAGTTGCAATCCGTAGTCTGGCTTTTTCCTTGCTGAGCAGCCTTTCAGGTTATGTCGATATAGGACTCGATTTACTGTGGATATAGAGACTTTTGTACTTGTTTCCTCCAGCAACTTCACAAGGTCAGCAGGGTAGCCTAGTGGGGTTAGAGCGTTGGACTAGTAACTGGATGGTTGCTAGATTGAATCCCCAAGCTGACAAGGTAAAAATCTGTCACTCTGCCCCTGAACAAGGCAGTTAACCCACTGTTCCTAGGCTGTCATTGAAAATAAGAATTTGTTCTTCATTGATTTGCCTAGTTAAATCAAAAATGGTCCTTTGCTGTTGTTATGGGATTGATTTGCAATTTTCACACCAAAGTACGTTCATCTATAGGAGACAGAACGCTTCTCTTTCCTGAGCGGTATGATGGCTGTGTGGTCCCATGGTGTTTGTACCTGTGTACTATTGTTTGTACAGATGAATGTGGTACTATCAGGCGTTTGGAAATTGCTCCCAATGATGAACTAGACTTGTGGAGGTTTACAATTTTTTTTCTGAGGTCTTGGCTGATTTCTTTTGATTTTCCCATGATGTCAAGTAAAGAGGCACAGAGTTTGAAAGTAGGCCTTGAAATACATCCACAGACGCTTCTAAAGCCATGACATAATTTTCTGGATAAAACACAGGTAAATCATGTTTTTGACTGCAGGGGGCTTTTGATAATGGTCTTCTCCCCCTCGCCCTTTCTCTCTTTTTACATACATACATACATGCACCGATGTAATCCCACTCTCCACAGTTATTGACAACCCTAGTGAAGGCTCAGCTGGGTAGAAGGTTCAGCTCTAGCCCTCGCGTCCTGAAGACTCTCTCGCTCTGTCCTCTCTGCTCCAGTGAGAGAGAGCTGACCCTGTGCCCTTATTCTTCCTACTGGGCTGCTCTAGTCTTGGCTGAACCACAGGATCGATTCACACAGTCTAGCACTGCAGGAGAGCCTGTCAAGCACACAGCCGGATGCCTCAGAGAGTCTAAATCCAACACCACTCTGCTGGCCAACACACTATCACAGTTGCGGACATCTGTCATAATGCAATTTCATGTACCCATGCTCATATTATTATAACATGTATGTGGACACACATAAGTGATCTCTTTCTACCTCTCTGTCTATCTCTCTCTCTCTCGCAAGCACCCACACCCAGATAAATGACAGACCCATAACACGCTCTCATCACGCCCACGTCCTCTCAAACACACCTCTCCAGTCCTTGGCTAAGCTCAGCTGTGTTTGGAGAGTAAACAGCCGAGTTCCTGTCACCTCAACTCGGGATCCTTTCACTACCTCACTCACTCCGTCTCTCTCTCTTTTTCTGTCTCTCGTTCCATTAGACAGGGTTATCCCTGGCCAGGCGTATGGGTTGGCATGAGGAAATACCAGAGGGAGAGAGAAAGGGGGGATAGAGTAAGGAGAGGGGAAATAAGGACGGAGGGATTTAGGGAATAGAGAGGCAGTGGGAGAGAAACCAAGAGAAAAGAGATGTGAAAGAAAGGGGAGTGAAAAGTAGAAAAAGGGGGGTGAAAAAAGGGATAGACAGGGAGAGACGAAAACAGGGAGGGAGGTAGAAGCAGAAAGAGATTGAGTAGGAGATGCATACATACACACTGAAACATACAGACACAGACACACATAGAGTGGTATCTATAGCCTGGCATACTCACATCGTGGGCTGCGGTGGTGCTCACTTTTGAACAGGGTCATATCAGGGACGCCAAACAAAGAGGGCGTCTGTGGCTTTCAGACTGGAGACAGAAAGATGGCTGGACGCTTTCCCTGCTTCTCTCTCTCACAATCACTCTCTTTTCTTCTCTCCTTGTGTCCTCTCTTTCTCTCTTCCTGTTTTGGCTCTCTCTCTGCAGGCAGGCAGGCTGTGGACTGACGACTGTGTTACTACTGAATCAATGACAGAGCAGTTAGAGCAGCACCAACAGTATGTACCATCTGTCCCTCTGCAGCGGGGGTGGAGAGAGGAAGCACTGGGTTAGCCCATTAGCTCCAGCAGGCAGGGGGGGGGGGGGGGGGGTAGTGTGAGTGTGTCAATTTATTTTTCACAGCAACAAGAGCCTGGCTGGGGATCAGGGCTTATAGAGTCTGCCCAGGCAAAGAGAGAGCTGCCAAGAAGTGTGTGTGTGTGTGTGTGTGTGTGTGTGTGTGTGTGTGTGTGTGTGTGTGTGTGTGTGTGTGTGTGTGTGTGTGTGTGTGTGTGTGTGTGTAGGCTGTGGTGAAGAGAGGGTAACTCTATCCACAGCCGGGGGCTAAGGGAGTGAAGGGGGGACAGTGGAGGGCAGGGGTCTAAGAGAGGAGCATGAATCTGAGGACACAGCAGAGCCAAATACAGAGATGACGAGAGGAGCTCACCACTGACCTCATATCACACAGGGATGGCATTATACACAGGCACGCACATGCACCAAACACACACACATTATTCAGAGAATGTGGGTGTTGTGGGTGACAACTGGATGAGTTAACAGTGGAGATCCTTGAGTACGAGGGGAAAGAGGGAGGGAGAGAGGGCGGGGAGAGAGAGTGATAGAGAGAGAGGGGGGGGGGGGGGACTCACCTCCCTGTTATGGAGAAAGCAACATTAATTAAGCCTTATCTAAGACAGAGTCATTCTACTGAGGCTAAGACACACACACACACATGCACACAATCAAATGCTGAACACAGACTCACACACACACACAGTATAAACACAGGCAGTGTCCCTTGAGTGCAATGTGATTAGAGTGAGGAGATAGAGATTACAGACAGGTATAGCAGACCTCTGGTGTTTGTTTCCCTCCACTTGATTAACCAGTCATTTACTCAACAACAGAAACACGTCAATTTAATAAAATAAAACAAATATTTCACATTTATTTAACCAGATAGGCCAGTTGTGAACAAGTTCTCATTTACAACTGCGACCTGGCCAAGTTAAAGAAAAGCATTGTGACAAAAAACAACAACACAGAGTTACATATGGAATCAACAAAAGTACAGTCAATAACACAATCTATATATAAATCTATATACAGTGTCTGCAAATGGAGTAAGGAGGTAAGGCAATAAATAAATAGGCCAACAGTAGTGAAGTAATTACAATTTAGCAAATTAACACTGGAGTGATTGTCACGACTTCCGCCGAAGTCGGCTCCTCTCCTTGTTCAGGAGGGCGTTCAGCAATGGACATCACCGGCTTTCTAGCCATCACCGCTCCATTTTTCATATATCCATTTGTTTTGTCTTGTTCCATACACACCTGGTTTTCATTTCCCCAATCAATCTACTTGTATTTAACCCTCTGTTTCCCATCATGTTGTGTGTGTAATTGTTTCATGTTATTGTGGTGTTTTATTACGCGCTTTACTTTTGTTATGTTCCGTGTTTTGAGCGCGTGTTATGGGATTTTTTTATGAATAATGACTAAATGATGTATACATTTAACGTAGAATTATAACTAACATAATTCCAACCTGTCTTTCTAGTATTATTAAATAATGTTTGTTCATTAGGAAGGGGTTATATAGCATAGATCTAGGAAGAAAGGAATGTTTGTGGGTGTAGAAAGAGAAGGAAGGGTAGCATTAACCTACGTTTGAACCGACCTGGCTGTAACTCTGGAGAGATAAGATAGGACAGGGAGAGCCCCTCCAGAGCTCTAGTATCTGGGAGAGACTGGAACTGTTAGCTGAGTGGTTATAAACTGTGGTGAGACTCATGAGAAAATCCCTATGTTGGTGTGTATGTATGTGCATAGGTTAGAATGTTAATAAAAGGAACGTATTTGTGTATGTACGGCAGAGCTCTCGCAAATAAACCTGGATCTGATCAATTGTGATCTGGGAATTCTGTCTGTTTTATTTAAGACCAGAAATGTACAACCTCTGGGTATCAGACAGATAAAGATAATTGGAATTTATGAACATTGATTGCAAAATTACTGAACAATTTGGTCCTTTGAGCGGTTTTCTTAAATCTGTCCCTGTCTTCCGAAAGATAGCACGCCGAAAACCGTGCACGGGCGGGTCCTTGACCCGTAAATTAATGACCTGGCCCCTGAAATTGGGGTTCAAAGAACAGGCCGGTATATATCTAAGGCCGACAGAGACGGTGACGGAATCTCACGAACATTGCTTTTCCCAGCCTACAAACAAGGTCAGTAAAACTTTATTTGCGTATTTGGGGAATTGACATTCGGGCTTCATTTGGAGAAATATGTTTAATGACTCTTGTGTGGTTTAGACGTTAATTTTTAAAACCCATGGGGCATTCTGATCTGGTGACCTGTCTTTAGAATTGTGTGTAGAGAACCCTGATATAGGTAGTATTCTATGCAATTGGAAGACAGGAATTGGATTTAGAAGCCACCTAGGAATGGAGAAGTCCTCAGCGACTTAGGTCCGAAACGACTTAAGGTATTTGCACTACCAATGTAAACTAATTAATATTGAGATCTAAGTTGGAACCTGATCAAGAGTATATTAGTGGGTCAGTAAAGAGACGAGATGTAGGGGCCTATTACAAAGGAATGTAAACGATTTGTGAACCTAGGGAAACTAACGGGAAGGAGATATATACATAGATTGTGAGGATATACCATAGGACAAAACTATAGTAATTGGATGACGGTGAAAAGCACACACATAAATCATAGAAGCACATGCACCTAGTTAGGGAGAATAAGCATAGTAACTACAAAGTTAACTAGCATTGGGCAGTAAATCCTCAAAGGAGGTCCCGGAATTAACGGGAGATGAGAAATAATGCAGGGAAAAGATAAGAGGAACTACTATTTTGACCCAACTTGGAGGAGAAAGTACAAATTTGACTGACTGTTAACTAACTAGGGTCAGTTAAGGAAAATGTTATGTTTACATTTTACTTTACAGCAATTGTCAATGATCAAGAATCCTGCCGAACAGAGAGTGTAGGCTCCACCAAGAAGAAACCAAGGAAGCGTTCACTCATTTCCAGGATGTTTTCAGCTATAGGCAAAGCCTTGTCCAGTCCCTTTACTTGCTGCTATAAAAAGAAGAGCACCTAATCTTTATTTCAAAATAAATATTTGAAATTAACATAATTGCATTAATTCTTCATGTTGAGTGTTTTTCATTATATATTATTGGATGATATAAAGTGTAGTAGTAGTAGTAGAAGTTGTATAGTTGACTATATTACTTTTACTTTTAAGATAAAAAAATAAAAAAATAAGAATAGTGAGCACTTCTAGGTACAGTTGAAGTCTGATGTTTACATACACCTTAGCAAAATATTTCTTTCATCACGTCCCCAGTGGGTCAGAAGTTTACATACACTCAATTAGTATTTGGTAGCATTGCCTTTAAATTGTTTAACTTGGGTCAAACCTAAGTAGCCTTCCACAAGCTTCCCACAATAAGTTGACTGAATTTTGGCCCATTCCTCCTGACAGAGCTGGTGTAACTGAGTCAGGTTTGTAGGCCTCCTTGCTCGCACATGCTTTTTCAGTTCTGCCCACAATTTTTCTATAGGATTGAGGTCAGGGCTTTGTGATGGCCACTCCAATACCGTGACTTTGTTGTCCTTTAGTCATTTTGCCACAACTTTGGAAGTATTCTTGGGGTTATTGTCCATTTGGAATACCCACGTGCGACCAAGTTTTAACTTCCTGAGTGATGTCTTGTGATGTTGCTGCAATATATCCACATAATTTTTTCCCCTCATGATGTCATCTATTTTGTGAAGTGCACCAGTCCCTCCTGCAGCAAAGCACCCCCACAACCTGATGCTGCCACCCCAGTGCTTCACGGTTGGTATGGTGTTCTTCGGCTTGCAAGCCTCCCCCTTTTTCCTCCAAACATAACGATGGTCATTACGGCCAAACAGCTCTATTTTTGTTTCATCAGACCAGAGGATATTTCTCCAAAAAGTATGATCTTTGTCCCCATGTGCAGTTGCAAACCATAGTCTGTATTTTTTTATGTTGGTTTTGGAGCAGTGGCTTCTTCCTTGCTGAGCTGCCTTTCAGGTTATGTCAGTATAGGACTCGTTTAACTGTGGATATAGATACTTTTGTACCTGTTTCCTCCAGCATCTTTACAAGGTCCTTTGCTGTTGTTCTGGGATTGGTTTTCACTTTTCACACCAAAGTACGTTCATCTCTAGGAGACAGAACACGTCTCCTTCCTGAGCAGTATGACGGCTGCGTGTTCCAATGGTGTTTATACTTGTGTACTATTGTTTGTAAAAATGAATGTGGTACCTTCAGGCGTTTGGAAATTGCTCCCAAGGATGAACCAGACTTGTGGAGGGCTACAATTTTTCTGAGGTCTTTGCTGATTTCCCCATGATGTCAAGAAAAGAGGCAGTGAGTTTGAAGGTAGCCCTTGAAATACATCCACATGTACACCTCCAATTGACTCAAATGATGTCAATTAGCCTATCAGAAGCTTCTAATGCCATGACATCATTTTCTGGAATTTTCCAAGCTGTTTAAAGGCACAGCCAACTTAGTGTATGTAAACTTCTGACCCACTGGAATTGTGATACTGTGAATTAATCTGTCTGGAAACAATTATTGACAAAATTACTTGGGTCATGCAGAGAGTAGATGTCCTAACTGACTTGCCGAAACTATAGGTTGTTAACAAGAAATTTGTGTAGTGGTTGAAAAATGAGTTTAAATATAGAAAAACTGGCATCAATGAAAAACAAATAAATAGGGTTTGTGGGGACAAGGTAGAGAAGCAACGGACAGAAGGGTTCGACACCGCTCGTATGTGGTTAGCCGAAGCGAGGAAGGGACCTAAGAGAGAGAGAGATATAAATGGACAGGATCAGACGATAGAAAATTGAAAAAGTTTTAATTGCGATGAGACAGGACATTTTGCCCGGAAGTGTAAGGCTCCCTGTAAACATTGTGACCGAGTAGGAGGCAACCACCGAAATTACTGAGTAGAGAAAGGGTGAGAGTAAGTTTAAAGAAGGATATCAGCAAGGGGAAAATGAGGTGCGTGTGAGATAGGTTTATTAACAAGTAAAGAGTCATAAGAAGCGGTAACTCATTTACGTGTGAGACCTAAATAGTCTATTGTATATGGGAAATAGTCTGAGACTATGAAAAGTGGCGATAGATATATTAATCAGTCGAGAGTCGCAAAAATGATAATTCGCTCACGTGTGAGACCTAATAACTCAATAATAACTAAATCAAAAGTCACAATAGTAACTACTCCTAAATTCTGATAGGAGAGAGAGAAAGTAAGGAGAATCATCGCCGGAGAGATGCCTTGACCTTTAAGTTAGGGCTATTTTCTGGGAATTGTCTCGGTGCCGGAGTTTGCAACTACAGACAATTATAATAATAGGGTTGATTGCGGGGATGCTCCGTCATTCCAATAGTGATGGTGGTCGAGGGGTGGAACTCTTGCCTACGACTCAGGCTTCGTATCTCAGCCTAGGCACCGATAGACAAAAATGTATTCTGATTGTAATTCAAATATTGATATGTTTTGCCGGGAGAGATACGGTTGTTAGGGTTTGTTTGTAATAGCTTGTTTGGATTCAATTGAAAGACTAATTCATTCTAAATAATAGCGAGTCGATTTCGATGAAATACGTTCATGCCTAAATGGTCCGCTGGAATAACGTATTGGGAATGGAGTCGTATTTAAAATGCTGAATCATAGAAGAGACAGTTACCTAAATCTAATGAATTCTAAATAATAACAGAGAGATAATTACGATAGAGTTGTGCCCATTGAATGTTTTTTATTGTTATGGATTGACTGACATACTGTAACGGGTTTCTTCTTCCTCCTCTGAGGAGGAGTAGTAGGAAGGATCGGAGGACCAAAATGCAGCGTGGTATGTGTCCATAATGGGATTTCATGGAAAATGAATACAAAATACAGAAGAACAAAATAATCCAAATGAAAACTGAAACAGTCCCGAATGGTGCAAACACTGAAACGGAAAAATAATCACCCACAACTCAAAGGTGAAACCAGGCTACCTAAGTATGGTTCTCAATGAGGGACAACGATTGACAGCTGCCTCTGATTGAGAACCATACCAGGCCAAACACAGAAATCCCAAATGATAGAAGAAAGAACATAGGCAACCCACCCAACTCACAAAAGAACTAAGGTCAGAACGTGACAGTAACCCCCCCCCCCCCCCAAAGGTGCGGACTCCGGCTGCAAAACCTGAACCTATAGGGGAGGGTCTGGGTGGGTGTCTGTCCGCGGTGCCGGCTCTGTCGCGGGACATGGACTACACTCCACAATAGTCTTTGCCCGCCTCTTTACCTGACTCCGTGGCCTCTTTAGAGCGGCGACCCTCGCCACCGACCTCGGACTGGGGACCCTAGCAACGGGTCCCAAATGGACGGGAGATTCCGGAAGCACCGGACAGGCGGGAAACTCCGGCAGCTCCAGAGTGAAGGGCGATTCCGGCAGCGCCGGAGTGACGGGCGAATCCGGCAGCTCCGGAGTGAAAGGCGATTCCGGTAGCACCGGAGTAACGGACAGCTCTGGCAGCTCCTGACTGACCGGCGGCTCTGGCAGCTCAGGACAGACGGGCGACTCTGGCAGCTCAGGATAGATGGGTGACTCTGGCAGCTCAGGACAGGCGGGAGACTCTGGCATCTCAGGACAGGCGGGAGAATCTGGCAGCTTCTGACTGGCGGGCGGCTCTGGCAGCTCCTGACTAGCAGGCGACTCTGGCAGCTCAGGACAGACGGGCGACTCTGGCAGCTCAGGACAGACGGGCGACTCTGGCAGCTCAGGACAGACGGGCGACTCTGGCAGCTCAGGACAGACGGGCGACTCTGGCAGCTCAGGACAGGCGGGAGACTCTGGCAGCTCAGGACAGGCGGGAGACTCAGGCAGCTCAGGACATAGACAACCCACGCAACTCACGCCCTGACCATACTAAAACAAAGACATAACAAAAGAACTAAGGTCAGAACTTGACACATGCATTATAAATTTAGCGAAGTACATGGTACTTTTAAATTTTGGAGTTGAGAAAGTTGGAAAGTTTGGTTTTACTCTTACGATAGAATTAAAGCAGAACTCAGTTGGAGTAGGGGGTATATTTTTGCCTAGAGGCAGGAACAAGAGGTTTGGTTGCAGTGTTGTCAACTAATTTTCAGGGTAAATTGCTGGAGGAAGGTTGATTTGTTGCTAAATGACGTTGTGATATCATTGCTTGATAACATAAAACTGTGTCATTACATAGAATATACAATAACGTTAGTCAAATGGATTTGACAGTTGTTCAGGTACAGACTCCCACTCTTTTCTGTACTTTTGGCAGTACAATTTAGATGGAGAGATGTTGGTTGATGTTCTAAGTTCTGTTCAAGATCAAACATATGTGACCAACTATATTCATTGGGTTTGGCTTGTCGAACCCGTACTACTGCTGCTGCAGTCAGCCAACAATAGTAATTGTAATAGTTCCCGGTTATTGATTTTGGTTTGATTGTTCAGGTAACACCAGTGAAATTTAACAGGAAGTTAAGGTATACTAACATTATAATCTGTTTCCATTCACTCTGAGGGAACAATGAAAGGTCCGCAAAGTGGATTGCAGGCTGAGTTTATTTTATTTGAAAGGGACAGTGCACATTTATCACAGTTGTGTGTGTCTAATGGCAGGGTATTCCTATCAAGCATTTTGGGGAGACTATTTGGAGAAGGACTGAATGAGTTACATGAAACATTGAGGAAATTTAAAACTAATGATTGGAGGGAGTACATTTCCATTTTCCAAGAGACATGATATCTTAAAGGGGTACACTCACATAGGACATATTAGAAGTTTTGTTTCCTGAGTTTTAATTAAACACGTGAATTCTTTAGATAAAGGGTTCTTTAACTTCTTGACGCTACCTATCCCTTAAGCGGGATAACCGCTGAATAGCATAGCGCCCCGGTCAAATAATATTACTAAAAACATTCATATTCAGGAGATCACAAGTGCAATATTGCAAAACACATCTTAGTCTTTTGTTAATCCACCTGTCGTCTCAGATTTTGAAATGATGTTTTACCGCGAAAGCAATCCAAGCGTTTGTGTAAGTTTATCGATCGCATGACAAAACATTAAGTACACTTAGCATCAGGTCACGAAAATCAGAAAAGCAATCAAATGAATCGTTTACCTTTGATGACCTTCGGATGTTTTCACTCACGAGACTCCCAGTTACACAACAAATGTCCCTTTTGTTCCATAAATATTTTTTTATATCCAAAATACCTCTGTTTGTTTGTCGCGTTATGTTCAGAAATCCACAGGAAAGAGCGGTCATGACAACGCAGATGAAAATTCCAAATAATATCCATAATGTCCACAGTTCAGATAAAGTCAAACAGTGAGACACTTAGTTAATATTTGGAAACAACACATAGTTGTTACTGACTGTTATGAGAAAGAGCTACAGACAGATAGGGGAAAAGGTAGACGGAGGCGCCCTCCTCTGAACTGCTGAGACCTTGAAAGTTTAAGAGCAGAGAGGAGAAGGTGGAGAAGGGGGGCCAGGAAATGAGCTAGATAGGAGTGACAAAGAATTGATACAGGATAGACATGAACGGACGCTCAAGGGAGAATTGGACATGTGGAGAATGAAAGGGGCGCTCCTACATGATAATGCCAGACATAAGGATAATTTACTAATCTTACCTAAGTCATTGTTTAGAGATGCGGCAAGGTTGTTACCTGGGCAGAGCCAGGTATCAAAGGGGGGATGGGTAAGTTGTGGTCTAGGATAGGACGGGGCCTAGGGGGGCCTAGGATAGGACACAGCATAAAAGATCACTTGATCTGGATAAACAGGGAGTGTAGTGAAGGTAAAGGTTTCAGTTAACACCCTAGTGCCATTCCGGGTAGAAGAAGTTAGGCAGATGATAGCACTATAGTCAGCCAGAATACAAGCAGAGTCCCAGACAAAACAGATACTGACAGCAGAGTCGTCCAGAGCCAAGGGCTGGTGCGGATAGTGCAGACAACAGATCTGAAGGAAGTGATTGAGGTGGAAACGGGTTATTGGGAATCTAACCTATGGTTAGAATGGATTCAGTATACAGCCAGATCAGTAGCGAAAGAAGAATGTTAGGCCTGCGCCACAGCGAAACCTCAGTTGATAACCATTCCCTTTCCATCTGATGGAATTGATACACTGAGGGGAATGGCCTGAATGGTAAAGCTGTTCATGAAGGCAAGGAAGCCAAACAATGACAGTTGCATTGATCTGCATTATCTATATCCCCATGTACCCAGGAGATCCAGATTCCCCATTTCACAGTTACAGGAGGACATTATTATTGTATGGCTCGCTACATCACACACGGATGGGATGTAGGGGAAGTAAGAACATGCAATAGGACAGAGAATGTTACAACCGACAAGACAATGAGGGACTTGACGGGCAGATGAAAAGACTTAAAGTGTGGAGGTATGAAGCTTTGGCCTAACCTGCCCACCAATTGGACCGGTAGTTGTGCACTAGTGCAGTTAGGCATGCCCTTCACCCTTACCCAGAGACAGGTAGAAGAGAGAGAAGGAGTGCTCTGTCAGGATCTTTTGACAATTGAGTTTACATTGATAGCATTGGAGTTCCAAGGGGGTTACCTGATTGGTTCTGGATTGGAATCAAGCATCTTCTGGTGATAACAGCTGCAACTAGGTTGATGGGATGACAGAATAGAATAGCCTTGGATATGTTACTGGCTGAAAAGGGTGGGGGGTGTATGAGGTTCGGAGCAGAATGTTGTAATTTCCTCCCCGATAACACAACTCCAGACGGATCAGTGACCAGGGCCCTGGCAGAGAACTGGAGTAGATAATGCTCTAACAAATAGGTTTGATAGTGTGTCTTGGGAAATGACAACATTTCATGATCACTGTGTTTTGTACAACCTTCACCTGTGTGACTGTTGTAAGAAAGCTTCTCATTTCTAGGACTCGATGACGAAATAGATGGTGAGATACGGACCGATTCCGAGCTCTGACCAGTGGGATGAAGAATACAGACTTCCAGGCCTAGGAGAAGGCTCTGTGTCTTTTAATTACGAGGAGCCTATGTTTGATGAGACCATTTTTGATGTTTAGGTTTCCTTGTTTTGATGTTTAGACTGTTTCTTTGATGAAGATTATAACAAAAATCCTGATAAGAAGAGTTACGATTCTGATTTAGGCCTAGAACAGTCAATGTAATTACATATATTGGTAGCTGTTAGTTTGATTTTGGATAACAATAGATATTTCTAATAAAAATAGGTGTGATTTTTTTATATTTAATCAAAGTGTGGATTGTTATCTAATAAAAAAAGATGTGCTTGTGAGTATAATATTTAGTCAAAGTGTGGATTGTTATGGGATTTTTTATGAATAATGACTAAGTTATGTGTCCTCGGGGTGCCCTCGAGGCCGGTGTCGGCGCACCGCTGGAGCCGCGTGTCAAGGGGTGGTACTGTCATGACTTCCATCGAAGTCGGCTCCTCTCCTTGGACATCACCGGCTTTCTAGCCATCGCCGCTCCATTTTTCATATGTCCATTTGTCTTGTCTTGTTCCATACACACCCGGTTTTCATTTCCCCAGTCTACTTGTATTTAACCCTCTGTTTCCCATCTAGTTTTGTGTGTTTTGTGTGAATTGTTTTGTGTGAATTGTTTCATGTTATTGTGGTGTTTTATTACTTTTGTTATGTTCTGTGTTTTGAGCGCGTTAGATTTATGTAGTGCTCTCATTTTTGGAACTAAAATAAAAGTGTGCCTGTTTACATCACTCTACTCTCCTGCACCCGACTTCGCCTCTAATACACCCGTTGAAAGTGATAGATGTGCAGATGATGATGTGCAAGTAGAAATACTGGTGTGCAAAAAAGTAAATAAAAACAATATGGGGATGAGGTAGGTAGTTGGATGGCTATTTACAGATGGACTGTGTACAGCTGCAGCGATCGGTAAGCTGCTCAGATAGCTGATGCTTAAAGTTAGTGAGGGAGATATGTCTCCAACTTCAGCCATTTTTGCAATTCGTTCCAGTCATTGACAGCAGAGAACTGGAAGGAAAGGCGGCCAAAGGAGGTGTTGGCTTTGGGGATGACCAGTGAGATATACCTGCTGGAGCGTGTGCTACGGGTGGGTGTTGTTATGGTGAGCTGAGATAAGGTGGAGGTTTACCTAGCAAAGACTTATAGATGACCTGGAGCCAGTGGGTTTGGCGATGAATATGTAGCAAGGGCCAGCCGACTAGAGCATACAGGTCACAGTGGTGGGTGGTATATGGGGTGACAAAACGGATGGCACTGTGATAGATTGCATCCAGTTTGCTGAGTAGAGTGTTGGAGGCTATTTTGTAAATGACATCGCCGAAGTCGAGGATCGGTAGGATCGTCAGTTTTACGAGGGTATGTTTGGCAGCGTGAGTGAAGGAGGCTTTGTTGCGAAATAGGAAGCCGATTCTAGATTTAATTTTGGATTGGAGATGTTTGATGTGATTCTGGAAGGAGAGTTTACAGTCTAAACAGACACCTAGGTATTTGTAGTTGTCCACATAGTCTAAGTCCGAACTGTCCAGAGTAGTGATGCTAGTCGGGCGGGCAGGTGCGGGCAGTGATCGGTTGAATTGTATGCATTTAGTTTTACTAGCGTTTAAGAGTAGTTGGAGGCCATGGAAGGAGTGTTGTATGGCATTGGAGCTTGTTTGGAAGTTTGTTAACACAGTGTCCAAAGAAGGGTCAATGCACACCCTTTGACTTTTTACACATTTTCCACAAATGTCAAATGTATTACATTTAGATGTTGTGCCACTGATCTATACACAGTACCCCACAATGTCAAAGTGGAATTTAGTTTTTTGAAATGATTCCAAGTTAATAACAACGTAAATCTGAAAAGTTTTGAGTTAGTAAGTATTCAACCTTTGTTATGGCAAGCCAAAATAATATACGTTCAGGAGTAAACATTTGTTTCTGGTCTGGCTGTTGTAACGGTTCTCTTCGGGTGAAGTAGAGGCGGACCAAAAAGCAGCGTGATTATGTTGATTCATGTTTAATGACAAAAAGGATAAACACGAACACTACAAAAACAAGAAACGTGAAAACCCAAAACAGTCCTATCTGGTGCAAACACAGAGACAGGAACAATCACCCACAAACACACAGTGAAACCCAGGCTACCTAAGTATGATTCTCAATCAGAGACAACTAATGACACCTGCCTCTGATTGAGAACCATACTAGGCCGAAACATAGAAATAACCCAAAACATAGAAAAACAAACATAGACTGCCCACCCAACTCACACCCTGACCATACTAAATAAATACAAAACAAAGGAAATACAGGTCAGAACGTGACAGTACCCCCCCCCCCCCCCACCCCCCCAAAGGTGCGGACTCCGGCCGCAAAACCTTAACCTATAGGGGAGGGTCTGGGTGGGCGTCTGTCCGCGGTGGCGGCTCTGGTGCTGGACGTGGCCCCCACTTCACCATTGTCTTAGTCCACTTTATTGTCTGCTTCCGTGGCCTCCTAACCACGGCGACCCCTCTCAATGGACGGAGGGGCAGCTCGGGACAGAGGGGCGGCAGCTCGGGACAGAGGGGCGGCAGCTCGGGACAGAGGGGCGGCAGCTCGGGACAGAGGGGCAGCTCGGGACAGAGGTGCGGCTGCTCGGGACAGAGGTGCGGCTGCTCGGGACAGAGGTGCGGCTGCTCGGGACAGAGGTGCGGCTGCTCGGGACAGAGGTGCGGCTGCTCGGGACAGAGGTGCGGCTGCTCGGGACAGAGGGGCAGCTCGGGACAGAGGGACAGCTGCTCGGGAGAGAGGGGCCGCTGCTCGGGACAGAGGGGCCGCTGCTCGGGACAGAGGGGCAGCTGCTCGGGACAGAGGGGCTCTGGCGCCGCTGGGCTGAGGGGCTCCGGCGCCTCTGGACTGAGGGGCTCTGGCAGATCCTGGCTGGCTGGCAGTTCTGGCAGATCCTGGCTGACTGGCAGATCCTGGCTGAACGGCGGATCCTGGCTGAATAGCGGATCCTGGCTGAATAGCGGATCCTGGCTGACTGGCGGATCTGGAAGATCCTGGCTGACTGGCAGCTCTGGCTGCTCCATGCTGACTGGCGGCTCTGGCTGCTCCATGCAGACTGGCAGCTCTGGCGGCTCCTTGCAGACTGGCAGCTCTGGCGGCATCCTGCAGACTGGCAGCTCTGGCGACATCCTGCAGACTGGCAGCTCTGGCAGCTCCTTGCAGACTGGCAGCTCCTTGCAGACTGGCAGCTCCTTGCAGACTGGCAGCTCTGAACAGGCGGGAGACTCCGGCAGCGCTGTAGAGGCGGAAGGCTCTGGCAGCGCTAAACAGGTGGAAGACTCTGGCAGCGCTGTAGAGGAGGAAGGCTCTGACTGCGCTGAACAGGCGGGAGACTCCGACAGCGCTGTAGAGGAGGAAGGCTCTGACTGCGCTGAACAGACGGGAGACTCCGGCAGCGCTGGACAGGCGAGGCGCACTGTAGGCCTGATGCGTGGTGCTGGCACTGGTGGTACTGGGCCGAGAACACGCACAGGAAGCCTGGTGCGGGGAGCTGCCACCAGAGGGCTGGTGCGTGGAGGTGGAACTGGGTAGACCGGACCGTGCAGGCACACTGGAGCTCTTGAGCACCGAGCCTGCCCAACCTTATCTGGTTGAATGCTCCCGGTCGCCCTGCCAGTGCAGCGAGGTGGAATAGCCCGCACTGGGCTATGCAGGTGAACCGGGTACACCATGCGCAAGGCTGGTGCCATGTAAGCCAGCCCAAGGAGACGCACTGGAGACCAGCTGCGTAGAGCCGGCTTCATGGCACTTGGCTCAATGCGCTCCACAGCATAGCACGGTGCCTGCCCGGTCTCTCTAGCCCCACACCGTGCTTGTCTCTCCAACTCCATTCTCCGATAACCTTCCGCGCACTGCTCCATCGAATCCCAGGCGGGCTCCGGCACTCTCCCTGGGTCGACCTCCCACCTGTCTATCTCCTCCCAAGTAGTATAGTCCATACTCTTGCTGTCCAAAACGTCCTCCCATGTCCATTCTTCTTTTCGCTGCTGTTGCCCGTTACCACGCCGCTTGGTCCTGTTGGTGTGGGTGATTCTGTAACGGTTCTCTTCGGGTGAAGTAGAGGCGGACCAAAAAGCAGCGTGATTATGTTGATTCATGTTTAATAACAAAAGGGATCAACACGAACACTACAAAAACAAGAAACGTGAAAACCCAAAACAGTCCTATCTGGTGCAAACACAGAGACAGGAACAATCACCCACAAACACACAGTGAAACCCAGGCTACCTAAGTATGATTCTCAAATTACAGGCCTCTCATCTTTTTAAGTGGGAGAACTTGCACAATTGGTGGCTGACTAAATACTTTTTTGCCCCACTGTAACTGTTTGTTACAGGCAATATTTGCTTTGTGGACATCCCCGGACAGATGTTGCTCTCCGGTTTTGTGAAGAAACACATTTATTCCTCCTCTGTGTGACTGTCTTTTTGTTGTCTCGGCCTTATGGTGTATCACAGTGGCGTATGAACGAATGGGTTATAGAGCAAACACCGCAGTTATCACATCAGAGGGTGTAATATGGCATTTTTACTGGCTTGGCTTGGCTTCCCCAGTGATTTTACCCACACACCGCTACTGCTCTATGTGCAATAATAGTGGTTAACATGATTTTTGAATGATTACCCCATCACTATACCCCACGTATACAATTATCTGTAAGGTTCCTCAGTCGAGTAGTGAATTTCAAGATTCACGCACAAAGACCAGGGAGGTTTTCACAAAAAAGGGAACCTATTGGTAGATGGGTAAAAAAGCAGACATTGAATATCCCTTTGAGCATGGTGAGGTTATTAATTAGACTTGGTGTATGAATACACCCAGTTACTACAAAGATACAGGTGTCCTTCTTAACTCAGTTGCCAGAGAGGAAGGAAACCGCTCAGGGATTTCAGCATGAGGCCAATGGTGACATTAAAACAGTTACAGAGTTTAATGGCTGTGATAGGAGAACAGTGAGGATGTACAGAATAAAACATATTCCAAAACATGCATCCTGTTTTCAATAAGGCACTAAAGCAATACTGCAATAAATGTTGCAAAGAAATACACTTTTATCCTGAATGCAAAGCATTATGTTCAGAGGAAATCTAACACAACACATCACTGAGTACCACTAGGACAACCAGTTGGACAATAACCTAAAACACAAGATCAAATATACACCGGAGTTGCTTACCAAGACGACATTGAATGTTCCTGCGTGGCCTAGTTACAGTTTTGACTTAAAATCTTGAAAATATATGGCAAGACTGTCTAGCAATGATCAACAGCCAACTTGACAGACCTTGAAGAATAAAAAAAAACAATAGGCAAATATTGTACAATCGAGATGTGCAAAGCTCTTAGAGACTTACACAAAAAGACTCACAGCTGTAATCGCTGTCAAAGGTAATTCTAACATGTATTGACTGAGGAGGTTGAATACTTATCTAATCAAGATAGTGTTAGTGTTTCAGTTTCATTCATCTTAAAAAATATCTATAATTTTTCTTCCACTTTGACATTACAGATTATTTTGTGTAGATCATTGAAAAAAAAGACACAATTAAATCAATTTTAATTCCAATTTGTAACACAACAAAATATGGAAAAAGTCAAGGGGTGTAAATACCTTCGGAAGGCAATGTATGTACATCCATCCATGCAGATATAGGCAAGCAATCTTGCACACGTGCACAAACACACACACACACACACGCACGCACACACACACACACACACACACACACACATACATATACTGTATAAATCAATCCATGGAGGCTGAGCCTAGGATAAATACTTCTGCTGTAGCTCCCTGCATCATTAATATCACTTAGGCCTGTGTTTACAATCATCATAACCATTAACACCAAAATCAACTGAATCCATCAGTAACCATCAGCATCGTTAATAGTTGTTCCTTTGTTTAATGTACTGTTGTGTATACAGGCCTGTAGAATGTAGAGCTGATGGTCCCAGGGTAGAGGCTTTCATCTAGGTATTTAATTAGTCTATTAAAAAGTCAACACAGAGTAGACTGACTTTAGGCCGGGAGGCTGTTGTTGTCAACACTAAATAACACTTTGTAAAGCCGTAAGAAAACCTCTGATTTCTACTGATCCGTATGATAACAGTTGGGTTTGTTTGCTCATGACTTGGGGTTGTGGTTTGGGAGGGAAGTGGTAAACACACACAGACACACAGGTATTAAAAAGTAGGAAGCATGAGTTTTTACTCACCAACGTAACAACACAGTTTGGTCAAAGACTTAGTAACTTAGTTGTAGTCACAATCTATATAGTTACCTATAACTACAAACATAGTTTGTAGTAGATATTGTTGGAACTACCCACAATGAACTAATTCTCAAAATATGAAGAACCGTTGCTAACTAGCTAATCCCTGCTGGCTAATGTTCACTACTAGCCATGCTAGCATGTAATTACATTCCAAACCAAGTGTTGGCGCTGGTGAACTACAATGTACATCCACAAAGAAGAAACCATATAAATGAATGCGGAAAAACTGCAACTTTCTCTCCTGTGCATTTGATAGTGGAAGCCGAGCGAGTGAGTGTTGTAGTAGTTTTGTTGTTTGTAACTAGTGCAGTAATACCCACATAGTGCAGTTATACCCACAAGGACTGGGTTACTACTTATTAGTTAGCTGGCTAGGCTAGCTAGCAGGCTAAAATAACTAACTTTAGCTGGCTGGTTTGTTGGCTAAGATAACTGCATATACTGGTAACATTATTTGATAACTGGTTAGATGGCATTCATTTATTTTCAAAACTTTACTTTAATGTAGCTGTAAGCTAGGTGTTGATAGCAACTGGCTGACTCACACAGTGCTAAGCTAGTAGGGCTAGCACTGGCAGACTAGTTAGCTAGCAACCTTCCAAGCTGATTTGTAACAATAAATTAATAAAGTATTTAAAAAATAATAATAATGTATTTCACCTTTATTTAACCAGGTAGGCAAGTTGAGAACAAGTTCTCATTTACAATTGCGACCTGGCCAAGATACAGTAAAGCAGTTCGACACATACAACAACACAGAGTTACAGATGGAGTAAAACAAATGTTGTGTCTTTGGCTATGCCGGATTAAGTGATATGACATGCTATTCTATAAAATAATTTCAACGTAATTAATATTACCTGATTGAGCTAATCATGTAAATGTATTTAACTAGAGAGTCGGGGCACCACAAAATAATATTTATAGAGCTGTTATCTTCCAAATAAACTCTTAAAGACCTAGTAATATTTTACATCAATAGCAGTCAATATTAATCATCATCTTAATTCAGTCTCATCTGAAAGTGGTAAATTCTTGGTTATCTGCACGAAACCTGGCTAACAAGTTGAATCAGCAATACAAAATTGGGTTTAATTATTTATTTACTAAATACCTAACTAATCACACAGAATTACACATACACATAATTAAATCATAACTTGATTACAAATTACGTCAGAAAGGAAAAAGTCCCTAGTGGGCGGAACAGATATGACAGCTTGTTACACAAAAGAAAAGGGGCGGGGTTTGAGTGAAAGAGCGGGAAGACTGAGGAACAAAGGGCGAAGCTGTGCTATCGTAAATACAGTATCTTATGCATTCTAAATTACCGCCCATTTGGAAAAGGAAAATGCAATAAATATTTACTCTGAGCTGCGCTTCGGTAAGTTGGTGGTAGATGGAAGGCTGTTGCCCAACCGAGTCCTTTGTCCTTTGAAGAATGTCTCTACTGGTAAATTGAATATGTTGTAGTAATATCGTTGTGTGATAGACGGGATACTCTGTCTGTTCCTTCCTAACCTGCGTTTGCAGCTGCTGTTGCTAACTCAACGGCTAGGAGGTATCACTTCTGTAGTGAATAAGAGTTCAAAGTTCATACCATTCGCAACCAAAGCTCACGCTGATGTTGGCTTCGTTCTGTAGTTATTATCTGAACCATTCTGACATCGGACCGTCGTCCTCACATCCTCGGAACAGAAGGTTATATTGTCGTCAAGGCTTTATATAGGAAGGGAGAGGAGGGCGTGCTTGAAAAGTTTTATAGCCTATGTCCATTCACAGGGGCGGGCCACTGATTGAGCAGAGCCTTATGAAAACCCAAATCTCACATTTTAGAAGCTAAAATCACATTTCATCCCATCACAAATAATTTCATATTCAAACATTTCAATTGAACAACAATTCCGTGTGAATCCAATAACTCTGATTTGCAGACTTACCACTGTAGAGTTTATTTCATCTTATCATTGATGAGAATGTCTCAGATGACAACTGAACTGACATCATATTCATTAAGTACCACTGCATATGTTCAATTGGTCGGATTACCAGAATATAGTTCACTCCCCCCACCTTCTGATGTTCCCAGAATCTTTGCAAATGTAACATCAGTAGAGTAGAGAGAGGAAAAAGGGAGGAAGAGGTATTTATGACTGTCATAAACCTACTCCCAGGCCAACGTCATGACACAAACATACAGTCAATAATACAGTAGAAGAATAAGTCTATATACAATGTGAGCAAATGAGGTGAGATAAGGGAGGTAAAGGCAAAAAAAGCCATGGTGGTGAAGTAAATACAATATAGCAAGTAAAACTCTGGAATGGTAGATTTGCAGTGGAATAATGTGCAAGGTAGAGTTAGAAATAATCGGGTGCAAAGGAGCTAAATAAATAAATAAATACAGTAGGGGGGAGATGGTTTTTTGGGCTAAATTATAGATGGGCTATGTACAGGTGCAGTAATCTGTGAGCTGCTCTGACAGCTGATGCTTAAAGCTAGTGAGGGAGATGTGTTTCCAGTTTCAGAGATTTTTGTAGTTCGTTCCAGTCATTGGCAGCAGAGAACTGGAAGGAGAGGCGGCCAAAGAAAGAATTGGTTTTGGGGGTGACTAGAGAGATATACCTGCTGGAGCGTGTGCTACAGGTGGGAGATGCAATGGTGACCAGCGAGCTGAGATAAGGGGGGACTTTACCTAGCAGGGTCTTGTAGATGACATGGAGCCAGTGGGTTTGGCGACGAGTATGAAGTGAGGGCCAGCCAACGAGAGCGTACAGGTCGCAATGGTGGGTAGTATATGGGGCTTTGGTGACAAAACGGATTGCACTGTGATAGACTGCATCCAATTTGTTGAGTAGGGTATTGGAGGCTATTTTGTAAATGACATCGCCAAAGTCGAGGATTGGTAGGATGGTCAGTTTTACAAGGGTATGTTTGGCAGCATGAGTGAAGGATGCTTTGTTGCGAAATAGGAAGCCAATTCTAGATTTAACTTTGGATTGGAGATGTTTGATATGGGTCATGAAGGAGAGTTTACAGTCTAACCAGACACCTAAGTATTTGTAGTTGTCCACGTATTCTAAGTCAGAGCCGTCCAGAGTAGTAATGTTGGACAGGCGGGTAGGTACAGGTAGCGATCGGTTGAAGAGCATGCATTTAGTTTTACTTGTATTTAAGAGCAATTGGAGGCCACGGAAGGAGAGTTGTATGGCATTGAAGCTTGCCTGGAGGGTTGTTAACACAGTGTCCAAAGAAGGGCCAGAAGTATACAGAATGGTGTCGTCTGCGTAGAGGTGGATCAGAGACTCACCAGCAGCAAGAGCGACCTCATTGATGTATACAGAGAAGAGAGTCGGTCCAAGAATTGAACCCTGTGGCACCCCCATAGAGACTGCCAGAGGTCCGGACAGCAGACCCTCCGATTTGACACACTGAACTCTATCAGAGAAGTAGTTGGTGAACCAGGCGAGGCAATCATTTGAGAAACCAAGGCTGTCGAGTCTGCCGATGAGGATGTGATGATTGACAGAGTCGAAAGCCTTGGCCAGATCAATGAATACGGCTGCACAGTAATGTTTCTTATCGATGGCGGTTAAGATATCATTTAGGACCTTGAGCGTGGCTGAGGTGCACCCATGACCAGCTCTGAAACCAGATTGCATAGCAGAGAAGGTATGGTGAGATTCGAAATGGTCGGTAATCTGTTTGTTGACTTGGCTTTCGAAGACCTTAGAAAGGCATGGTAGGATAATATAGGTCTGTAGCAGTTTGGGTCAAGAGTGTCACCCCCTTTGAAGAGGGGGATGACCGCAGCTGCTTTCCAATCTTTGGGAATCTCAGACGACACGAAAGAGAGGTTGAACAGGCTAGTAATAGGGGTGGCAACAATTTTGGCAGATAATTTTAGAAAGAAAGGGTCCAGATTGTCTAGCCCGGCTGATTTGTAGGGTTCCAGATTTTTCAGCTCATTCAGAACATCAGCTGAGCAGATTTGGGAGAAGGAGAAATGGGGAAGGCTTGGGCGAGTTGTTGTGGGGGGTGCAGTGCTGTTGACCGGGGTAGGAGTAGCCAGGTGGAAAGCATGGCCAGCCGTAGAAAAATGCTTATTGAAATTCTCAATTATGGTGGATTTATCAGTGGTGACAGTGTTTCCTATCTTCAGTGCAGTGGGCAGCTGGGAGGAGGTGTTCTTATTCTCCATGGACTTTACAGGTTCCCAGAACTTTTTTGAGTTAGTGTTGCAGGAAGCGCATTTCTGCTTGAAAAAGCTAGCCTTGGCTTTTCTAACTGCCTGTGTATAATGGTTTCTAGCTTCCCTGAACAGCTGCATATCATGGGGGCTGTTCGATGCTAATGCAGAACGCCATAGGATGTTTTTGTGTTGGTTAAGGGCAGTCAGGTCTGGGGAGAACCAAGGGCTATATCTGTTCCTGGTTCTAAATTTCTTAAATGGGGCATGTTTATTTAAGATGGTTAGGAAGGCATTTAAAAAAAATATCCAGGCATCCTCTACTGACGGGATGAGATCAATATCCTTCCAGGATACCCCGGCCAGGTCGATTAGAAAGGCCTGCTCGCTGAAGTGTTTCAGGGAGCGTTTTACAGTGATGAGTGGAGGTCGTTTGACCGCTGACCCATTACGGATGCAGGCAATGAGGCAGTGATCACTGAGATCTTGGTTGAAAACAGCAGAGGTGTATTTAGAGGGCAAGTTGGTTAGGATGATATCTATGAGGGTGCCCGTGTTTAAGGCTTTGGGGAGGTACCTGGTAGGTTCATTGATAATTTGTGTGAGGTTGAGGGCATCAAGTTTAGATTGTAGGATGGCTGGGGTGTTAAGCATGTTCCAGTTTAGGTCGCCTAGCAGCACAACTCTGAAGATAGATGGGGGGCAATCAGTACACATATGGTGTCCAGAGCACAGCTGGGGGCAGAGGGTGGTCTATAGCAGGCGGCAACGGTGAGAGACTTGTTTTTAGAGAGGTGGATTTTTAAAAGTAGAAGTTCAAATTGTTTGGGTACAGACCTGGATAGTAGGACAGAACTCTGCAGGCTATCTTTGCAGTAGATTGCAACACCGCCCCATTTGGCAGTTCTATCTTGTCTGAAAATGTTGTAGTTTGGAATTAAAATGCCTGAATTTTTGGTGGTCTTCCTAAGCCAGGATTCAGACACAGCTAGAACATCCGGGTTGGCAGAGTGTGCTAAAGCAGTGAATAGAACAAACTTAGGGAGGAGGCTTCTAATGTTAACATGCATGAAACCAAGGCTACTACGGTTACAGAAGTCGTCAAAAGAGAGCGCCTGGGGAATAGGAGTGGAGCTAGGCACTGCAGGGCCTGGATTCACCTCTACATCGCCAGAGGAACAGAGTAGGAGTAGAATAAGGGTGCGGCTAAAAACAATAAGAATTGGTCGTTTAGAACGTCTGGAACAGAGAGTAAAAGGAGGTTTCTGGGGGCGATAAAATAGCATCAAGGTATAATGTACAGACAAAGGTAAGGTAGGATGTGAATACAGTGGAGGTAAACCTAGGTATTGAGTGATGAAGAGAGAGATATTGTCTCTAGAAACATCATTGAAACCAGGAGATGTCATTGCATGTGTGGGTGGTGGAACTAATAGGTTGGATAAGGTATAATGAGCAGGACTAGAGGCTCTACAGTGAAATAAGCCAATAAACACTAACCAGAACAGCAATGGACAAGGCATATTGACATTAAGGAGAGGCATGCTCAGTCGAGTGATCAAAAGGGTCCAGTGAGTGGAGAGGTTGGTTGGGGGTCACAGCGATTTAGACAGCTAAATCGGTAGCAAGCTAGCATAGGAGCAAGCTAGCATAGAATGGAGGTCTGTTATTAGCCAACTCTTGCGTTCCGTCAGTAGATTAGTGGGTTTCCGTGTGGTAGAGGGGATTAATCCAAATCACACAACAACAACAAAAATAAAAACAATAGATATAGTTATAGAGGCCCAAGAAGAAAAATACATAAATAAATAAAAATAAAATAAAATAAAAATTGTCCGATTGTATATTCGATAGCAGCCGATAAGATAGCCAGCGGCTAGCAGGCCGCAGATGGGCGCCCAGGCAACGTTGCGCCGGAGGAGCCAGCCGGACAATTCCCTCGGGTAGACAACGTCGGCAGTCCAACTGTGAAGGCCCGGTGGGGCTCCGCGTAGGCAGCAAAACGGGTCCGGATAGGTGACTGCAGCCCATGAGTGATTGATGGAACTCTTCAGCTGGCTAGCTCCGGAACAATTGATGTTAGCTCCGGAATCGACGAAAGCCGATAGTCACACGGATAGCAGCTAGCTAGCTGTGAGATCCAGGTATGGATGTCCAGAGCCAGCGGCCGAAATCCGGTATGTTCCGTTCCGTTCCGAGCCGCGCTGCACCGCGCCGTACAAAACTGGCGATAGATTCTCGAGCCAAAGGACAGCCGATGACCACAAACCGTGGTTAGCTGAGTACTAACGATTAGCCAGTAAATAAGCTAACTAGCTTCTGAATCAGCTTCAGAGTAGCTTCTGGACCAGCTTCTGGCTAGCTCCCGGCTAGCTTCTGGCTAATTTCTGGCTAGCCTCTCGGAGGATTACAGATCTGAGGTAAATAATACTTTTTTATATAAATATAAATTGGTGAAGCGGATTGCAGGAGAGTGTTCTGAAGATGAGTTTTTGGAAAATTAAAAATGTATGTGAAAAAAAAGTTGTAAATATATCTATATATTTATATACACGACAGGACGAGGACAAAAATACGTCTGAACTGCTATGCCATCTTGGGAATACATGATGATGAGAGAGATATTCTCTAGAAACATCATTGAAACCAGGTGATGTCATTGCATGTGTGGGTGGTGGAACTGAAAGGTTGGATAAGGTATAATGAGCAGGGCTAGAGGCTCAACAGTGAAATAAGCCAATAAACACTAACCAGAACAGCAATGGAAAAGGCATATTGACATTAAGGAGAGGCATGCTTAGCCTAGTGATCATAAGGGTCCAGTGAGTTGTGAGGTTGGTTGGGGTCACGGCGGTTCAGCCAGCTAGTCGGGCCAACGGTAGCAAGCTAGCATAGGATGGAGGTCTGTTTTTAGCCACCTCGTGCGTTTCCATTGGTAGATTAGTGCGGTTCCGTGTGGTAGAGGGAATCAATCCAATTGGCAAAATAGATATAGTTATAGTGACCCAAGAAAAATTGTCCAATAGATCTATTCAGATAGTAGCCGATAAGACAGCTAACAATTAGCGGGCCGCAGATGGGCTTTCAGGTAACGTCGCGACGGAGGGGCCAGTTGGATAACTCCGTCGGGCAGATAACGTCGGTAGTCCAGGCCTGAAGGCCCGGTGGGGCTCCACATCGGCTGTAAAACGGGTCCGGATAGGTCATTGTAGCCCAGGAGTGGCTGATGGAACTCTTCAGCTGGCTAGCTCCGGAATAATTTATGTTTGCTCCGGGACGACGTAAGCCAATAGTCACACGGAATAGCAGCTAGATTTGGTTTAATTTGAAGTTATACGTTTGAATTTATTTTTGTCCGAGTTTACATTATAGCGAATACGCTGGCTTGCTGGGTCCTCCATACTACGTTACACCCCGCAAATGTTTTTTCCAGCATGACTTCGACATTCTTCGAAAAATAGAAAAGTGAGGTGTAACTTTGCTTTAGGACTTTTGATGAGTATTCTAATGCAACTCCATATGTTACATGTTGTTACATTTATGCTACCTTACCCTTAAAGCCCATCTCCACCAGCACTCTGAAAGAGCCATTCTAATCCATGTAATTACCCATCAGGATTTACATGGATGACTAAATAATGCTCTTCAACAAACAAAGACACACTAATCACTGTGCAGTAACACACACACACACACACACACATTTCCGTATTGAAAATGTTTTATGCTGTTTGTTAAATATTCCATATAATATTACAATAATCGCTAGCATTAAACCATCGCATTCCCTTACTGTTTACTACAACATTTTAGACATTTTTGTTTCATGTTTGGTAGGCCAACACTATGTTGTTGTAAGTTAGGGGTAGCCTAGTGGTTAGAACATTGGACTAGTAACTGAAAGTTTGCAAGTTCAAATCCCTGAGCTGACAAGGTACAAATCTGTCGTTCTGCCCCTGAACAGGCAGTTAACCCACTGTTCTTAGACCATCATTTAAAATAAGAATTTGTTCTTAACTGACTTGCCTAGTTAAATAAAGGAAAAATAATTTCCTCTCCTCTGTGAGCAATATTTATAGTGCACAAGAACATTCGCAATATACATTTTTCATCCAATGTGTTTGTTTGCTGTGTCCTCAGTGTTAAATGTCCGGCACCAGTCAAAGTTCAATATTCCAATAGTTACGGCAGAAACAAAATAGAGAGGGATAGGAGACAAAGGAAGAGAGGCAAAAAAGGAACAGGCATTGGGAGAAGGTGAGACAGAGTGTGAGTGAGGGAGAGAGTTGGAGAGGCAGTGAGACAGAGTTAAAAGATAGAGGGAGAGGAAGGTGAAGGATAGGGAGAGAGGAGGAGAATTGGCATGTTAACTCAGAGGCAGTGTGGAGTAGAAAGAAAGTGGAGAGAAAGAGAGAGGCACAAGGGAAAGAGAAAAATATAGAGAAGTGAGGGGGAAGGAGAGCGAGCACTAGGGAACAAGGCCAAAGAGTAGGGGAAAGGGAGGGATTGAGGGAGGGAGGGAGGTAATATGGCCAGGGAGTAGAAAAGGGAGGGCAGTGGTGCTTGCTATGTCTGGACACATCTATTCTCATCATAGGGGAAATCAGAGCCAGTCACACATACCCACACACACACACACACACACACACACACACACACACACACACACACACACACACACACACACACACACACACACACACACACACACACACACACACACACACACACACACACACACACACACACACACACACACACACACAGAGAAGTAAAAAAGTAATCACATGCACCCCCCACCCACACAAACTGAAGTTGAGTGTTCACAGAGGTATTACTGAGTCTTGACATAATAATCTTCTCTTTAAATGCACCACTACTCCCCTCCCAGTTGCTACAGATCAGAAAAGGCAGCTCATACATTATCATTGACTACCTTTCTCTTTCATTTCTCTTCCCTTTCTCTCTCTTTCACTCCTCCTTCCATTCTCTTTCTCTCTCTTCCTCACCCTCTAACTTTTACTGCTCTCTCACACATTCTCTCCGTTTCTATCTCGCTCTGTCTGCCTGTGTCTCCTGCTTTTTCTTTCTCTCTCTCTCTCTCCCTCCACCCCCACTCTCTGTCTGTGAACCTCTGTCATCTCTCTGGCTGGTGTTCTGTGTGCGAGAGTCTCATTATGTCCGGTTGCCATCTCAAGTGGAGTTGCCATCTCAAGTGGACAGAGAGTCAGAGTCTGGGTCTCTAAGCCATGACCAACCATCTGTTAAAACTTGCCTGGGTGAGAGGGTCGTATGTGTGTTTGACTGTGTGTGTGTTTGAGATTGACGCCACTTGATCAAAGAGCGGGGGACGGGATGTTGGGTAACCGTGGCAGCAGTGAGTGTTGGAAGGGTAAATGGGAGAAGGACTGCAGCCAAGCTTTCATTCCACTAGAAAGCTCTAACCAAGTGATCCAACCCAACCTCCCATTCACTCCACAGTCCACACTACAGTACCTCCAGTACAGCCCACAACACTGTACACGCAAACCTGCACTGCATATCAACTGCAGTCCTGTAGGGCTGTTTATGATGGAGTTTCACCCTCCAACCCTCGATACTGCAGCACTTACTACACTGTCATTA